>NC_051083.1:32546154-32858515 GCF_004664715.2 Peromyscus leucopus
CACCTCATAGCAAGAGAGAGAGGAAGGAAGAAGAGAGGGAGAAGAGAGAGAGTTTTTTTCCTTAAAGGGGACTTTATGTAAGATGACATCAGGATGCTGGGTGGGTCCCCAAGGGGTGGGTTTGATCCTCCATTTTTAATTATTATAAAAAGGTGAGTTATGAATAGCAAGTGGGAGGATAAGGGTGCCAAATTCTCAAGAATGCTTCCTGCTAATTTGGGGGTGAAGTGGGGAGGGGGAAGTTGGGAGTCATGCACAGTGGGATGTGTGAATGAAAAAGCATCCAGTTAGCTGTCATCCTTGAGGGATCTGAGAAGGCAGGTTGCTAGGGAAAAATATATTGTTATTATTGGCCTTGTGAGTGGGACTAACCATGGGAAGAGTGATAACTGCCAGAAAGAATGGGATGGAGAAGTGCCCTGGTTGTACAGAAAACCAAGGGTGGATGAGCCAGATGAAAGAGCAGATATGCCCTTGAGTCTGGAGTGGTAGTACCAGCACTGATGTTCCAGAAGCCTGGGGGAATGGCACACCAAATCGGGAGAACAGGAACCATTACATCTGTTGTTTCTCTAGAGATGGGAAATACCTCTACCCATACTGTAAAACTATCGAAGAATTAGGAGATAACAGAGTTTTCACAAGTGAGCATGTGGGTGAAGTTAACCTGCCAGCATTCACCCAGTTGGTGCCTTCAGTTGGTGCAGCAGTTGGTGGTGTATCTGGAGGCTCTTTGAGGGTCTGGCCTTGGCACAAGTCTGGCAGGAGGGGTAAATCTGTGCAGGAACCTGAAAGTGTTTGTAAATCAACCAAATGCTGTATTTACCAGCAGCAAGAATGGACCACAGATATATAATGAAATCCACTTTAAGAGTTTTATTACGGGATTAGGGAAAGGGGCAAAGTGAGCAGGCTTGCTGGAGAGAGGTGTGTTGGAAAGGAGGGAGGGAATGGGTGGAGTCTGCTTTTAAGGATAACCTCACACATGAGTATAGGGGCTTACTTAGCCATACCACACATGCACAAAGATTATGTGGCCACACTGCACACAGATTATATAGGACGTAAGACCCTGGGGTGACTAGGCATTTTGCCTGCACAGCAATGGAACTCCAGAAATACTAACACCAAGGGTGACTAAGCATTCTGCCTTACTACTTACAGTGCACACATGGCCATGGGACCCTGGAAGCAGGTAGGAGGACACTGGAAATGATAGGTTGCATGAGATAGACAAAAGAAATGTAGGATGCAAATGGGGCAGTGCCAAAGTTATTCAACATGTTGGAAAACATGATATGGAGAGTAAGATAGAAGCACCTACCCCAAATTCCTATGGAATGTGAAGGGGTCCTTAACATACCACTAAATTAAATTCAGTGTAATGGGATCATGCTATATAAAAGTAGGAAGGAAAGAAAAGTGGATGAAACCAGAGACCCTTAGCAGTCTTAGATTTATCTTGCATGATATTGATCCTCATGATGGTCCTGGCAATTCATGGGAAGTTCAAAGGTATCATATTACTTAGGATTTAAATTGAGTTACGTCCATTTGAGGTTGGCGAGAGGGATGAAGTATTTGTCTATCAACTGTATCTAGGTGCTCTTCAGGGTAAACAGCTTTTCTGATATCTTCTAATGACAACCAGTTTGGTGTAGGGACTGGAGTGAGAATGTAAAACCTGGGATTATAGTGCTGAGTTCTAACCCCAGATTTGCCCTTTGTTAGTTATATACCATTGGACAGATGATTTAAGTAAACAGTGACCTTGGTTTACCATCTATGAAATAGAATAGATAATGGTACCTACAAGTTAGTTTCCACAAAGACTAAATGAGGGCTGACAAGATAGATTAGTGGATAAAAGTATTTGTCATGAAAGCCTGGGACTGGGTCAGATTCCTGGATCCCACAGACAATAAAGAAAGCCAATTCTCAAAAATTGTCCTATGACTTCTGTACAAATGCTGTGGCATGTGTGTATTTACACACATATTCACACACACAAATATCAACATGTAAAACATTTTTAAAATATTAAATGAATAAATACAAGGTGATCCTTTTAAGCTTTAATAACATCAGAGATATAGATAGCATATTCTTGCAGAAACCATTATTCAAAAGTTGTTTAAATTTGTTCTTTAACTCTTAACCTTGAGAGCTCATTTTTGGTATATAGAAAGTGCATGGTAGACTAGAAATATAAAAATATCAGGTTTTGTTCTCTCAAATACTCATCCCTGAGGAGTGATATAATACACATTTTTTTTTTTTTTTGGAGAAAATGAAAGGCCCAGGGCTACCTCCTTGTGAGATATTAAGAGTGTGTATGAGTTCTACTAGAGATCTGAACCCCATTCACTGAGAATGAATCAAGTACATTTTCATACCTGTACTAGCACCATATGAAGATTAAGGCTCATATAATTTAAAGAGTGGCCAGATGGATGGGATTCTAAACCAAACTTTCTTGGGACTAGGAGAACTAGTCTAACTCTACAAGACATATTCCCTAATCACTTCAAACATGGCAGAAAGGGTTTAAACAAATGTCACTTGATAAAACTCCTTGTATAACTACTTAGTTAACATCTACAACTTTACTAGCAGACTAGTATCAAAACATGTACCTCTCTCCTACCAAAATTTATATCCCCACTATCCCATTGCACTGTTTGAAACTGCATCAATACAGGCTAAAGGTCTCACATGCAGACACCCCAGGGAGCGTTAAGAGCTTTCAGTCATCAACACTGGAGTGTGACTTTGTTTAATCAGCTGCTTTCTCCTAATAGCTAGCTGAGTAGCTTGGAGGAAAAGAATAGGGAACTAAGGTAGAATTTGCAAAGCCAGCTCACAGCCATAGAGAGAACAGACGGTGTTCTGAGGACTATGAGAACATCTGGTAGCTGTAAGAAGGGAAGTGACACTCTAAGAAGAAAGTAAGTCTAGAAAGGGAATGTTTTCAGCCTTACTATCACACAAGTGTCTTATAATCTACCCCTCACCAGTTGCAACCAAAGTTCTGGGCACTACAGTAAATGTTTCAGGAAAGATTACATGATCAATTACAGACTTCATCTAGAGAAGTAGTCTGAAAGCATTACAACCAGACAGAACTTTGAAAGTTTAACATTGATGCCAATGAATCCTAATTTGCCTGGTCTGAGCCTCACCAGAAATTTACAAAGTAATTTATATTTTTTAATATTAGGTTCCTTTAAGAAGAATCATTAAGTAATTTTTTTTGAGACAGGGTTTCTCTGTGTAGTTCTGGTGCCTGTACTGGATCTTGCTCTGTAGAACAGGCTGGCCTCAAACTTACAGGGATCTGCCTGGTTCTGCCTCCTGAGTGCTGGGATTAAAGGCATGTACCATTGCCACATGGATCATTCAGTAATGCAATAAAAAAAAGGAAAACCTTAAGTCCTTGTCTATAAATACAATAACACTTCCTGAAAAGAATATAAAGTTCCAAGCTTCTTTTGAATTTGCTTTATGCATAAGATAGTACTTTAGTGGCAGACATTAATTGCACTAAAATGGTGTCCAAAAACACCAGCAACTCATAGCCGTATGTCTTATGCTTACTCAAATCAATGCTATGATTATAATTAAGGATGTATGCTTGTCTGAGATAAATCTTCATACTGTGACATGGAAAATAAGATTTAAGATAATTATTTTCTTTCTAGCCTAACCTTAAATCAAAGGAGAATGTGTGAAGAGAGTTTTTGAGTAACTAAGGATATAACAGTCTGCCCTCAACTAAAAGTCACTTACCTGGCTCCTGCAAAGTTGTGGAGAATTGCCAAGAATTTACTTCTGGTGTAGCTAAAACATACCAATTGTCTATTAAGAAAGAGATTTTAAAAAGTGTTCAGATACCTGAATCTAAAAGTTGGGGGTGCTCATTAGCACCCTAAAACATGAGTGCAAGGTGAGATGGAGGGTACTGGAAAAGTAGGAGAAGTGATGGTTCTAGATGAGGAGCTAATGATAGTTAGAAGGTTCTAATACCATTGACAATCACTTCCACTGGGAAGAGGGTTAGGATGTGTGTGGACAAAAACAGCCTAGAAGGTTAAATGCCTTTTCCTTACTTGGGAAGGACCCCCCAAAGAGGAGGGCTGTCTTTATTTGCTGCAACACCAAGGTCTAGCACCTACTCCCTTCACTTGGGTTCCAAAGTGGAAGGTAGAAGATGGTGTCAATATTCTTCTTTCTCCTTCAAGACTTAGAAACAGGAATAGGAAATGTGATGGGGAGTGGGAAGTAGCTCTTCCATAAATATCACCTGACATATCACACACACACACACACACACACACACACACACACACACAGAGAGAGAGAGAGAGACAGAGACAGAGACAGAGACAGAGACAGAGACAGAACAATGGAGTGTTTTACCTACTCAAAAGCAGAGATGTGGAGGCAATTAGACTGAGATGAGCAGGGTGGCTCTAAAAAGGAGCATAGCATGTTGGCTCAACTCCCTGATCCTTAAAGCAGAAAAGAGACAATGGTAGGAAGTGAGGCCGTGTGTTGCAATTGTGTGGTTTGCAGAAAGTGAAGGGAAACATGGTTTGATGCAGGCCCAAGATACAGAGAAAAAAAGTGAGGAAAGTGGGCAAAACCCATGTGGAATTTGGAGCCTGTGTGGTGAGTGAGGTCTGACCACCACATTGAAAATCTGAATGCTTGGTAGAAGCCCCACTTTGCCTCTTTTCTGGATGGTTTGGATTATGGAGGGCTGGATCATTGTTTCCTGCTTTCCTTTGGGGAAAGTTAAGGAACAAGGGAAGACATGCTCATGACAAAACTTCCTAGGCTACTTACAAGTAAGTATGTATGTATATTTCTAGTTATATGTCAATTATCTTGATCATGGACATTATTTCACAGTGTGCACATGCATCAAGTCATCAGAGTTTCCAAACCATCAGCATCAAGCCTTTCTCCCGCTGTATTCTGTTTTCTGGAAAGTGTGAAACCCAAGCAGGAAGCACCGCACCACAGGGGATGGCATTCTTGCCATGCCTATTCTAGCTATTCAGTTCTGTGACTGGTTGTGTGCCTTTGTCAAAGCCAGCAGGCATGGTCTTCCTTACCCACCCTTATATCCCTTTCAGACTTAGAATTCAAAAAGCAATTTCATCCTTCTGCTTTTAGCCTTTCTCTCCATGGAAGTTTCCAGAAAAGCTCAATAAGGAAAAAAGGAAAACAAAAAAACTGTGAATGTCCACAAGGTTTCCAAACAACAACAATAATAAATCTAATATATTAAAAAGAAAAATCCTCTCCCAAACATTTTCAAGTTTAAAACTGCCAGGGTTTTCTTTAGCTTGAGGCAAAAAATGACTTTTTTATTACATGGAGAAAAGGAGCATGAAATCTCACAGGCCTGTGCCAAAGCTGAAACTCTCTGGGTACACTTTGAGAAGGCACACAAGGTTGAGCAGGCCATGGAAGGCATGCTGTCTAATCAGAAGGGCATGGGTCTCTTTGGCTCCGTCTTTCAGATACGCAAGATCTCCTTTGCTTGGTCCTGCTTGGTTCTGTAGGGAGAGGCCTCTGGCATCAGCAGAAGTTCCTTTGTGGGGAATGCACAATGAACAGGGCAGGCTCATCATGGTTGACCAGAGGGTTCTGACAAAGCTATCCTTGTTTCTTGCTTCACAGTCCTTCACATCAACTTCCTATATGTGTTTAGGTTTATAGGAATGCTTTATTTAGGAAACAGATCTGTTCCAAACCAAGAGCTCTTTGGACATGTGCTCTGAGGCCAAGATTGTCTGATTTCAAACCTTGGATTTACCACTTTCTGGCTGTGCATCTTGGGCAGGTTAATTAGATATGCTTCACATGGCCTCTTTGTCTAAGATAGCCTAGTCTGCAGAGTGGTTGGCAAACTATGTGAAATATTAGCCTATCAAACTGTCTTTTTGGCTTCTATAATGAATTCAGTAATACCATCCCAGGAGAAGGGTCGTTCTCATGAGTTGCAACATCTATTGATAAGATTATCAAGATTAAATTCATTCTCTGCAAATGTCAAAGTCTTGAACATTTTGAAATTGCAAGAGCTCAACCAAGAGTTAGTTTACTCTGAACTTTATCCATTTTATAAGAACACACTGTCACATACTCCCATTCCTTAAACTACACAGAACATACTTGTCTGGCAATCATATTCTTCAGTTTCCATAGGAAAGAGTTCAAAAGCTGAGAACCAGGACAGAATGATCCCGTGGGATGTTAGCTCAGCACAGACTGGCCATACAAACTAGAGTGTTCAACTCCTGCCAAGATAACACACATAAACCTGAGTTTGCTTTCCAATTTTCAGGCAATTACAACTACTAGATTCAAAACTGCCTCAGGCAGCCCCTTCATGCACTGTGATGACAAGTGCTTCAGGACACACATGTGTCCAACCTGTGGCCCACATGCTGCATGCACCCCATAGCTATGAATGTGACCCATACACATAAAATGTAAACTTACTTGATTGAAAGTTTACATTCTTGAAAGTATATTTTTTGCATTTTAAAAAACATTTCTTTCTCTGTCTTTCTCTCTCTCTCTCTCTCTCTCTCTCTCTCTCTCTCTCTCTCTGTGTGTGTGTGTGTGTGTGTGTGTGTGTGTGTGTGTGTGTGTATGCACATGTTCCATGACACATATGTAGAGGTGGGTCCCAGGGATCAAACTCAGATCATCAGGCTTGGCTTTAGCCACTGAGCCATCTTGCAGCTCCTCTTCCCCCTCTTTTAAACTTAATTATGTGGTTCTCAAGTATAAACTATACAAGTGACAACACCTTATTTTAAGGTCAAAATATTGGACACCCCTGGAGGATGTATGGCTGTGGCAATTCGATAAGAGTGGCTCCCATAGGCTCATATATTCACATGATGCTTAGTCCTCAGTTGGTAAACTGCTTGGGAGGATTAGGAGGTGTTGGAGTAGGTGTGTTATCATTGGTGGGGGTGTATTGATGAGGATGGGCTCTTTGAGGATTCAAAAGCCTAGGCCAGGCCCAGTGTTTCTCTTTCTCTGCCTGCTGCTATAGATCAGGATGTAGCTCTCAGCTACTTCTTCAGCACCATGTCTGCTCTCTTACTGCCATGCTCCCTACCATGATGATAATAGACTAACCCTCTGAAACTGTAAGCAAGCCCCCAATTAAATACTTTCTTTTGTAAGAGTTGCCTCGGTCATGATGTCTCTTCACAGCAATAGAAGAGTAACTAAGACAATGGTCCTGTAGGGAGCTCATTCAAAGTAGCCAGGCCTATGCAGAGAAGACTATTCACTACTGCACTTATTCTCTGTGATTGCATATTGACACTACAATTTTCATGTTCAGCTTTCCTCAAAGTGTTCTTTCTTAGCACCTTAATAAAAAAAAATGAATTTCTGGGCTGGGGCAATGACTCAGTTGGTAAAGTCCTTGCTTCATAAGCATGAACATCAGAGTTCTGATCCACAGTATGCACATAAAAAGCTAACTACAATGCCACACATCTGAAATCCTAGCAGTAGGGAAGTGGAGAGATGTAGGAGCCCTTTTTGAACAACTAGCACAGCCCAGTTAGTGACCTCTAGATTCAGTAAGAGACTGTCTCAAAAACTAAGATAGTGACTGAGAAATACACTGTACTTCAACTTCAGACCTCTACATACACATGTACACACATGAACTTGTACACATGCATGCATCATACACACAAATACATTTTTGTAACTCGCGAGAAAATTAAGACACTTTGTAAAGGACAAGTAAATTAGAGGAAAGTGAACAAAAATATCATGTTCATTTGAGAATCTAAAAAGAGAATTATTTCTGGCTGTTTTAAAAAGTAAAACATGTTTTGTCCTACAAGGAGATCTGGAATTCACAGGAGTAAGAGTCAAGTGGGAATAGGCAATGCTAGGATCCTAAGACATAGGAAACAGTCAGATGTGTAGAGCTTAAAAGCAGAGAGTTTCTGAAAACCTGGGAGTGTTGGTTAGTTTTATGTCAACTTGACACAAGCTAGAGTCATTTGGGAAAAGGGATTCTCAATTGAGAAAATGCCTCCATCAGATTGGCCTGTGGGCAAGTCTGTTGTGCATTTTCTAGATTGATGTTGGAAGACCCAGGTCACTGGGGGCAGTGCCATCCCTGGGCAGGTGGTTCTGGAAGGTACATGAAAGCAGGTTGAGCAAGGCAAGAGGCAGTTTTCTCCATGGTTTGCATTTCAGTTCCTGCCCTAACTTCCCTCAGTGATGGAATGTGGTCTGAGAATTGTACGCTGAATAAACTCATTCTTCCCCAAGTTGATTTTGGTCATAGTGTTTTATCATAGCAATAGAAACCTTAACTAAGCACTGGGTTTGAATACATCTACATCAAATGACTCTGAGCAAATTTCTTAGACTTCAGTTATGTGTTAAGTGGAGGTGGGAGACCACTTCTTTCAAGGGATGATTATAAAAATGACTTGGGATAATGCTTTATAAGCACCTCCTATTAGACTTGCTTTTATAATGAGACCTTTAAGGAAGGCTTGAGCAACTCAAGTTCTTTTGCATTTTATTTTGGGGGGGCACATTCATATGTAAACACTGCATCTACGTCACTCCTGCCCCCTTCTCCCCACTGATAACTCCTCCCATGATCCACCACTCCCTCTCAAATTCAGGATCTCTTCTTCATTTATTATTGTTACATGCATATGCATTAGCTGAGGTACCTGGATGAAAAACATTGAATCAGCTACTTACAAAGGGCCAGATCCAATAGTAATGGCACACCTTCTAATCATGTAGTCATTTACAAACTAGTATGGCAAAATGTATAAAACTGAGCCCCACTGACAGAAAGAGATCATAGAGATGCTGAAAGGTCAAGCAACTTGTCCAAGTGTCAAGAGAAAGTGACAGAAGTTAAAATTAAATAAAATCTCAGTGATTTAACACAAAGGCACTGATTTATTGCTTGGTTCCATAATAATTCAATGTCAGAAACTGTTCATTGAAAGAATTCAAAGATCCAGGTGGCTGGCACTATTGTGGTCCCACCAAAATACTGTAATATACATGAATTTTAAAAGGGGGGATACACACAGCAGGTTTCTGGAAGCCAGGCCTAGTACAAAAAAGGTCTCATTTCTGCCAACCTTTTTGTTAGCTACAAGTCAGTAACATCTAACTGCAAGAAGACGTAAGAAAATAAAATCTAGTTATTTGTCCACAACAGAAAAACAGGGGTGGAGAACAGCAATGGTCCATCTCTGCCCCAGCCAGGAAGACCCATCACCTGGACCCTAGTCCAGTGTGATTTCCATTATGGTTCACACTGTAATGGGTTTCTTATGAGTGAACAGATCTACATGGAACAAACAGAGGCATAAATGACATCTTTGCAGATTATAGCATTGGAGGAACTGAGGGCATTTCAAACTGAAAGATCACATACTAATAAGGTTAATGGAAGATTGAGGGCACAGGGATGGTATATAACAACTACAAAGGGGGTCTTCTTAGCTTCTGAGAAGGGTCAGAGATAACCATAATGTACCATGTCAACACTATTGAACCAATAGGCTGAAACAAAGCACATAATCATCCCAGAAAAATCTCTCTGCCTTTTTTCACTGCCCAAAGTAGGACAAGATGTGAAGTGATGCAGTTTAGCAAGAGGAAATCTTGGGCTCTGGTTTTTTTAACTGAAATTCCATGTTCTGATAAGAGCCCCTAGAGGTGAAGGTTTTTAAATTCCAAATCTAATCCTTAGCACAGAACCTGACATAAAGTAACTTCTCAATAGCATTTTGTGGGTGGGATGAAAAGGGAGTGGGTATACATTTAAGTTTATTTCGCGTCCATACCCCATCTTCCATGAGACTCAGCATTCCACATTTGAACCAATGAGAGCTCTGAATTCTTACTGGTGACAGTGAGTGAGTACCATCCTGTGTCATTTGATGAATAATTGAGAAACTGCAATAATCTAAGTCAGTGGTACTATATCACAACATGAACTTTTCATGTTTGGATGAGTGCCATTTAATGTGAATTATTTATTCTATTTTGTGGTGTATTTTGTAAAAGTAATGAAGATTTAGTAACATGCACTACCAGCAGCTTTTTGCTGGTAAATGTCATTTCATGTCTGCACACTTTTCATCACTGGCTCCCATATGCTTTACTGCAGGATAGCAGCATGGTGAGGCAAAAAGAAAATTCTGGAGTACAAAGACTCCACAGACAGACAGATAGTGTTATAAATAAGCAAACCTACCATGAGTATTTGCTATGTTTATGCCACATCAGTTCCCTGGGAAATGACTTTCATAATTGGTTTTACCAAAGGTTTGGGGACAAAAATCTTAGTAACATGAATCTTCTTAACAATATGTTCATGATATTGTAGGAGAATTTTTGATAATTGTTTCACTGTTCAAAAAATCACATTCTAAATTAACAAGAATAAAATTTAAATCTGACTGATTATATGTAACCCGGATCTAATCATGAGGAAGCATGAAACAAATACAATTCAAAGAAAATTCTATGGAACAATGAAACTATGATCCTCAAAATAAATCAGTGATTATATATATATATATATATATATATATATATATATATATATATATATGTGTGTGTGTGTGTGTGTGTGTGTGTGTGTGTGTGTAATTCATAGAACTGCACCTGATTAAAGGGGACAAAGGGAAGGTACAATTGAATGCAGTACTTGATCCTAGGTTGAAACATGGATAGTTTTACTTTAATTTCTCTGAAGGATGCTAATGAAACAATCAAGAAAACTTGAATGTGGACTTTGTACTATCAAATGGTAGTATATCAATGTTCAATTTCCAGAACTGGCTAATTGCACTGTGGTTTGTAAGAGAATGTCATTATATACTAAAATATTTAGAGGTAAATGGTCATGATGTCTGCATGATGCTAGCCTCAAATAATTCTGCAAATAATAATAACAATATGTATACATATAGAGAGAGTTTGAGAAGTATGTTAGTTAGTGCTACCTGAACTAATACTGTCTCTCATCATCTACTTATTTTCTAGAATACACTAATAAGTAAATCTAGGTAAAAATATCCAGAAATCAATTCTATTGACATAATTTCTCTGTAAGTTTGAATATTTTACCTTCAAAAGTAAAATCTAAAATTCATGCACACTCTCACATTGGTGAGTACCATACTCTTACTTGGTTTCAACAAGCATTAAGACACACTAGAACTTTAATATTAGGTATGATATCCAATCCAAGTCCTTCTTGAATTCTCAAATAGTTATGATCTTTAAGACATGCTTCCCTCATCAAATGCAGCAAAACACAATTCTTCACGAGCAAGAATGTATCTGTGACAGTAGATAAATGAAACCCTCTTGAGATGGCAACCCTAACAGTTGGCTTGAAATTCATGCCCCACCAAAAATAGAAATGACAGCCAGGGTCACGCATGAAGAGCTGAAATGACAGTTGTTAAATCTTCAAATACCAAGACTCAGCCTTATTTGTAAATTAGCATGGGATCCTGTTTTGAGCTCCGGATATTGATGTTAGAGTGTTTTGTTTCAGAATTTGGGTGGGTACTTGTGGGGGAAGGGGTAAAGGGATTCAAACAATAGTTGTGTATTGATGACTCAAGAGAAAAACTAAATGGAGTTCAGCTACAGTTCAACTCAGCCTCCTCCTCCTTGTGTGGCACAGGAAGCCGTTACTTTCCCTATAGGAAAGGGCTGGTGCATGCACTGAGAGCAAAAATGGAATTTATTACAGCAGGCTATCCACTGTATATGAGTTATAGGACTAGATAGAAAGAACACAATGTCTCTGAGTCATCTGCTTAGAGATAGAAACAGCTTTGAAGCAGGCAGCCTTCATAATGCTGTTTATCACAATAGGGTTTTTTCCTCATTGGTCAGAGGTCAGGTGATTTACCAGGTTTCCTATTGAATCTTGGATCTCTCCTTTCATTAAGCCATTTTTTTCTCAAGATATTGGAACATTGAGTTATGTTTACTGCATTACATGTTCCTAGCAAATAGAAAAAAAATTATTAATTCTAGGAAAATAGCCGTGCTGCTCCTCCCAGAACCCATTATATTTTCTTTTTGCCTGTGCTGTTTAAAGTCCTTAAAATGCCATTTAGAGCCCTGCAAAATCCTATCTCGAGATTACATTTCCTAGTTATGGCTTACCAAGCCTTCCATCACCCAAACTCATGTCCACACTATAGTCAAGGACACTCCAAGTTCTCCAAACACATCAGACCCTGTGACTAGGTCCTTGCTATTTCCCATTTTGTTGCTTAGAAATTACTTCTATGCCATTTCTATGGAGGAAACTTTATCCGTACTTCAAAATCAAGCCCAAATATAATTTTCTCTAGAGTATCACCTATGATTCTTGCTCCTTTGTCCTACTTTCTTTTTTATCCTCCAACAGTATTTATAGACAACCCTCTGCCAAAGTCAGAGTCAGTCTTCTAGAATCAATTTTCTAACTTTTTGTGATCGATCTTTTATTCTCTAAGAATTTCATACAATACATTTTGATCACATTCTTGCCCCTCTGCCACATCCTACTCTACCTCCCTACAAACCCAATGTTATACTATTTTATCTCTTAAAACAACAACAATATGGAGTCTGACTCATGCTGGTAAACTAATCTTGAACAAAAAAACTTGCCCTGGGGTATGGTTGATATACCTAGTGCCTCTCCATGGAAGAAAATTAATTTTCCCTCTCCAAGCAGCTATCAATTACAAATAGTTTCTTGGCTAGGGCTGGGATTTGTGTCCACTTCTTCTCTTCAGTGCTGGGATTTTGTCCAGCTTGAACTTGTACAGGTCTTGTAGATGCTGCCACAGTCTCTGTAAGTTCATATGTGTATCTTCCCTGTTGTGTCTGGAAGACACAGTTTCCTTTGAGCCATTCACAACCTCCTGCTCTTACAGTCTTTCTACCTTTTCTTCTGTATAGATCTCTGAGCCTTGAGAGGAGGGAGGAATTGATGAAAATGCCCTATTTATGTCTAAGTGTGACTAAGTCTCTGACTATCTGCACATTGTTCTGTAAATCTCTATGTTAATTACCATCTGCTCCAGGAAGAAGCTTGTCCTCTGATGGGTTTAGCAATATGTCTTTAGAAGTCATTTTATTGCTGTGCTCATTTAAGAAAATAATTTTAGTGGGTTTTTCCCTAGGGCCCATTACCTATCTAGTCTGTTTTGTTGGTTATTTTTTTTAACAACTTGAGGATGGAAATCATATTTTATACATTATTGCATTATCAGCATCAAAAGCAATTGATTTTCCATAGCATGTAGTCAAGAATGTGTGTGGGAAGAATGCTTCAATCAGTGAATGGAAAGTTTTCAACCATGCTCTCTTCATGGTCTATAAGTTGGACACTTGACAAGTTAGCACCACCTCTGTTCACTCAGTATCTGCTTTCTGCTTGTGTAACACACTGTCTTAGTTAGGTTTCTATTGCTGTGAAGAGACACTGTGACCAAGCAACTCTTATAAAGGAAAACATTTAATTGGGATGGCTCACTTACAGTTTCAGAGGTTCAGTCCATTATCATCATGGTGGGGAGCATGGAAGCATGCATGCAAACATGGTGCTGGAGTAGCTGAGAGTCCTACATCTTGTGGGCAACAATAACTGACAGTCATAATGAGGGAAAATTGAGCCAAAGAGACCTGAAAGCCCACCCCCACAGTGACACACTTCCTCCAACAAGGCCACACCTCCTAATGGTGCCACTCCCTTTAGGGGCCATTTTCTTTCAAACCACCAGGTACATCTTATCTCACATTAAAGCTGCTTCATAACTATTATTATGCTCACTTTAAAAATGTATAAACCAGGCTGGGGAGATGGCTCATGGGGTAATAATGCTCTTTGCATAAACATGAAGATTTGAATTCACACTCCAGAGAACCCATGGTTTTAAAAAATCCTATAACTTCAGCCCTCAGGGGGAGGCATTCTGGAGGTAGAAGAATCACTGGGGCTTGCTGGCCAGAAATCTATCTGAGAAAACACTGAGCTCCATGTTCAGTTACAAAGGAACAAAGTGGAGAGAAATAGAGGAAAACACCTGACATCCATTTCTGGAATCGCGCACGTGCACTCGCACATACACACGGCTAAACTAAGGTATGTATGAATGAATCCCTTAGGAGTTTTAGCCTTTTGCTGAGCATCCAATTAAAGACCACTTCAAAACAATTTGGGCAACATGGAAGAAATAAGAGGAAATTTAATCTCAAAGCCTTATCAGCTTATCCCTGTCTTCTCTGGCATCTTACTGCTTAACAGTGGCCACTGTAGGCTACTGAAGGTCATTATAGGCTACTAAAGGTAGCTTTTTACACACATGACAATAATACTATGCATCTTATAGTCATGGCCACTCACTACTACCACCACATACTGAGCCCTTAGTTGACCATATTGGCCTGGAATATTGTTAGAATATGCTACAGGCCATTCTGGAAGGGCTGGTCCTCAGACCTGAAGGCTGAACTTAGAGATAGTCTCTGGTGATTTCTAAGTGCTAGGGATATTTGGGTTTGTGAGTAATATGACCTGCCCTGCTGAGCCTATGAGAACCATCCCTTAAAGCTCTAGGAAACACATTGCTCCCATTCACCAACCCTTTTCTGTTATCCCTAATGCTATTAGCTCCATGTCCTATCCCACCAAAGAGCCACTGCTTCCTTGTAGTTGGAGTTTTCTCCAGTCCCACTCAGACCAACAGCCACTCAGACCCAAATAAACACACTTTTATAGCATTTTAATAAAGACGTTTATATTATTTAAACTGTTTGACCTAATGGCTCAGGCTTCTTGCTATCTAGTTCTTATTTCTTAAATTAACCCATTTCTATTAGTCTAGAAGTTGCCACATGGCTTATGGCTTACTAGTACCTTATATATTGCTTCTCATGGAGGCAGCAGTGGCTAGCAGAGTCTCCTGACTCAGCCTTCTACCTCCCAGAATTTTCGTCTCTCCTTACCCTGCCTACACTATACTTCCTGCCTGGCTACTGGCCAATCAACATTTAATTTATCAATCAATCAGAGCAACACATTCACAGCATCCCCAGCACTTCCCCTTCTTCTTTTTTTCAAAAGGGAAGGTTTTAACTTTAACATAGTAAAATTACATATATCAGAACAATTATCAAGCAAGAATTGCAGTTACAATATCTAGTCTAGCCAGGCAGTGGTGGTGCACGCCTTTAATCCCAGCACTCGGGAGGCAGAGGCAGGCAGATCTCTGTGAGTTCAAGGCCAGCCTGGTCTCCAAAGTGAGATCCAGGAAAGGCACAAAGCTACACAGATAAATCCTGTCTTGAAAAAAAAATCTAGTCTATAATATCTAGTCTATTTGTATTTGGCAAAATTAAAGAAGATATTCTAGAGTCTAAGGTTTCATATTTAACTTATCTTTTATCATGACTAAGGAAATTATAACTATCTAGTCTTCAACTACATCAAAGGCCTCAGAAGGATATAATATTACCTGAGAAGTGGGAGAAGGACACAAGCAACTTTTGGGAGTCTTGCAAGAGTAGATAGAGACAGCTGGCAGCCTGGACAGTCATCCAAAGTTCTTTTGTAAAGTTAGGGCATCTGTCTTCAACCCACAGACCTAGAGTCTCTCAGTCACTTCTCTCTGTGTCCTGTAGAATGTCTGGCAGTTTCCTCTGTGAAGCAGGAACCTGAAGACCAATTTGCCAAGCAAAGTTCAGTGGTCACCTTCCTATGGGTCCTACATGTCCAGTCGATGCATTTTTTTCAAGCAGTCCAGGCAAGAAAAATTTCTTGCTCAAATGGCTATTTTTGCCAAGAAGAAGATAAACTCCACATGGAGTGTCTTTGATGCCCATCCTTCTCTCTGAAGTAAATCGATGCTGCCAGGGGCAGACATGTCTCATTGTCCAGAAAGTCTAAATTTTTAAAACATTTTAAATGCCATATTCTGTAGGTCTTTGAAGTGTTTGAAATATATCTGGAATATATCTATGTATACCTAGAAAACTTAACTAACATGGCTACAAGTTTGACTATCATAGAAGACTAATTATTAATCTGTATTTCTTAATTATCCATTATAATCTAAATGAGTTACATAACCATAATACCTCAAACGAGAGTAGAAATATACATACAGTATCACAAAATTAACTTTCAATTTGTATAAATAAACTAAAATCCATATCAATGTAAAGTATTTTTAAACAAGTTGCTCTTTAAAAGTAGGTTCAACAATCTACCCGTTTATCCTGTCATATCTATATCCTATATTTCTATATCATATCCCCTTTCTTCTTTTAGAAAGATATTGACTATGACCAATAACAATTTGTAACCAACAACCTAAACAAAGACAAACATCCATAATCTATTTTTTGGGAATGTGGGTGTAGTTTTCTAGACTACTTCCTGCTGGATGAGGGCACTGTATTCTTATGGGGACATAAAGAAAAATTTAGGATTATGGAGTAGTCATGAGGCTGCATTGTCTGAGCCAGTTGCCTTGAAACCGTTCCAGATGTTAGATCATCTGGGCCATGGTGTCTTCAGAGAACTTTCAGGGGGTCTTGGCTGGTCAAACCTGATATATCTTAATCTGAAACAAATCCATAGCCTCTTGCTTCCTGTGGAAACAAAAGCAGAGCCTCCTTTCCAAAGCAACATATCCTTACATCCAAATTTTGAAGTCAAGGTACCTTTAAAATATACATATTGGTTTAACTAAGCAGTCTTCTTTCTGCAATTAAAAATCTCAAAGACGGGCTGGAGAGATGGCTCAGAGGTTAAGAGCACCGATTGCTCTTCCAGAGGTCCTGAGTTCAATTCCCAGCACCCACATGGTGGCTCACAACCATCTGAAATGAGATCTGGCGCCCTCTTCTGTGTTCATAATAAATAAATAAATCTTTAAAAAAAAAATCTCAAAGACAACACAATCCAGATTCTCTGTGTTATATCCATCTTTACATGGCTTATTTTTATATTACTTTTACTTTATCTTTAAAGACTTCATTTTTTGAAACTATTTCTTTATATAACTGCATATGTTACTTATTTTTCTCTCTTTCAAGCCTATGTACAACAAAATTCTAAATGGTCTTATTAAATAAGAAACACAGAGCCAAATACAGAGTTAAAAGCCCAAGAGATCAGAACATTAGCAAAGAGCTAAGACCACCTTATCTTACCACTCACTGCTGTCCTTCACCTGAGAGAGAGAGACCTTCTTCCTGTGTGTCTTGTGTTTTACTGCCTTTCTGTTCTGCCTTCTCATTGGCTCTAAACCCAACCACATGACTTCCTCATCACTGCCTGTTTATACAGACCTCCAGGTCTCTATGGTTGGTACTGGGATTAAATATTCAAGGGTCACCATGCTTGGCTGTGTCCTTGACCACACAGAGACTCTGCCTGCCATGTGATTGGATTAAGGTCATGGGCTACCACTGCCTGACTTCTATTTCTGGCTCCCTAATAACCTCTGATCTGACCAAGCAAACTTTATTTATTAACATACAAATAAAGTCACATTTCAGCACAATTAAAATGTCACCACACTTCCTGGTAGTCAAGTTTATTTTAATCCTCTTCATACTAATGATAATTCCTTAGAATCTGTCAAATCACTTGGCAATGAGGGTATTCAGAAAAAAGGAAGACAACAAACATAAAACAACAGGTATTTACATCTTCTAATGTATACACATATCTTGTTTGTTTGTTTGTTTGTTTGTTTGTTTGTTTTTTGAGACAGGGTTTCTCCATGTAGTTTTGGTGCCTGTCCTGGATCTCACTCTGTAGACCAGGCTGGCCTTGAACTCACAGAGATCTGCTTGGCTCTGCCTCCCGAGTGCTGGGATTAAAGACTTGTGCCACCACTGCCCGGCATATACCCATATCTTAACAACAGCCTAATGGGTTCAACCTTAACTAGATGACTTCTTTTTCCACAGAAACTTAACTTGCTTTAAAAAAAATAAGAAAGGAAAAAGTGTAATTCACCCAAAACATACAAAGCATTTATTCAACCAATACATTTTTGCTGTAGGTCTATGTTTTATAGACTTGTTCCTTACTTTCTCAGGTGAACATGTTTAAAGTGACTGGTGCTGCAAGAGTTAGAAACCCCAGTCTACTTCCAGCTTGAGAGACTTGGAATCATTTTAGAAATAATCCTCCTGCCTTCATGCTCCAGAACAAAGTGATATAGGAGCCATTTCATCTTTGCTTTTATTTATTTATTTATTTATTTATTTATTTATTTATTTATTTATTTATTTTGGTTTTTTGAGACAGGGTTTCTCTGTGTAGCTTTGCGCCTTCCCTGGAACTCACTCTGTAGTTCAGGCTGGCCTCGAACTCACAGAGATCCGCCTGCCTCTGCCCCACAAGTGCTGGGATTAAAGGCATTGCCACCGCCCGGCATCATCTTTACTTTTAAATGCAACAGCACATGAGAAGATACTCAATATCATTTGTCATCAGAGACAAATACTATAGTGGAGACCAGAATCACATAGCATTCCATACCCATTAAATGAATGCCATGTAAAAACAACCAACATGGAACATTAGTGAGGTTGTAGAGAAACTGGAATCTTCATTACCTCAATGGTGAGAATGTTCAATGGTATGCAGTCCAGCATACAGCTCGCAATTCCACTTCTAGGGTTCTACGGAAGAGAAACGGAAATGTATGTAAACACAAAGATTTGCATGTAAATGTCCATAACAGCACTATTTGTAATAGCCCAAATGTAGAAACAACCCTAAAACATACCACCCAAATGAATGGATTGACAAAACATGATACCACTGTAACAACAGAATACTATTCAGCAGTGAGCAATAACAAAATTCCACATACTAGAAAAGGAGTGAACATCATGTTAAGTGAATGGATGTAAAAGACCACACAGTATATTGTAGTGATACTTTGTTTGTGCTCTGACAAATAAAGCTTGCCTGGAGATCAGAGTGTGGAATTAGCCACTAGTTAACCATAGAGGGCAGGCAGTGGTGGCACACACATTTAATCTCAGCTCTTGGGATCTTACACCTTTGATCCCAGTACTTGGGAGGCACATGCCTTTAATCCTAGCACTAGGGAGGAGGAAACAGGAAGTGATATGGCTGGGTAAAGAGAGGAATATAAAGCAGAAGGAGACAGGAGTTTGGCTCCCTTTTAGGCTGAGGAGAAGGCAAGGTGGCTATGGGTTGTTCCCTTGTCTCTCTGATCTTTTACCATTTACCCCAATATCTGGTTCTGGGTTTTTATGTTTAAGACCAATTAGGATTCAAGCTACTGTATATGATTAAGTGGATATTAAATGCCTAGAATAAGTAACATTATGAGGGAATGTTTTGTAGTTTGAATGAGAATAGCCTCATAAGGACGGACACACACACACACACACACACACACACACACACACACACACACACACACGCTCCACAGTTGATGTAACTATTTGGGAAGAGTTAGGAGGTATGGCTTTTTGTGAGAGGGTGTGTCACTAGGGGTGGGCTTTGAGGTTTCAAAAGTGCTCCCATTCCTAGTTTAGCTTTCTCTGTCTCTCTGGCCTAGTATCTGTCTGTCTGTCTGTCTCTTTCTCTTTCTCTGTCTCTCTCTATCTCCCACTCTCTCTGTCTCTCTCTGTCTCCCACTCTCTCTGTCTCCCTCTCTCTCTCTGTCTCTCTGTCTCTCTCTGTCTCTCTCTCTTTGTCTCTGTCTGTCTCTGTCTCTCTGTCTCTGTCTCTGTCTCTGTCTCTGTCTCTCTCTCTCTCTCTCTCTCTCTCTCTCTCTCTCTCTCTCTCTGCATGTACATCAGGATGTAAGTTCTCAGCTACTGCTCCAGCACCATACCTGCCTACCTCCGGGCATGCTCCCTGCCGTGATGGTCATGGACTCTAACCCTCTGGAATCATGAACTCTAATAAACTCTTTCTTTTATATCTTGCCTTGGTCATGGTGTCTCTTCATGGCAATAGAAAGGGAACTAAGACATGGTATACTATTATTTTCTAGTTTAACATAAGACAAAGGAGTAACCTATCCAAGCTAATAATTGAGAGCTGGGATTTGAACCCTAATTATATACTAGCACTCAGGCTCTTAATTGCTGCATTTTGCACTGCATCTTAAAAATATCAATGTGTTAAATTCTATAGCTTTAGCTGTTTTAGTGCTTTCTGCTCCATCTTATGAGCATGGCAACAGCTAGGACAGGACTACAGCTTTTCCCATCCCCACTTGAAGGCTTTAGCTCCATTCTATTATGAGCTGACTGTCCCCAGGCTTTTTCTTCGATATCAACCTTCCTTAGGTATAAGTACACATCAGAATCCCTTGGAAGAACCCTCATACTCTGTTGGGCTCATAGCCTAGAACTCTGATTCAGCAAATCTGTGGCAGAATCTGCTTTTCTATGGTTCTAAGAAGCTCCCAGTGTACTTACAATGCTGGTCCAAGGACCACACTTTGAGAACCTCTGCTCTTACTCAAACTGATCCTATGCCAGTGGAATTTGTGAAGTGATACTAATACTCACAAGCAAGGTTTTGAGCCACATGTACAACTAAGTGGGTAAAGTGTTGTGCAAGCATAAGGATCTGTGTTTGGATCCCCAGCACCCACACGAGAAAAGCCAGGCGTGGCAGCACACGCTGTGGTGGTATTCTAATTGTACTGAAATGTGATTTTGATTGTATGTTAATAAATAAAGTTGCCCGGGGGTCAGAGCTATTTAGAGCCATAGACAGAGTGTGGCTGTGGTAGCACACGCCTTTAATCCTATAGATCTCTGTGTGTTCAGGGATACAGCCAGCATTGGAGACATATGCCTTTAAGACCTGGGGGGGGGGAGGCTGTACATACAGACAGTGACGAGGCAGTCATGTGTTTGGGTTTACAACCAATGAGAAGGCAGAATGACTATGAAACGACTTACACACAGGGAAATAGCTCTCTTTCAGGAAGCTGGAACCACAGCAGGAGGAAGGGTGAGATTTTAGCTCTGAGCTCTGACCTCTCGGTTTTCTCTTTTACATTGGTTCTGTGTTTCTTATTTAATAAGACGGTTGGATACATCAACAACACGCCTATAACCTCAGTGCTGGGGATGGAGGGCAAAGACAAGCAGATCCCTGGGACCCACTGATCATCCCATTTAAAAAAAATGCATATTTTTTTATTGATTCTTTGGGAATTCATCATACACCCCGATCCCACTAACTTCCCAGTCTCTCTGTATCTACCCTTGTAGCAACCCCCCAAAGGAAAACCTAAAAAGAAATAATAAAAATACAAAATACAAATAAGGGAATTTATTTAAAAAAATAAAAATAAACAAAAAAGCAACAAAACAAAACAAACCCTTCACTCCTTCATCTTTCCTGCCTCTCTGTGACTTCTTGATTCCTCTCAGTGGCATTGGGAGCTGCTGTGTATCATGCAGTAAATCCTTCTGTCCAAACAGTTTCATTCGAAAATGTTTGTTGTGTAATGAGTTGTTGGTCTGGTTCAAGGCCTCTGGCTTCAGGTACACCATCAATACTGGACCCTCACCAAACTCCTGGATATCCTGCAACTCTGGTTCCACAGGACCAGTCCCTCCCCAGGCTTTAACAGGTTGCAGATAGGGTAGATGCTAGGGAATGCCAACTCAAAGCCATGGATATGTGCTGGCCTCTGGGACCACCCTCTTCAGGCAAGGTGAGAAGCCAGCTCTCCCAGGACAGTGGTGATGGATGGGGCCAGCTCTCTGGGGGTAGCCAGCTTTCCCCAGGCCAGTGAGGGGCTGGTCCAGTTCCACATGACTCTCATACTTCAACACATGGTCCAACACATGGTTCACATGTGTCTCTATGTAACATGGCAATGGACATCTACACAGACCCCAGCTGCAGCAGGACCATGGACTCAGACATAGCCATCAGCAGCAGCTTGGGCTCAGACGATACCATGGCTCAGGTGGCAGTGCAGGCCTCTGAGATTGGCATGGGCCCACCAGAGCATGATCCCTAGACTCCAACACAGCCCAGTGGTGATCCAGTCCCTGGGCAGTTGTATAGCCTTTGATGGTAACAAACGCCACTGACATCAACACAGACGCTGGCTGCAATAGGGCCACAGACCCACACATGGCCCCTGGCCATAGTGGGACTGAATGTCACCACTGTTAGTACTCAGGCATCTATGCTGGCCTGCCCTTTGGGGACCTGGCAGAATGCATCATCAAGTGCAGCCACTCTCTATGCACATGGTCTAAATCCCAATATTAAAGGCAAGCCCCTCCCCCTCTCTCTTCTCACGGCTTCTCATCTCCAGAGGCTGCCTCTTAGTCCCCTTCTCTACCGGCTCCTTCCTCCACTCCAATAAACCTCCTATGTGAGTTTGTTGTATGGTGTGACTTGGTGGTGCCCCTTAGCTCCAACCTGCCAAGGTCGCCCTTCCACCATTTTTAACTAAACTACAACTATGGCCCCAGGCAGTAATGTAGGCTGCTTGGATCTGTATGGTCCTGGTGGCAGCAAGACCCTCAGGCACCAACATGGCCTCAGGTGTGGGCCCAGACCCTAGGCATCTGCTCATTCCTCAGTGATGGCCACCTCATCTTTCCGATTGTTGAGCCCCAGATTTAATGAGACACCTTATCTCAAAGAATAAGGTGGAGAAGCCACTAAGGAAGATGACAACCTCTGGCCTCCCTCCACATGTGACACACAAGGAAGGGAGGGAGGGAGGGAGGAAAGAAGGAAGGAAGGAAGGAAGGAAGGGAGGGAGGGAGGGAGGGAGGGAGGGAGGGAGGAGGAGGGAGGGAGGAAGGAAGGAAGAGAGAAAGAGAATGTAGCAGGAATCCTAAAAGATCTTATTAATAAAATCAAACCTGAAGCCAGGTATTCGGGTGAATGCTGGAAGATCAGAGAAGCAGAACAAGCCACAGCTATGTCACCTCGCCAGTTCCTCAGTTGGTCTTGTTTCCTCAGATTGGAAGCTTCTGAGTCCTCATCCAGAATGGCTCTCAGCTGAACTGTGCTGCTCAAAAGCTTAAAAACTTAACTAGCCAAATGCTTAACCAGGCCAAAAGCTTCTAGTTTCTGGTCTTCACGCCTTATATACCTTTCTGCTTCCTGCCATCACTTCCTGGGATTAAAGGTGTGTGTCACCATGCCTGGCTGTTTCCAATGTGGCCTTGAACTCACAGAGATCCAGAGGGAATCTCTGGAATGCTAGGATTAAAGGCGTGTGCTACCACTGCCTATCCTTTATGTTTATTATTGTGGCTGCTCTCTTCTCTGACCCCAGGTAAGTTTATTAGCGTGCACAATATTTCAGGGGAACACAATACCACCACAAGAGAGAGAGAGAAGAGAAGGAAGGAAAATGAAATGAAGGTTTTATTTGCTTCTCAGGCTGATGCCAGGGTAGAAGACTGGGCTCTGTTGTTCGAATTCTAAAATAGGTCTTTTAATAAAAACCCAGAACCAGATATTGGGGTAAATGCTGAAAGATCAGAGAGACAAAGGAACAAGTCACAGCCACCACCTCTTCCCTCATGAACTCCTCAGCCTGAAGAAGCCTCAGCTGATAGGTCTCTAGCCAAATGAGCTTCCTCAGCCAAAAAGGCTTCAGCCGAAAAAAGCCTCTAGCTGAAAGGGACACTTCCGCTGAAAAGCCTTTAGTTCCTGTCTCCTCACGCCTTATGTACCTTTCTCCACCCAGCCATCACTTCCTGGGATTAAAGGCGTGTGTTTCCCAGTATTGGGATTAAAGATGTGTGCCACCACTGCCTGGCTCTATTCCTCTCCTAGACTGAGTCAATCTCTGCCTCCCAGTGCTAGGATTAAAGGTGTGTGCCACCACTGCCTGGTCTCTGTTTAATCTAGCGGCTGGCTCTGTCCTCTGATCCTCAGGCATATTTATTAGGATACACACTATATCAGCACCGGACTCACACACTCTTTGGTCTGTGTTCCACTCATCTCTCGGAGCCTGAACTTTGGAAATCCACATTGTCATTTGGATTCCATTCCCCATTATATGGTTAATAAAACTCAAAATGCCTCAATTTGTATCACCTCCCAAAAGGTTTACAGAATAAAGATCGATGACCTAGGATCATTTCATTAATACTTAAGGCTAAAGCCTCATCTGTCCATATAATAGCCTACCTCAGATTTATCATATTGTGATTTTAAGTTTATATAAGTGTCTGGCATAAAGGATTTGGAATGGACTAAAACCAGTGAATCTGGTCTTTTCTCTGTGGTGAGAGAGCACTCTGCTGTCCTGGTGTCACTTCCTTTTCTTGTAACCAGCCCTGTTGTCCCACCCCTGCAACCTTAGCCACCTCCTTCAAAGCCCTATCTCCAAACACCATTTCTTGGAGATTAAAGCTTCAGCATGTGGGGGAGGAAGTTCCAGGAAGGGTCACTTCTAGTTTTAAGCCTCAGGTGGGGAAAGCTCATAAACAGGTGGAAGGGGACCAGAAAAGGGATTAGAAAAAAGAATTCAATTTGTTTTTATCTATATAGGAATCTGTGATGGGTGAGAAAAAAGAGCTGGAGGTGGAACAGATGCTCACTGTCCACTGACTTTTCCTTTTCCTACTTACTCATAGAATCTCTATGGACTCAAATATGCATTTGGGACCCACATGAGAAACTATTCCTATGACTATTTGATGCTGACATAAAGAATAGAATTGAAAATAATCTCAATTCATATCATAATATTTTAAAGGAGACAAAACATGGCAACCATTTATAAACCATAGTTAACTAGACAGAGCCTGAAAGAGAAGATTTTAAAGTAATCCCTGGGCAATCACCAATGCAGACTCCATTTACATATGCAGTCAGCCTTCCGGATCCACAGGTGCCATGGAGTCAGCCAGCTGCTGATGAGAAGCATCTAAAAATCGCATCTGTGCTAAATATGGACAGACTTTTTCTTGTCATTATTCCCTAAGCAACTGAGTGTGACAACTATTTATGTAGTATTTACACTGTAGTGGGTAGTACAAGTAATCTGGAGATTATTTAAAATATACAGAAGGTTATGCTTAGAATCTGTGTAAATACTGCACAGTTTTGCGATTTTCTATAAGAGACTTGAGTATTCACAAATTTTGGAATCTTCAAAGGTCCTGGAACCATTCCCCTGTTGATTCTCCCTACCCCATACCCCCCTCTCTCTTTCTCTCTCTTGAGCATGCTATGTGTGTTTGCATTGTTGTGAAAAATCCGGTGGCTTCTGATCTTACTACCATGCCTAGAGGAAAAAGCCTGAAATTCACAGCTTGATGTAAGTCTTGCTGATAGTCATGAATACACCACAATTACCAGACATCAGCAGACACTAGATAGGGACATAAACAAATGAAACGACAAATGAACCAAAGCATCATCAGGCCTAATACTCAAAGCCCAAACTGGGAAAATAAATTCTGAAAGTTCAAGAAAGGAAATGAGAAAAGTGTAAATGAAAAAGGAAACAAAACAACAGAGAGGTAGAGATGGTCCCAAGTCAGACTCCTGAAGTTCTATTAACTTCTATAGAGAACTTTACTAAATTCCTGATGATGTAAAGTAGATAAAGATGAGATGCCCAGAAAAATACACATAAAACACCAAATTGCCTCAAATGCTCAAGGTAAAAGAAAAAGCTTAATTTAGGGAGTAGCTTCATGCGCAAACATTGACTGAGCAACAAGAGTCAGGTAGTGATTAACTGAGGTCTAGGCTAGCCAAACAGACACCTGTAGTGGTATTTGCTCTGCCCCTGACCTTGGGCTATAGGGCTCGAAGGAGGCAGTGCTTCCTGCCTTTGTATGTAACTTCTTATAAGGATGGATTCACTCCTGGTCATATCAGAGGACAACTTCAACTGTCTACTCTGTTATGTAATAGTGAGTGTGTTTCCTCAATTTATATCTTAATAAATTCTGTTACCCATTTAATAGACTCACATGGATTGATCATGATAAGTGGTACCCAACGTGGGGTACAAACCCATGACCCTGAGATTAAGAGTCTCATGCTCTACCAACTGAGCTAGCTGGGCACGAATCCACCTCACAGGCAGGAGAAGGGAGAAGGGACATGTGACCCTTCTCCCTTCCCTTATAAGAGGTCACATATAATGGCAGGAAGCACAGCTTCCTTTGGGCCCTATAGCCAAGGCCATGGGTGGAGCAAATACCACTACAGATACATATCATAAACTTTTCCACACTGTACCATGCTCTGAATTACAGTTAAACTCAAGTTTCTGATGTGGGGAGCAGACATACTTCTTCCTGGTCCAACAGGAATAAAAGCTCCTAAGACAGAGCTAAGTATTAGCAAGCTTATATTGAACTGTCCTTCATTTCCTTCTCAATCCATTACCCCACCCCCCAGATCCCCAAAGCCAAAACTTGGGGTACCTTATTGAAAATCTCACTTCATAACCAATCAGAAGAAATTATAAAGGGAAAGCAGCTTTAAAAATATATTTGTCTGCAAATCAAAACGACTCTGAGATATCACCTTACACCTGTCAGAATGGCTATGATCAAAACCACCAATGACAGCCAATGTTGGAGAGGATGTGGAGCAAAGGGAACACTCCTTCACTGTTGGTGGGAATGTAAACTTGTACAGCCACTGTGGAAATCAGTATGGCGGTTTCTCAGAAAATTAGGAATCGAACTACCTCAAGACCCAGCCATCCCACTCTTGGGCATATACCCAAGGAATGCTGATTCATACCATAAAGATACATGCTCAGCTATGTTCATAGCAGCACTATTTGTAATAGCCAGAACCTGGAAACAACCTAGATGCCCATCAATGGAAGAATGGATGAAAAAAATGTGGTACATATACACAATGGAGTACTACTTAGCAGAGAAAAACAATGAAAGCATGAAATTTGCAGGCAAATGGATGGAACTAGAAAAAATCATCCTGAGTGAGGTAACCCAAACCCAGAAAGACAGTCATGGTATGTACTCACTCATAAGTGGATTCTAGATACAAAATAAAGAACAATCAGACCACAACCCATAGAACCATGGAAGCTATATATATAGCATGGAGGTCCTAGGACGACTGTGGCTTATAATAAATTTCGGTTTTACTCAATTATTGAAAAAAATAGCCCAATGAATGGAAACATATGAACTATGAACCAAAGGCTGAGGGGCCCCCAGCTGGATCAGGCCCTCTGAATAGGTGAGACAGTTGATTGGCTTGATCTGTTTGGGAGGCAACTAGGCAGTGTGACCAAGTCCTGTGCTCATTGCATGAGTTGGCTGTTTGAAACCTGGAGCTTATGCAGGGTCGCTTGGCTCAATCTGGGAGGAAGGGACTGGACCTGCCTGGACTGAGTCTACCAGGTTGATCGCAGTCCTCGGGGGAGGATTTGCCCTGGAGGAGGTGGGAATGGGGGGGTGGGCTGGGAGTAAGGGGAGGGAGTGGGAGGGGGAGAATAGGGGAACGCGTGGCTGATATGTAGAACTGAATGGTATTGTAAAATAAAATAAATAAAATTAAAAAAAGAAAAATATATATATATATATATTTGTCAACTTCACAAGAGTTCATTTATATTGAAGTATTAATTAGCCTGAGAATTGAAATTGGATATAGCTCAGGCCTGTAAGTGCAGCCCGGGTGGGTGGTGAGCCAGGAAGGTCTCTGTCTTGTCAGGAGTCTGGGAGGCCTCACACTAGGACAGACAGGCCCAAAGGCAGTAGCCTGCTGATCTAGTCCCCAGCAGCTCCTGTTGCTGCCATTCCCACACTGCTCCACTGGCCACCAGCCTGGATGAAAGCCCCAAATGTAGCCTGAGAAGTCTGACAGTTCAGTAGCTGCCAATTCCCCTGCCCAGAGTCAGCTGAGGCTGCTGGGATCAGAATGACTCTTTGGAATTGCTAATGCAAAGCTTTGTGTTTCACAGAGAGATGGAGTCTGAGCCCACCACAGGGGGAAATAATGCCAAATAGACACAATTTGTCTCTTTAGAACCCTGCTCCCAGTTTTCCAGATAACAGTTGCTTTTTCAACTGCTTCAGAGGCATTGGTCCCTGGCCTCTCTCCTCCCAGGAAATGCCGCTCTTCAGCCTCCCAGTGACGACAGGCAGCCCTAAGAAAGTAATTTCTGATTGTGTGAGCCCTTGCTCCATATTCTACAGGGAAGGCCCAGTCAGAAGAATTAGATTCCATGTACTTTCTCAAGTGGGCAGCTGCTTTCTGATATGAGATCCTCCTGAATGGCCAAGTAAACCCATCCATTCACAGACTAAACCCCAGAATGCAAAAGCTAAATCAATTTTGCCTGATAGAATGGCTATGTTTTCCAGGCTATGAACTGTTTCATCAATCCTGGGAACTCTTCCAGACCCATACCAACAAAAGTCAAAAGTGAAAATCAGCTTGGCAGACAGCAGAACAAGCAACAAGATTTCTTTGCCTTAAAAGTGTCACAGGGGAATAAAAACCACCAGCAAAGGCTACTTAGGAATAAGGAGATCTTCACATCCTTGAACTACATCACAGTGGTTCTAATTCAGCTTCAAGAGCTGCACATGTTCCTTTCCCCTTAGTCCAGTGTTAGCAGAGAGCGTTCTATTTATTAATAATTCTACTATGGGACTTCTGGGAATGGTATTATAAGCAAGCCAAGCCAATACCCATTTTCATGGAGGTCATAATCAAAAGCAGAAAGTCTGACAACCAAGAATGTGTGCCAGAATTCTACTCCAGAATCAGGCACTCTAGCAGGTGTATCCAACTCATGACCTATGGACTACTAGTAGTGCAGGATAGCTAAAAATAAAGCCCAACAAAAACTCATAAACTTCCTTAAAACAGAATGAGATGGGGGGGTGTATTGTGAGGTTTTTCAAGTGCGAACTTTGTAAATTATGTTATGTCTCAATGTCACTCACACATATACCACACAAAAAATATCAAAAGAAAATAACTAAGTTCATGGGAGCAAATTGAGAACATTCTCAAATTGATAAAGTGCTAAAACAACCCACATGTTCAATGTTTTCCCTCTGTGGTTAGGAATAAAGAAAGGATTCCATTTTTCTTCTTAAAAACATACTTTATATATAGTAGCACATTTTGCATATTAAATAACACCATAACAATAATTTTATATCATTTTAAACAGAAGAAAAAGAGAGAAAAAACATAGATTACAGAACTCCTTTCCAGGAACTTTTTTTTTTTTTTTTAATGAAACTCATTTTTTCTAAGTGGGTCAGTGAGACAAAAGTATTCCATTTTTAACAAACTTTTACAGGTGTGTGTGGTTGTGTATGCATGTGTATATTATTTGGCTGGAACTTCCAGCCAAGAAAGCCCCATTCCTGCCTCTTCAAACCCCGCTCTCTGAGAAAACTCACCAACAAGTCCAGTTCCACATTCCTGGCGGTCCCAGGGCTCCTGCCCTGAAGCTGCCAGCTGCCTGGCGGTCCCAGGGCTCCTGCCCTGCCCAAGGCATTACAACAGGGCACAAAGTCATCTTGTGGCAGACACATCATCACCTACAGGGTATTTAAGCTCCCTCCTTTAGTTCAGCTAGGTGATTTTTCTTGCCCCTTCTCACACCTGGATCTCTGGGGGCTGGACGAGTCATCCGGGAGTTGCTTTGCTTAGAATAAACCTGGTCTTGTACTTCTTAATTCAGCTTGATCTAGCTTACTGCACTGGCAGAGAAACCTATTATCAGGGTACAAAAAAACCTATTATATATGTGTTCACATATGTGTGTATAGTTACACATGCGTGTGTGTGGACATGCATGTGGAGGGCCAAAGTTAATATTAAAGAGCCTTCTATTGATATTTCTACTATGGGAGTTCTGGGAATGGTACTACTAGCAAGTCCACCTAATACTCATTTTCAATAGGTCATAATCAAAAGTAGAAAACTAGAAAACCAAGAATGTCTTCCTTAATCCCATTCCACTTTTATTTTTTGAGGCAAGGTCTCTCATTGAGCCTGGAGCTCCTTCATTTCTGACAGTCTAGCTAGCCAGCTTGCTCCAGTGAGCTGCTGTCTCTGTCTCCTGAGTGCTGGAACTCCAGGTGACCGCTGTACATGCTGGGTTTTTGTATGGGTGCTGGAAAGCTGAACTCTGGTCCTCACATTTTCACAAGTGCTTTGTCCACGGAGCTATCTCCCAAGCTCCCTTTTGCCATTCAGTCAGCATAACACCAAACGTTGTAGGAGGAATGATCAAGTAATAAAGTGAACTAGCATACAAAGGATTGAAAAGAAAGAAAACCAGGCTTTATTTGCAGATGATATGATTGTCTAAATAGAAAATCCCAAAGAACAATTTTTAATTCTAGAATCAATAAGTTAATTTAGCAGGGTCATATATACAAGCAAAATGACCTCACTTACATATACTAATAATAAATATAATGAAAACTAAACTTTAGAATCCAAATCCATTGCACTTATTATAAAGCAGTGGTTCTCAACCTGTGGGCCATGACCCCTGGGGGGGTAATCAACTTTTTCACAGGGGATGCATATCAAATATCCTGCACATCAGATATTTGTATTACAATTCATAACTACAGCAAAATTACAGTTATGAAGCAGTAATGAATATAAGTTTATGGTTGGGGGCCACACAACATGCAGAACTGTATTAAAGGGTCACAGCATTAGGAAGGGTGAGAAACACTGACTTAGAGAATGAAACATTTAGGTATAAATTATTTTGAAACATGTATTGGATTTAAATCCTGCAAATTACAAAATGATGTTGAAAGAAATTAAAAAACCCTGAAATAAAGGAGGGACACGCCGGGCTCATAGATTAAAAGACCCACCATAGGAAAGTATCCCCAAAATGAAATCTTAATACAATTATTGTAAATAGCCCAGCAAGGTTTTTCTGAAGACATAGAACAAGATTATTCTAAAATGTAAATGTATATGGAATGGCAGATGACCTAGAATAGCTAAAATAATTTCAATAAAAATAAAATGGGAGACAATGCTCCTAATTGGTACTAAGATTTGCTATTATAGACACAGTAAGAAAGTGTGATACTGCTAGGCAAGACACAGATAAATGGAATAGGATAAAGAACCCAGAGATCAATCTACAACTGATTTCTGGCAAAAGTGCAAGAACAATTCAATTGAGAAAAAAAATACTTAACATTTAGACATCCAACATTGGGTCAATTAGCCAATCATATGCAGGAAAAACATGAACCTCATTTTTACACCTTAGACAAAATTAATTCAAAATGTAAAATGTAGTTTCAGTGAAAAAAAAGAAATCTCTTGGAATTTAGACCTAGATAATGAATTTCTGGACCAAACAAACAAAAAGCACAACTCATAAGGGAAAAGTTGATAAATATATCTCATAAAATATAAAACTTTTGCTGTGGGAAATATTCTGTGACAAGGATAAAAAGACAGCCATATACTAGTAGAAAATAGCTGTAACTCACACAAAACTTGCACCTAAGTTTCAAAGTGCAGCATTAGAATAAACAAACCACCCAACTGGAAAACAGACACATTTCACCAAAGAATACACAGATGGCAAACTAGCATCATTCACCATTAGGGAAATATGAGTTTGAACCACAGTGACATACTACTGTAGTTGATATATTGTGCACCCCAATAAACTTATCTGGAGGTCAGAGAACAGAACAGCCATTATAGTAAACATAGAGGTAAGGCAGTGGTAACACATGCCTTTAATCCTAGCATTCCAAAGGCAGAGATCCATCTGGATCTCTGTGAATTCAAAGCCACACTGGAAACAGCCAGGCATGGTGACACACACCTTTAATCACAGGAAGTGATGGCAGGAAGGAGAAAGGTATATAAGGCGTGAGGACTAGAAACTAGGGGCTTTTTAAGCTTTTAGGCTTTTAGCAGCAGTTCTGCTGAGATCCATTTAGATGAGGACTCAGAGGCTTCCAGTTTGAGGAAACAGAATCGCCTGAAAAGTTGGCGAGGTAAGGTTAGCTGTGGCTCGTTCTGTTTCTCTGGTCTTTCAGCATTTACCCCAATATCTGGCACTGAGTTTTTTAATTAATAAGACCCTTTAAGATTCGAGTTACATACCACTATACACTAATATGAACATGTAAAATAAAAACCATTAAAAACACTAAAAGTTGCTGAGGCTCCAGAGAACACTGATCACTTCGACTCTTCTGCTGGGACCATAAAATGGCATAGGCAGCCTGGCAACAAGGTTGGCAGTTTCTTATAAAACTAGACATGTGTTTATCATAGAAATCATGCTTGTACATATCCTAAAGAAAGGAAATCTTATGCTCACTCAAAAATCTATACACAAATGTTCACAACAGCTCTGCTCATAATAGCCTAATATGTAATACAATAACTCAAATGTCTTTCAGGAGGTCAATCCTTAAACAAACTGTGGAAAAGAAAACCATGGAAATGAAAAGAACCAAACGCTTGATGTAAGCAACAACTTATAACTCAGGAAAATGATGCTATAAAGCTGTGTATACAGGCTCACACCTGGAATAAGAGTCTAAGATGAGGAGGGGGGGAATCATTGCAGGTTTGCGGCCAGCCTGGTCTACTTACTGCATTCTAGGACAATCTAGGCAATACAAACTCTGCCTCAAAAACAAAAATAATGAAAAAGGTTCAGTATGCAATGTTGAAATAACAAAACTACAAATATAGACATTATTAGCATTGCAAAGGCTAAGATATGCATGGTGGCTATGGAGAATTAGCATGAGAGCCAAGTGACAATGGTTGAGTTCGGCATTGTTATTGTGACTATATAAAGTTGCACAAGTGATACATGTACATGCATGCACACAAGAGAATATATATAGCTAATGAAATCAGAATATGCTCTCAAGATTGTGCCAAGGTCAACTTTGATATTGTACTGTAGTTAAACACGAGGCCATTGCTAAGAGAGATGGGGTGGAGAGTACAGAAGGCCACTCTGCATATACCTTTACAATTTCCTGTTAATCTATGAACATTTTAAAATAAAGATGTTCAGCGTTTTTTACAGTATGAACCCTTTATATAGCTTAAAAAGTGATAAGTGTCACTAGATCCTACCTGAACCTTCCAGGAACTTAGATTGTATAGGGCAAAATTCTACTTCTATTTTATAAATGTAGGTAGGCACTTGCCCACAGTCATTCAGTCGCCAAGAGATAGTGAAAAATGATAGCTACTCCTATTTTATAGACAAACAAAGAAATGCAGATAGGCAATTGCCCATAGTCACTTAGTTGCCAAGAGATAGTGAAAAAAGATAGCTAAGCTCAGTTAGATGATAACACAAACAAATATACTCTCTCTCCTTCTCCCCTCCCTAGGCATGAACCTTTCTTTTGGGAATTTAGCTATATCAAAAGTTCACTTCATTTTATTCTTCAAAACTAAGTAATTTGGGCTCTAAATACTCATTTGCCCATGCTTGTAGGAAATTCAGTTTTTTACATCATTGGGCTCTCTCTCATGCTCTGGTACCACATAAACTGGGAGCCTTTTGTGATACTTAGGAAACAGACAAAAGACATCCTAACTTCATCATCGTAATAGCTGCCATCATCATATTAACATGTATGATATACAGATGTCCAAGGCCTATGATTCCAAGCCACACTATAGAACACTGCTTCAGAGTATAAAAAAGCACAAAGTACTAAATGAAGGAGCAATTAAGGATACAATTGCTGTTGGGCATGGTGGGAAACACCTGCAATTCCAGAACGTGGGTAGCTGAGGCAAAAGGGTCCAAGTTCAAGGCTAATCTGAGCTACATAGTAAGTTCTAGGCCGGCTTGCTTTACATACAAAAACCTATCTCAACAGCCTACAGATTAGGAGAAAATCTGTGCCAAATATATATCTGACAGAATTAATATCTACAATCGGTAAAGAACACAAAAAACAAAAAAACACACAAAAAGAAAAACCCTCCTAAAACATCCAGACAATAAATGGACAAATGAACTGGATTTTTCTCAACAGAAGAAATACAAATGGCTAGAAAATGAAGTCAGCATCCTTAGCTTTCACATTACAGGGAGGCTATCATCAAGAAAACAAAGAACAACAAATGCTGGTAGAGATGCTAGGAAACAGAAACCCTTACACACCAATGGCTGGATTGCAAAAGAGTCCAGCCTCTAGAGAACTCAGTGTGAGAACTCCTCAAGTGACTAACATTAAAAATAGAACTACCATAGTATGCTGCTACACTACTCCTGGATAGACAGTCAAAGGCATCTAATCCAGAATACCACAGAGATAACAGCACACACATGCCTATCACAATACGATTCATAAGAGCCAAGGTATGGAACCATTCATCCAACTGAATGGATAAAGATCATGTAGTATATGAACGAGTGAGATGACTCAGTAGGTAAGGCTGCCTGGTGCCACGCCTGACAATCTGAGCTCTATCCCCAGGACCTACAAGTAGAAGGAAAGGTCCAACTCCCACACGTCATTCTCTAACCTCTGGGCATGTGCACAGAAGTTCATGCTTACAAATGCATGCACGTACACACACACACATACACACACACACACACACACACACACACTCTTAAAATAAATAAGTGAAAACATAAAAAAGTAATACATTGCAGTATACATATACAACACAATGGAGTTTTAGTTTCCATAAAGAAGAATGAAAACATGCCATCTACAGGGGAAAAAAATGGATGAAATAGTTAAGTGTAATGAACCTGTCTCCGAAAGAATCTTCTGTTTTCTCTCATATGTAGAATCTGGATCTTAACATATATACATGAAAGTAGAGGAGAGACTTTTTGAGGTGAAGAAGGCATATAAAGTGAGGGAGAAGGAGAACAGGAGAGGGCAATGGAGTAAAGGCAATACATCATAGGCAGTATATCTAACAAGAAAACACAATGGGACTATTTGGAGTGGAGAGGGGTCCAGTGGAATCGAGAGAAGAGAAGGAGGCAAACATAAAGTACAAAGATGTGTATGCATGAGTGTGTTCTACTGAAACTCATCCTTTTATTGTATACATTAACTGAAAACAATTAAAAAATTGTCTCTATGGACAAGATCAAGGTAGAGAAAATCCCTGCATGGAGGAAGGTGATAGTCACAAAATCCTACCCCTAGCTAAAGAGCTACTGATGATTGATCACTGCTGGAGGAGGGGGGAGTCTGTTTTCTTTAATGATGCAGCCCCTAAGAGGCTGCCAAAGCTTCAGCAAATGCCCTATACCTATGCACACACTAGCAGTGATAAGTTGTTTCATTAGGTAATAAACAAAAAGAGCACATGAAGTTGGGAGAGAATGGTGGTTGGGGAACGGAGGAGGATCTGGAGTGGAAGAAATAGAGGTGGGCTTGATCAAAACCTATTATATACATATATGAAATTCTCAAAAATGTTTTAAAGAAATATCAGTCACATTTAGAGTAAATACTATTTCTAAGTTGGGAGAGAGGGAGAAAAGGAGAGAGAGAGAGAGCAAGCAGTGTTTTTCAAGCTCCTTAATACAGGGATTGCAACCAACCTTGCTTACCTCGTGTATCTTATGAAGAAATGTTTTTCAAGCAAATGTAATTGAGCCCATATATGTTCAAGGTGTCAATTGTGTAACTGAAATTTGCCTGAGCTAAATTTCATATATGATACAACATAAATTCAATGATTAGTTATAAAAGTGATAATTAAGATTTAAAATACTAACAATAAACTGTAACAATTACTCATAAAAAATGTTTTCCCCAAAACATTTTGCATTTATAGTTTCTTCTTTTTCTTAGTTTTTTTTTTTTTTTTCATTATTTTTAGAGAGGTTCTTGCTGAGGTTCCAGGCTGGTCTTGAACTTGTGATCCTCCTGAATACTGGAATGGCAGGTATGCACCACCATGCTCAGTTTTTACTTCAGATATATAATAATCATTAATCATTTGTGGTTACAGAAAACTGAGTTTAAACAAATCTGTACACGTGTTTTGCTGCTGCGATACATGATTGTGAAAGTCTTCCAAGTATCAGGCTAACACTCCGTGGGAGAAATGAACTGCAAATATACTTTCAAGGAACAAAGAGAATGATGTAAAATTTCTGACTGTCAAAGAGCTTGTCACATACTTTTAAAATGGATGACGGTGACTGTCATAATGATAGCTCGATTCCAGGAGGTTCAATACAAGCGTTTTCTTTTTGAGTGTCAATATTTATGCTCCCCTGACTGTCACCTCCTTTGGAACTACAGTCTTTAAATGTATGAAGGAGTGCAGGTACCAGCTGTGTAAATGTGAGAGGGTGGATGGAGTTTTGAAAATTCTTTCAGGGTTGAAAAGCTGACAGATGCAAGCAAAGCAAGGCGGGAGCTGAATAAGATCATCTGGATGCCACCCTCCTGGAGACACACCAAATTGAAAAGCTGTTCAACAAAATAACTACCTTCACACAAAATAAGGAAGTCAGATGGCGGCCTATCTGGTGCCTGCTTTTAGTATAACAAAGCCAAAGGACAAACCGAAGACAGGGAGAAAAGAGTCGCTCTTCCTGCAAGCAGTCTAGGGCAGAGAGAGCGAGACCTTGTGCTTGGGGAAGGGAGAGGGAATTAGCTCAAGGCATTATTAGACTTGAGATCCATTACTAGAGCAGCCACAGTGACACTCAACACTAGGCAAGGGCCCTACAGCTACAGGGTGGGGCACCTGCGGAGACTATACCATGAGATACTTTAGGTGTGACAAACAACTGCCTCCAGAACAGTGCTCCAACCTTGGTGAGCAGAGCGTGGAAGCAGGGCTTTTTGTCTTGCAACCCAAGCTAGACCCACTGTGGTGAGAACCAGCACCTAGTACAAATGAAAACTCTTGGATGCAGGCCAGGGCTCCGAGAGCTTTAGACCGTCCCAACATTAGACAGAGACCTGTGTAGTGAAAAGTGGGCTCAGGTTTCACTCTTCATCATAACCATCCTTGGAGTGAGCCTGAGGAACTCCCCCATCTCTCCTGAGACAGAGGGCAGGCTCCTGTGACTGTGCTGGTTATGATGCAACCCAGCTTAGTGTCAGCTCTAGTGATTAAGAGGCTGTCTCTCCCAATTGTCCCCCAACCTAGGGCAGCAGGGTTGTATCCAGGCCAGTGATTAGAGACAGTTCAGTTCTAAACCAGTTCCTATGCCAGGTAGAGACCTGGACCATAGTAGAACAGACTCACATCTCAGCTGCTTCACTGACAACTGTGGCATGGGCCTGAGTGCTCCCCTGAAACTGTGGATGTCATGTGCCTAGGAGATTCAGGTACAGCACCAGCCTAGGAGGCCAAGGGTCTGTTTACCAACAATATCCCCAACCTCAGGTATCATAGCATGGAATATGTCCTCGTCGGATGAGAGTAAGATAGGATTGTAAGCATACAATTTAGAATTTAGTGCCAGGCGAGTGAAACGTATAACACTGTGCAGATATGGTCCCTATGCCCAGGGCTGCTGCCCATGAGGCCTCTGCAACAAGTCTGGGCCTAGGGGGAAGGAAACGGGACTCCAGTCTATCAGACTTCTGTTCCTGCTAACTCCTCCTGTGGCTGGATGAAGTGATCGTGGGCTGTGCGCAACTCTTCCCCAGCACTAAGCAATCCCTAGCAGTGGGGGCCTTAGCCCTGGCCCTGCTGTGCTAGCTTTGGCAAGCAGTGGCCTCAGAGCTGTAGCACAATTTGGAAGCACTGGCGGCTATAAGCATTACACAGAAGCCTAGAGCTGCTCTATTCATTGTGATTTGGCTCAGAGCTAAGGAAAATCTTACAATGCCCGACCACAGCCAGAGCTGACTGTATACCTGGGCTCTGGGAAAGTTCTGTGAGGAGGCACTTCTTTTATTTTATTTTATTCTATTTTATTTTATTTTATTTTATTTTACTTTATTTTACAATACAATTCGGTTCTACATATCAGCCATGGATTCCCTTGTTCTCCCTCCTCCCGCCCCCCTCTCCTTCCCCCCAGCTCACCCCTCATTCCCACCTCCTCCAGGACAAGTCCTCCCCCGAGGACTGTGATCAACTTGGTAGACTCAGTCCAGGGAGGTCCAGTCCCCTCCTCCCAGGCTGAGCCAAGCATCCCTGCATAAGCCCCAGGTTTCAAACAGCCAACTCATGCAATGAGCACAGGACTGGGTCCCACTGCCTAGTTGCCTCCCAAACAGATCAAGCCAATCAACTGTCTCACCTATTCAGAGGGCCTGATCCAGTTGGGGGCCCCTCAGCCATTGGTTCATAGTTCATGTGTTTCCATTCGTTTGGCTATTTGTCCCTGTGCTTTATCCAACCTTGGTTTCAACAATTCCGGCTCATATAAACCCTCCTCTTTCTCGCTAATTAGACTCCTGGAGCTCCACCCAGGGCCTAGCTGTGGATCTCTGCATCCAGATCCCTCAGTCGTTGGATGGGGTTTCTAGCACGACAATTAGGGTGTTTGGCCATCCCATCACCAGAGTAGGTCAGTTCAGACTGTCTCTCGACCATTGCCAGCAGTCTATTGTGGGGGTATCTTTGTGGATTCCTGTGGGCCTCTCTAGCACTTTGCTTCTTCCTATTCTCATGTGGTCTTCATTTATCATGGTCTTTTATTCCTTGTTCTCCCTCTCTGTTCTTGATCCAGCTGAGATCTCCCGTTCCCACAGGCTCTCTTTCCCTCGACCCTCACCCTTCATTACCCCCACTCATGTCCAGGCTGTTCATGTAGATCTCAGCCATTTCTCCATCATTGGGCGACCCCCGTGTCTTTCTTGGGGTCCTGTTTTCCAGGTAGCCTCCCTGGTGATGTGAGTACCTGTCCAGCCATCCTTGTTCCACATCTAGTATCCTCCTATGAGTGAGTAGAAAAAAATCATCCCGAGTGAGGTAACCCAGACTCAGAGGATGCACTTCTTTGTAGGTGTCTCCCAGTTCATTCTGAAGCAAACAAGCTGGGGGTTTGGGAACACACTTGATCTTGGATTTCCCTCTAGTGCCCAAAGAGTGATAGCACACTAACAACAGACTCCTGGCAAATGTGGACCTGGGCACCATCCAGTGCTGAGATCATGGAATGAACCATAAACTCAGTGTCAGTAAACAGCTCATTTGGAATTTCTGCAACAACAGGAACAAGTCCAGGGATTTCAAGACACCCCAACTTCACCTAATAGTCAAAATAAGGTGCCAGAAACTGACCAGACAACAATCAGTAGGGGGGAAGACACAATGTTCTAGTTTCACTCTATTGCTGTGATAAACTGCTCTGGCCAAAAGCAACACAGGAGAAGAAAGGGTTTATTTGGCTTACACTTCCAGGTCACAGTCCATCATTCAGGAAGTCAAGGCATACCTGCTTATCATTCCACACAGCATTACCTCCTATCAAGAAACTTACTTTCAGTTCGTTTATATGGTGTATCACATTGACGGACTTTCGTATGTTGAACCACCCTTGCATCCCTGGGATGAAGCCTACTTGATCATGGTGGATAATTATTTTGATGTGTTCTTGGAGTCTGTTTGCCAATATTTTATTGAGTATTTTTGCATCAATGTTCATGAGGGAGATGGGTCTGTAGTTCTGTTTGTTGTATCCTTGTTTGGTTTAGGAATCAGGCTAACTGTAGCCTCATAGAAGAAGTTTGGTAATGTTCTTTCTGTTTCTATTGTGTGAAACAATTTAGAGAGTATTGGTATTTGTTCTTCTTTGAAGATCTGGTAGAATTCTGCACTGAAACCATCTGGTCCTGGGCTTATTTTGGTTGGGAGACTTTTAATGACTGTTTCTATTTCCTTAGGGGTTATTGGACTATTTAAATCGTTTATCTGGTCTTGATTTAACTTAGGTATGTGGCACCTATCTAGAAAATCATCCATTTCTTTTAGATTTTCCAGTTTTGTGGAGTAGAGTTTTTTGAAGTATGACCTGATGATTTTCTGGATTTCCTCAGTGTTTGTTGTTATGTCTCCCTTTTCATTTCTGATTTTGCTAATTTGGATGCTCTCTCTCTGCTTTTGGTTAGATTGGATAAGGAATTGTCTATTTTGTTAATTTTCTCAAATAACCAACTCTTTGTTTCATTAATTCTTTGTATTGTTCTCTTTGTTTCTATTTTATTGATTTCATCTCTCAATTTGATTATTTCCTGGCATCTATTCTTCCTGGGTGACTTTGCTTCTTCTTGTTCTAGAGCTTTCAGGTGTGGAGAGAAGGTCCCAGGCAGTAGGATCTGTCCTTAGTGCATGAGCTGGCTTTTTGGAGTCTAGGGCCTATGCTGGGACACGTTGCTCAGCCTGGGTGAAGGGACGAGGGGACTGGACCTGCCTGGACTGAATCTACCAGGCTGAGCTGAATCCCCAGGCAAGTTGTTGCCCTGGAGGAGATGGGAATGGGGGATGGATTGGGGGGAGGGGAGGGCAGGAGGAGGGAGGACAGGGGAATCCATGCCTGATATGTAAAATTAAATTAAATGATAAAATTTAACAAATAATAAAATAATAATAATTTTTTTTAAAAAAAGAAACTTACTTCACAGCCAAAGAATTACAGCAGGGACCATAGAGGACATCACTTCTTAGCTGGCTTATGCAAACACAGGCATGTATCACTAGCTTTCTTATTCAACCAGGACCACTCAGCCAGGGAACAATGCCTGCTACAGTGAGGCAGGCCATCCTACATCAACTAACAATGAAGACAACCCCCCACAGACACGCCCACAGGCCAATCTGATCTAGAGAATTCGTCAGCTGAGGTTTTCCTCTCAGGTGATATCTAGGCTGTCAATTTTACAGTTAAAGCTAACTATGGCACATAATAAATAATTTAAAACAACTGATTGAAGGATATTTGACGAACTTCAAGAAAATAGTAGAAGAATTTAATACTCTACCCAAGAAACTCAAAGATAGGGAAGACAATGTTCTACAAAAATCAAAGAGAAATTCAGTGTTAGGTTTTAGCAGCCTGGCACCAAGTTCCAAAGCAAAGTCCCACACTTCCTATCCTAGGGTTGGAAACCATTCTCAGCAAAATAAAATAAAATAAAATAAAAAGCATGAATGTCAGAATAGAGTAATCCGAGAAAAGAAATGGCAAGCACTAAGACAGACTGCAACAAAGTAGGAGAGAAAATGAATGAAACGAAGACAACTCAGAAGAATTTAGCTGCAGTATTAAAAGAGCAAGTCTTTGAGTTCTGGGTTTCCAGAAGAACTGAAACTGCCAGAGAGAGTCTGTGGGTGGAGCTCACTTGGTTACAGAACTTGTCTAGCATGAAACTCCAGGTTCCATTCTCTAGCCCAGCATCAAACAGCTGTAGTGGCATATTCTGCAATCTCAGCACTTGGAAGGTGAAGGCAGAGACATCAGAAGACCAAGATCTTCCTCCCAGTTACAATATAGTGAGGCCAGCCTTAGCTACATGAGATCCTGTTTCAAAAAAAAAAAAAAAAAGCCCGAAGGATGATAAAGCTTATTCAAGGAGATAACAGAAAACTTCCCAAGCTTAGAGAAGGATGTAAATATCCAGGTCAAGAGTCAGACTTCACCCAACCACACCAAACCTAAGACGCTAATAATCATGTTTCCAAAGACAAAGGAGAATGCAAGAGAAAAGAAACAAGTCAAACATGTACCCCACTTCGCCTTGCAGCAGACTTCTCAACAAAAGCTTCCAAGGCAGCACCATTCTTAATTTCTGTTTCAGAGACATTACTATTGTCATACAGCAATGCTACTGATTTTTCTATGCTGATTTTGTATCTTGCAACTTTGCTGAATTTGTTTGGTTCTAATCATTTGTTTGATGAAGATTTTTGTCTCCAATGTATCATGTTATGTGCAGGGACAATTTGACTTCTTTTATTTCTTCAGTTTGGATAGGCTTCATTTATTTCTCCTAATTGTCCAGGCTAGAACTTCCAGTACTAGTTGAATAAAAGTGGTGGAAGTGAGCTACTACTTGCTCCTGTTTGACTAGAACTTAGTACCCATCAGCTAGCTGTCTTGTTGCAGATCTTAAAAAGGTGAAATGATGGACTGATGGCCACTAAGTTACGGTTAAATGAGAGCAAGTAGCTCTGGACTTCATTGCTTAGCATGGTGACTACAAATAACAATAAAATATAGTACACTTCAAAATGTAAAAGGGTACCAAAATTTTACCACAAAGAAGTGATAAGCATACATACATAAAAGCATTACAGGTCCCCATGAATATGCATATTTTTCCAGGCATGATAACATGCACCGGTACTTAGGAGGCTGAAGGAGGAGAATTACAAGGTCAAGGTCAAGGCCAGATAAATAGCAAGAAGACCCTATCTCAAAAATATTAGGTATAAATGTATGCTTTTTATATTGATTTTTTGTGGATTATAGTTTTTATTTTGGCTTTTGAGACAGGGTCTGGTTCTGTAGCCCATGTTAGCCTGGAAATTGCTATATAGCCCAGGCTAGCCTCAAAATCACGTCAGTCTGGTCTCATACTTATCAATTTCAATATTAAATTTTCAAGATTTTAAAATTCTTTTAGGACATACGAAACAAAGGAGATTTGAAAAGTCATTAGGTTTGATCAGAGTTTCCTGTCGTACAGCACATGGACAAGTCTTCCCAGACCTAACATTTATCCCTAGCCACGTCTCCTCCATCTGCTCTTCGTACTGTCCCATCTTGAGGCTCCCTAACCTTCACCTTGCACCTCTGGCCATGATCTCCCATCCTCTGCCTGGTCAATGGTCTTCTCTGGTCTCTGACACTGCACTCAGTTCGCTCTGTTCTCAGTACCCTCCTTTACCAACTACACCACTGCAATTCTAGAACCGCTCTCTGCTGCCACCAACCTGCCTTCCTCAGCTTCTCTGGAGACTTATCTCAGGAGTCCACTGTCCTTTGTGAGACACATTCCCACCTTCCTACAGTCCTTCACCTCTGAACTTTATTGTCTACTATTTATGGAAATAAACAAATGTTATATAGTCCAGAGGTAACCATCCAAACATTTGAAAATTACTACCTGTGGCTAGCCAACAAAATGCTTCACTGAATCCTTCCTTATATACACATAGACAAACTATATGCATGTACTTAGATTAACATAGTGATATGGATCTATTTTTCTGGTGATCGTTAAGAACTAGGTCTGTATGGAGTGAGTGAGTGAGTGAGTGAGTGAGTGAGTGAGTGAGTGAGTGAGTGAAATCCTGAGTGTATTGTTGACATGGGCATGACTGTGCCAAAGACATCAAAGCCTCAGACCCATGGGAAATTGGCAGAGTAACTCCTCATATGGGCCATCAGAGGGATGGCAAAGCATTCCTAGAGGACCTCTTGGGCCTGGTTAAATAAGCAGTAACTACTCATTATATAACATATGCGTTGCTTGTGATTTGTTGGCACATGACATCCTTTTCCATCTCCTTCATGTCTTATTGCACTAAAAATTCTAGAAAGTTAAATACATTTGTCTCCCAGTATCTGCAGAGGAGTTGGCCAGAACAGCCTTCTAGATGCCAAAATCTTAAGATTCAGGATAGCCTTCTAGATACCAAAATCTTCAGATGACCAAATTCTTTATTGAAAATACTATAGTATTTGCATATAAACTATGCACATCCTCCCATATACTTTACATCATCTCTAGATTCTTTTAAACACATAATACACTGCAATGCTATGTAAACAGTTACATTTGGGCTGGCAAGATGGCTCAGAAGGTAGAGGTGGCTGCTGCCAAGCCTGATGACCTGAGTTTCATTCTTGTGATCCACATGGTTGAAGGAGAGAGATGACTTCGGCAAGTTGTCCTCTGATTTCTACACATGTATTATGACATACATGTGTGTGTGTGCATACACATACACACACACACACAGCTAAATAAATACATACATAGATAATTGTAGTTTTAAAAATTAGGGGGGGGGAGGCAATGAGATGGCCCAGCAGGTAAAGGTGCTTGTGGCAAAGCCTGATGACCTGAGTTTGATCCCTGGAACCCACATGGAGGAAGGAGAGAATTGACAGAATTGACTCCTACAAATTTTTTTCTGGCTTCCACATGTACAATGTGGCATGTTCATGCCTATATATATATATATATCCTTATATATACATATATATATATATCCTTATATATACATATACATAATATATTATGCATATGTTTATGCCCCATATAATGTATGTACATAAAAATAAATGTAATAAAAGTTTTTTAAATAGATATACTATATTGCCTAAGGAATAAAAAAATCTATACACATTCAGTACAGATGAATTTTCTAAACATAGTTTTTGATTTACAGTTGGTTGAATTTGAAATGTAGAACCCATATATGGGCTGAGTGCATATCTTTCAGTCCCTCTTCAACTCAATTGTACACATGGGGTAGGTTTTACCAGTGGGAAGTCACATGTATGACAGAGAACATGCCTCTGCTGTGTCTGTACCCTTCAGCAGAGTCTTGGAGTGTCCCTGCAGCAGATTCCCACTGTTTACCTTATTCCTCCAGGTTGTCCAGAGGCAACAGGGGTGTCTCCTGCTCCCCAGATGGCCTGTTTCAGTGGCAGTCTAGCAGGCCACCTTGCTGATTGTTGTAAGAGGTGGGATTTTGTTGGGCCAATCATACCTATGACCTTCTGGCACGCATTCAAGTTTAGCCACTACTCCTTGCAATATAAAAACATACAATTCTCTAAACTCAGATCCCTTCTGTTTAAATGCCTAACAAGACCTTCATTTCCATCCTGTAGATGGTCTTTGAACTCCATCCAGTAGAGCAATGTGTTTGTGGGTGAAGCACGCCACAAGGTTCCAACAGGAATGATGTAGCATGCATCTGCTACCAGCAGAGGTTTTCTAGTAAGTGGTGTTCAGAGCAAATTTTTTTTGCTAGTCTGACCCAGAGGAAAATAAAAGAAGATGCTTTCAGAGCTTCCTTAAGCAAAGAATTAAAAATACCCCACTACCAAGGCTCAAAAAGCCAGCGTCAGGCTGGTCCCACCCCCACATCTCTATTACCTTCTGCTTGGTTGCACTTAACCACAGAACCTTCTCTGATGCCCTTGAACTCTCTCTCCAGGCTGATGCTAGGAGACTCTCTAGACTATTCCCCCACCAGTCAGACTACATGGACAATGCCAAAGGTTAGGCACCACCCACAGATACTCCACAGAAATTAAAAGAACAGCTTCTCTGTAATAAAGACAGCGGAAGGATGCAAGGATGGAGAATGATTAATGGCCCCTTCAGAACTGATGGAAAGCAAGGGCATTCGACATTTAGGGTGTTGATATTTTCTCACACCACAACATTCCCACATGGTAGCAACCTGAGGCACAAAACGACAGCCTTGTCTCGGGGGGAAGAAAAGAGCGTGTGTTCTTCAGTTTCTTGTGAAAGAGAGAATGCATTTGGGGAAGTGTTGCCATAGAGGGGTAGGGACTCCTGTGGTGTTTGGCAAAGTGGACAGCTCTAAAAAGTCCAAAGGTGATATATTTAATAGATGGCTCATTGTCTTTCATCTTCAGGGTAAGTGTCTAACCCCACGGGCAATTCTCAAGGACAAACACGGCAGCTAAGAGGAGATGATGTCCCTGTGATAATGCTGCTGGAACTGGGCAAGGAAGAAGGCTGAAAGCCAGCAGCATGGAATTCTGCTTCTCTAAGAAGAATCAAAAACAGCATGCTGAAGGGTGAAGCTGATGGTGAGGGGAGAAACAAAGAAATAGAAAACACAGAGCATGAATACATGAGCAGGATGAAGATGGGGGGACCCAACTCCATGGGATGCCCATGGGCCGAAGGGAGCTGAAACTCCAGGAAGGAGAGACAGAGCCCCGAGAGAAGGCATTGACAAATATTTTCTCTCCACAGCTACTTGGACTGGAAGGTTTCTGTTCATCATGGGCCTTGTTTAGAGGTAAACATTGCGGGAAAGGCTTAGATTGTTTTTTCCCCTCTGATTATGAAAGTAGTACATGTTCATTGTGGAAAATACAATTATGTAAGAAAGAACAAGGGTTTCATGCAGCCCCAGAACCCAGCTCTGTTTTTTTTCCTTATATGGACCTTTCTGAGAAAACAATAAGACCACTCAGCATGTGAAGTCATATATCCCCATTTTTTTCACTGTATGTAATACTGTATTTTCCCATACCCTATTCTTTGAAAGCACGCTTTTTAAATGATTGTGTTAGTATTCATTTTATATCAATCTTTCACAATTTTCTGAACATTTTCTTAGTGTAGATTGCTAAAAGCTGAATTACTATGTCAATAACAGTGTTTAGTTCTAAGGGCCCTAACGCCTATGTCAATTATTAACAGAAAGTTTTCATCAATTTATACTCCCACCACAAAATAGAAGAGCACATTGAAATTTCTTTTTGCCTTCTTTATGAAGCAGCTAGTCTTTTCAATATATTATGAAAATGGAAGAAGAAATCTGATTCTTTGAGTCAATTGTGCATCTTTGAGGAACTGTTTGCCTTTTTATGTTTTAGTTGTGAAGAATATACCTCAAGCTAAACATTCTTTGAAATGAATGTTTAAGATTTTGCTTTTAGTTTTATATATACGTGTGTGTGTGTGTGTGTGTGTGTGTGTGTGTGTGTGTGTGTGTGTGTGTGTGTGGGTGTCTGCACACAGGTTTCTGCACATGAGTGCAGTGCCCATGGAAACCAGAAGAGAGTGTCAGATCCCCTGGAACTAGAGTTACAGGTGGTTGAGAGCTACCTGAGATATTTTCTGGGAACCAAACTCAGGTCCTCTGAAAGAGCAGCAAGTACTTTTAACTGCTGACCCACATCTCCAGCCCCTTGAAATTGTTTCTTTAACCAAGAAAAGTTTTTTAAAGAGCAAATGTCCTATTTCATCAAATTAGCACAACAGTAAGTAAATGACAGAATACAAGAACTGCATGAACTCTTGAAAATGTTTTAAGCATTTGTGATGAGCAGAATTTAACACTTATCAGAATAGTCCCTAGAATACATTATGAATGGAGGGCTTTACATCTGTTTCATTCCCTGTTGTGCTGTTATGCCAAAATATATGCTGGGAACATACTAGGTATTTATTAATAAATATGCAATGCATTAATGAATTCATAGGAAAAAATTTATTATCAAGTTGTAGTCAATACTCACAATATCTGTGACTAATTTATAATTGGAGTGGGTAGTTGCCCCCACACCAGTAGATACTGCCTCTGGCACCTGGGTCTTCCTGCTTGAGACTTTTTAAGGCTACTTTAGCATTCACAATCCATGCAGAGCAAGCCAGAATTGCTAGCAATCAAATGTTAGTACAGTGTTTGGTAGATAATGTCCCAACTGCCTTGCCCCTCAGTGGAACTGTTGAATTTTGTTTAACCTGCTCTCAGAGATTCCTCGAGGAGAATGAGTTGGGGTATCCCCAGCAGTAATGTGCTCATCAACACACCTTCTTTTTCCTGCACACTCTCACTTTGCTTTTGGAAATCAACCCACTTGGGATATAGACTGATAAACTCAGACAGAGGGGGGAGACTGAAGTAGGATTTTGTGACGTGTGTGTGTGTGTGTGTGTGTGTGTGTGTGTGTGTGTGTGTAGAATAGCCTCAGTTTTGAGGATGATTTGAAAACAGATGTCAAGAAAGAGGGTGGGTAGTTAATTCCATTAGATATTTCAAATGGAATGTTAAACAAAGAAACAGAAACCACAAAGCGAGACTGTATTAGCAGAAAGGGGCTTGTCTCCATGGGATGCTGGTGGGAGAAAGGGAAATGGAGCTGCAGAAGGGGAGGCAAGGATGTGAGGTAGTCTTTCCAAATGTGCATGCTCGGAAATCACACTGACAGAAAAGCTTCTGGACACTGTGAGTCTATTTACAGTTTTGGATTAAAAAAAAAAAAAACTTTTTCCCCAAGTAAAGCATACACAAATGTCCACCAAACACTTCTCCAGCACTAAACATAATGTCTAAATGCAAAATTCAGGTAGAAAAAAACCAGATTTTTAAAAATTCTAGTTATGATGTGTACTCCATGCTGGACATGACTCAGAACCTAGTTTCCTATGCTCTGGGGAAGACCTTGGTACCAGAATACCAGTCACCGTGTCATCTCTCTGAGTTGCTGGGATGAAGCACTCAAGGCTCCGATGCTTGCTGAATCACTCCAGCTATCACATTGGTGAACACAAAGTAGCTCTTAAAGCAGGAATCAGTGGCTGTTTGAAGCACTATTTGGGGATTGGTATATAGAAATTATAAAACTCTGTGTGTGTGTGTGTGTGTGTGTGTGTGTGTGTGTGTGTGTGTGTATTTTGGTTACAGACAGCGGAATCCATTTTAGCATAGACACTATGCAATAATGAACAATGCCCACCAATTTAATTCAAGGACTGGGCTCCTTTGGGCACTGCCATACTCAAACCAGACCGTAGCTGGCACCATCATAAACAGCTGGCACTACTCACTAATACTGAAACACACTCCTCTGAAATTTGGTGCTGCCACCCTCAACCTGGCGACTTCTCCCAAAGCCAATGCTGATTTGCCTGTGTGTGACAGCCTGAGCCATGGTCTCTAGCTACAAAGGAGGCTTGGGAAGTCAGAGCATTTCTGTCATCATGCGAGATAGTAACTTAAAGGATGAGCCAATCTCCAAATGTAAGAAAGGTTTTCAAAGGTACTATGTCAAAAAAGAATTATGATCAGGACAAGTAGCTGAGTTCAAGGACACACACTCGGATACCACTTAGACTAGCACTTCCCAGGAAAAATTGGAGCCATAGTAGGGGAGGGGAATAATACAGCCCAGATATCCATCACCACTGAAGATCCTGAGATGGCCTCACCATAAGGGCTCTACAGAGAATACCCTGCAAAACAGGCCACCAATGGGAACGCTCAGCTCCCAGCTCTCTATGCAGTTTTGGCTTGACAGGCTGACCCATCCGGACTCACATCTGCACACTGCCTGACACATGGCTTCACTCCATCCACCTGCTCTCCTGAGGAGATGAGACAGAAGCACCTTGCATGATTGAGCACATTGGAGCCTGGTCCCAACAAAACACTAGGACTGTGTCAGCTTTCTTCGTCTGCTCTCCCTCCTCTGTCCCTCTCAGGGCTGCTTGTCTGACATCCCTGGGGCCCCTTTCCTATAAACGGTACTCAAGGACTGAAGCAACATCTCTCAAACAAATAGCCCTCGCTGGATGTTATTGATCCTTAAGAGAGATAGCCTGTCCCTCAGGCAGAAAGGATAAAGGCTAAGGGTGGAAGAGCAACAATATCCAGGGCCAGGGAGGCATCGTGGAGAGGGCTTAATGGCTTACAGACTGTGAAGGCAACTGTATGCTGGGGGACCCCTGGACGGGGGGCTAGTGGTCCACAATATAGTCAAAACCTTTTAGATGCTTTTGCTTGTCCTTAAACACTTAACTTTTTTGAGATTATAATTATAACATTTATCCCCTCTATTTTCTTTTTCCCAGCCCTCCCATATAGTCCTCCTTGCTCTCCTTCAAATCCATGGCCTCTTTTTCCACTGATTGTTGTTAAATATATATTTGTATATATGTGTGCATTCCTACATATAACCTACTCAGTCGGTATGTTACTTGCCTGTGTTTTCAGAGATGATCCTTTGGCACTGGACAAGCAATTGGTATGCTCTTCCCTGGGGAAGACTACATCTCACACTCCTAGTTTTCCTGTTACCTATAGTACTTTGTGTAGGGCCTAGTCCTCCTAGGCTTTTCCCCCATCCAATTTGGCATGTCCATTGGTGCTGTCAGCTCATTGTTCAGCTTCCGACTGAGCAGTCATGTTTGTGGGACTTTATATATGTATCTTCTGGCATTGCTAGAAGGCACAATCTTATGGCAAATTCGCTGGTCCCCTCAATTTTACTATCTTTCCACCCCATCTTCTGCAATGTTCCTTGAGCCTCAGGTGGAGGAGTGTTTTGTCGATGTATCCATTGGAACTGGGCTGCATTACTCAGCATTTTGATTGGTTGTGGTTTTCTGTAGTGGTCTCCACCAGTGGCAAAGAGAAGTTTCCTTGCTGAGGGGTAAAGACTACACTTACCTGTGGATATAAGAACAAATGTTTATATTATTATTAGGATTATGCTGGCTTAGTAAAGTAGTGGTTGTAGGTTCTCCTCCAATATCCATGACTTCATTAGTACTGACTGATTAGCTATGTTTCCAGTACCAGACATGGTTTCCATCTTGCGGAGAGGGGCTTAAGTCTAATTAGAGATTTGGGATTACTACCAAGGTAAACATGCCTGGATACTCTTTTCTTTGAGAACTGGAGCTTAAACCTAGAGTGTTGACCCAGGCCTATAATCTCAGCAATTCCTGAAGCTGAAACAAGAGGATCACAAAGATTCATGCCCACAGAGCTACCATTATTTAGGGAAATTCCAGTGTCAGGATTAAGCTAACCAACATAAGCAACTAACCTTGTGTACTATATTACAACACAACCTCACTGCTAGGAACAGTCAACACAAATGCAACCACAACACCCACAGATCATTTCTGGAACAATCCTGTGTATTTACATGCATATCTGCATGTACACACACCTACACACAGAGAAGGTGTCACACCCATGAGTATATAAGCAGTATTGATTGGACTCAGTAGGCAATATAAAAACAAAAAATCAGGACATGAAGCCAGGAAAGGATCACGATGGGAGATCTGGAAGAAGTACATTGTATACACATATGAAATTCTCAAAGAAAAATATAAAAAGGATATTTTTAAAAGAAATTTTAAGTGAAATGGGGGGGGGATGACAAGATGCTTCGGCATGTAGAGGTACTTGATTCCCAAGCCTCACAACCTCAGCTTGATCTGCACAGCCCATGTTTGAAGCTGGTCTTGGTGGTGCCCACCTATAATTCCATGTTCAAAGCTGGACTTGGTGGTGCCACTATAATTCCATGTTCAAAGCTGGACTTGGTGCCACTATAATTCCATGTTCAAAGCTGGACTTGGTGGTGCCCATCTATAATTCCAGTACTCCCCAGGAAAGAGGAAAAGGCAGAGGCAGGGGCATTACACAGAAGCTTGTGGCCCGGCTAGCTGGAATAGATAGCCTGGCAAAAACAGTAAGAGAGACCTTGCCTCAAAACCAAGGTGAAAGGCGAGAACTGACTCCCAAAGAAGTTGTTCTCTGACTTCCATATGTGTGCCTTGGCACCTGTGCACCTGCACACACACACATTAGAATAATCAATATAGTGAATTCCGTGTTTAAAGGGAAGCACATGCATCTCACTTTACTATTTTCCTCGAGCTAATATACTGAAAATATTATTTCAGCAGATCGTCAGGAGTAAATCCAGGATGAACCTCACACTAGTAGCTCATCACAATTGGGACTAACCATATTCCATGTGCTCAGGAGCCACATGTGGCAACTGGCTCCTATACTAAATAGCACAGGCACATTGTTCAGAAGGGAAGTGGCCATGCCTTGCCTCCCTCCTCCTCAGCTGAGTTACTTGCCACACTTGCAATCAGGCAGCCACTTGGAGAACCCATGTCTACACTGCAGTGAGTGAGAAGAGCCATGAGCAGATGAGGTGAGTTACAAAGTTTTCCACTCCTGGTCCTTGGTCCTCCATGATCCTGAGAAGTCCACAGGCCCAGTCCCTCTCAACTATCAGCCTACTGCTAATCCCTCTAGGATCTTCCTTCTCCAGGGCTGGGGACCTGGCACTCACCTCATATGCGAATTTTAAAGGGTTACCAAGACAGTCAAGAACATCTTTTTTTTAATTATTTTATATTGCATGCATAAGCATTTGCTTGCACGTGTGTATGTGCACCATGTGAGTGCCTGGTGCCTGCAGAGGCCAGAAGAGTGTGTTGTATTGGATCCCCTGGAACTGGAATTACAGATGTTGTAAACAAGCATATTGTCTGTAAGAGCAACAAGTGCTCTTAGCCACTGGGTGTTTTCTCCAGCCCAAAGAGCTGTACTCTAATGCACTGTTCCTAAAAACTAAAACCATTGTGAAAATGCATGATAAAGACATATCAAAACTTGTAATAATAACAGCATGCAATAAGACTGGGATTAGGAAGAGGCAAGTGAGTTTGTCGTGGGAACAGGGTGAGTCCTTCCTTTCCCTTCCCTTCACCTCAAATGTTGTTCATTGCCCTAAAATAATGGAATCACTTTCCTCCTAGCACACAGTAGGTGCTCAATATATGCTCCTGAGTAAAAGAATGAGCACTGGGTGAGTTTTATTATTTAATATCACATTCATGTATAATGAAAAACAGTGGTATATCTATTGGTTTGATCCAAATGCAAACTCCCATTAGAAAAACATTTTTTTGTTGTTTTGTCTTGTATTTTTCAGACAAAGTCTTAGTAGATATAGCTCTTGCTGTCCTGGCACTCACTCTGTAGCCCAAGCTGGCCTCGAACTCACAGAGATCCGCTTGCCTCTGCCTCCTGAGTGCTGGGATTAAAGGAATGCACCACCATACCTGTCCACAAATTCCCATACTTTAACCTCACAAATAGATTCTAATGTTTACATTGGTAAGAGTCATGAACAAGAAAATGCAAGGAAAGGAATAATTCTAATAAGCAGGAAAAGGTCACCAAGAACTAAAGTCTTACTTGAGTTTTTCTTTATATCTAGGTAGCTTTCAACCTTCATACCTGGCCAGTCAGACACCCAAGACAGCTCTCCAACAGGGAGCAAATCATACTCTTAGGATCCTTTTCTTTTCCCACACAGATATCAGCAGGGGAATAGGTAATCAGAGAGCAAGAGCCTTCATAGAGGAAAAAGAGGAAACGGTTCCTAATGTGTAACACATGGCCTGACAAGTTTTGAAATTATCAAGGAAAGAATGAAGGGTTCTTATCCCTAGATTTTCCAAATCTCTCTCTATCCATAAGCCATTCTCAGAGTCCTGACTACCTTGCCCTAATCACCTCTCCTCTATTGGACCCAGAAGTAACTCAGATCTGAGTAAATGTCAGAGTAGAACTGAAAAGGAGAGCTCACAGATCTGCATCAGATTGCGATCTGAAGAAAAAAACCAATATTTCAGACACTGAGGGCAATTTCTTGCTGTAGCTCATCCTGTTGTGACGAATGCAATGTCTGCTGGGAAAGGAGAAGCCTAATAGACTAAGAAGGCAAATGTCTGTAATGTTCCCTAAAGAAAGCCATCTCTGTGACTGGGGACCTACCTCAATGGAAGAACTGTTTTCTGGTACTTGTTCCAGGAAGGGAAGAGGAAGGAAGGGAGGGAAGAGAGAAGGGAAAAGCGAAGAGAAGAGAGGAGGGGAGGGAAGGGCAGGGGATGGGAGGGCAGGGGATGGGAGGGCAGGGGAGGGGAGGGCAGGGGAGGGGAGGTAGAAAAAGAACAGAAGACAGGACAGGACCAACTGGACTGAAAAGCCAGACATCATGGCACATACCTGGAATTTCAGCACTCAGGAGGCTGAGGCAGAAAGATTATAATGAGTTGGTGACCAACCTGGGCCAATAAGATGGACATACAGACATACTGTCCTCATTGAAAAGTCAAGCTCTTCAGTTTACAAAGCTGCACAAAGAGGAATGTGTCTGATAAGAAGGGAAAAGGACAGCCTTCCTTTCCATCTTTCCTGTGGTTAAAGATTGAAATGAACATGCCATTTTCCATTTAACCTCCATCCCTTCACAAGACGTAAATAAAAAAGTATGTTCTCCTCCAGAGCACAAAATCAAGAAAAGCCACAGCATAAAACCAATCCTTGTTTTTTAAAAAAGGATTTTATATCAGATGGAAAAAGATTCTTAAAACCCTAGAGCTATCTCCTTGCATATCATGAGTCTACTTATTTTTCCCCTTTGAGAATGCATTTTCCTTCCTGTGAGTCTATCCAGGCAGTCAAAAGCACTATAAAAGACTGAATACTTTTCCTGATCAAATGTGCGTGGATTATAGAATGTGCCAGCTATGGAGTGCACTTTGTTTGAACTTTAAACTCATTTCAGTCCTTGGGTTTATGATGTTTTTTTCTGTATAATTTGCTCAACGTTTCTATTCTGTTCAGGGAACAATTGAGAAGGTGGCATACAGCTAAAATTAAAACCTGCCACTTCCCACATAAAATGTGTAAATAGAGTGATGCTGTTTGAATTTTTAAAAGCAAAAACTTCAACTTCTCTTCAGTGGTATTAGAAATACCATGGATTAATTTAACCGAGTGTTCTCCAGTCCTTCACATTCCTATGCACTTTAATTAATGGAAAGGATTAAACATCTGTATGTTGGCCTTCATCTGCCATCTGCCATTGGGTAGAGTTAGTTGATCATCTGCATATGGCTGAGTGGTTTCTTAATCTCATTTGTCAAGTCTGTGGAAAGCAACCAAGAAGGAAAAGTTTTTTCTGGTTCCTGCCTTGGAAGGGAATATTCTGGTCCATGTGACCAGAATCAGACTACTAGAAAGTTGGAAGTCTTAGGGATCTAGCTAGCTCAAAGAAACTCTACAGAACTGACTGCTTATCTTAGTCACTATTCTGTTGTTAAAAAGACCATGACCAAGGCAACTCTTATGAAAGAAAGCATCTAATTGATAAATAATGTGAAAGAATATGACGGTGACATGAGGTCACATGAGGAGCCTGACCCATCTTCAGCTAGCCTGAACAGATGACATGGCTCTACCTACATGCCAAGAAGCTGAAAATGCAGTGGTCCCAATGCTGAGGGAAAGGAAGTGGGTCTGACAAGCATGTGACGAATCTTGACAGCCTCTATGTCAGGCAGCAGCAGAGAGCACAGTCTCTCCTCTACCACACTCCAGGAGCCTTCACCTGCTTTAGTCTAGTCTTAGTGAGTGTAGAACTATACAGTGTCCAGTGTCATTGCACATAGTATTCTAAGTAGCACAACAGCAGTGGTTCACAACTGAAGGTGATTGGTCTCCCCTTTCCCAGGCATTCAGCAATGTCTGGAAACAATTTTGATGGTCCGAAGTAGAAGAAAACAAACCCTGTCTCTGGGCCAGTGTTTAAGTAGCTCAGAGTTGTCAGCCACTCTCATTCCCCCAAAATAAAATAAACTGCTGAACAATTTGAAAACTAAAATACACTTCTCAGATCTATCAAAAGAGGCCAGCCACTGTCTCTAAAATAAGAGAGATGGGCAGATATAAAGAATGACAGCATGCCATCAGAGGCATTCAGTAGCAGGGGAGCCTAAATTTTAGTTGATGGATTTCTGAAGGCTCCAGTTGGACAATCTTAAGAGGTAAAAATGGGGAACCTACTGTGTGGGACCCCTCATTTCTGCTAGTTTTCCCTCCAAGATCTCCAGCAAGTTATCAGTTTAGATTGAGAGGTGAAGGAGCTCCCTCGTGATTCTGTGAGTAGGATGGCACTTTGAAGTATGCTCAAAATTCTCTGTTTTTTTTTTTTTCGGGGAAAACTATTTATGAGAGTCCAAGTGACCTGGGAAAGGGAAGTACCCAAGTCTAGCCAGCTCTTCCCTTTCTGTCTCACCTATGGAGGTTCTAAGAAGCACATGGGCTACCACAGCGAATGGACACAACTCAGTGAAAAACCGAGACAGAGTCACAGGAGTAGAGAGAGTATTCCCTCTGCCCACCCTTTACCATCACCTCACTGGGCCCTGGACAGTAAGCAGCACAGCAACACAACTGAAAGAAACACAATTGCATATCTCAAACCTGGTTTTGGAAGCCTCCAAAGGAATCGAAAGACTCAGGAGACACAAAAACAAACGCATGAGAGAACACTGAAACCTTTAACACTTGTGGATGTAAGAAATGGTAAATACAGCCAAACTCTTAGTCACAGAAGACTTCATGCTAAGGATCTTGATTTCTTTTATCTACCATGCTATGTCCAGCTTTCAACAAAAGATTACATTACTGCTGTCCATCAATTTCTTTACAACTATTTAATACCAACAGCTAGGTATGACGGCCATAACCCCAGTCCTTGAAGGCTAAAGCAGAAGGACTGCAAGTGTGAGACTAGTCTGGGATACACAGTGAGGTCTTTCTTAAGAAACCCACAAGATGAGCTGGAGAAATGGCTCAGTGGCTACTCGTACTGGCTGCTCTTCCTATGGACTCATTTTCTATTGTCAGCACCCATACAGTGGCTCACAACTGTCTATAACTCTGGTCCCAGGGATTCCAGCATCCTCTTCTGGCCTCTGTGGGTACCAACTACACATGAGCTGGACAGTTAGTCATCCATACACGCAAAACAACAATACACCAAATGTTTTTAATTGCAAGAAAAAAAGATTTGACCCTAATAGGAATATAGTTAATAAACAGACACCTGTGCAATAGAACAAGTGCAAACAGTTGATAAACCTGTGAAAGAATATCCAACTAATACAGAGATGCAAGGTAACACAAGATATTCATTTTACCTTTCAATTTGATAATAAAATTTAGAATCAGTCCTACCAGCTTTAGTGATGTGAACAGTTTTAATGTATTCTTCAAGCATTGAACATTGGTGAGGTTTCCTAGCAAGTGATTTGGCAATATGGATCAATGATCTTTGAAAATAATTATAAACTTCTCCTGACTATTCTAAGAATTACCTTGAGCCATAATGTCAAAGAGTATGTAATGATGAATGCACCTGATTGTCTTCCCACCTCTGTCTTTAACAGCCCTCTGTTGGGAATAGCCCAGAGACATGGCTAAGTGGGAGCACATTTATTTAATAAAACCATAAGCATCCACAAAAGAATCTATTTTCAAGGAACATATGAGAAAATGCTCAGAACATAATGGGGAAAGAAGGATATAAAAGTGCATACTTCATATTCTAATTTTATAGTGAACGTATGGAGGAAAGCAATGAAGAAATGCTGATAGTAGTCTCTGCAGCAAAATTATGGGCAGCTTCTAGTTTCTCCTTTATTCTTTTCAGTGTCCCCCATGTTTTCTGTAATAAAGAGGGTTTATGTTTATAATCAAGAAAAAAAGTAAATGGGATGTTCTAGTAATTTGTAACTTGACTACGTTGCTGCTAAAGGGAAATTCTACCTTGATTATTTTTAAAGTAGAACATGTTTATGTCAGACCTTGGGGAGTCTCTATGCATTAAAGACTGACTGAGTTATCCAGATGGGCTCAGGCAACTTCCCAATCCATTGTCTCCCATTGTTAGCCCTGTCTGCGGCACAACTTGGAAGTTTGAATATTTTGAAGAAATAAGTAAGACTCCTCAAAAACACTTCACTGGTAGCTGCATATTCAATGCCACAGGGAAATTAATAGAAAAGGAAAATAGGGAGTCTTTGAAAGTTATTCATTTACTCTCCACTTAATTCAGCAAGAAAGGAAGAGGGGAGGATGTTCTTTGAATAAAAAAGAAAAACAAGGGATTGATGCAGTATGTATTGAGGACCACTGTTCTGTTTGTATAATGTGCTGTAACAAATGGCTATAAAACAAATAACCATTTATATTTCTCTGGGTTTTCTGAAGTTTACCTGGGTGGTTTTAGATCAAAGTGTCTCAGGAAATGATAGTTATGATGCTAGCTAGGGATTCCGTCACCTGAAGGTTTGCCTAGGACTGGACCTGGAGTCATTTCCAAGATAGCTCACACATGTAATTGGCAAACTGGTGGGGACTACTGTCTCTGGACTTGAGCTCCTATGTGAGGCCCTGCACAGGTATGTAGAAATGCCCTCATATTATAGAAGCTGGTGTCCCTAGAAGAAGTAATCTGAAGCAGAAACTACTGTATCTTTTATAACCTGGGCTTAGAATTCACACACTAAACTAACATGGCATCCTACTGCCAACACAGGCCAGATCTACTCAAGGTCAGAGAAATGACATTTTTCTAGCCTCCAAAATTAGTTCAGGGTTTGCTGTGTGACTACATTGCCCAGGAAGGCAAAGGATGGTACTTTCAACGAGCTTTGGAAACGTAGCTGCCAGATGTGACGGATTTTCAGCACAAGTGCCAAGAACACACAGGGAAAAAACAATTTTATTAATAAATGGAGTTGGGGGAAAAAAGCATATCCACACACAGAGGAAGGACAGGGGACCTTTGCCTCTGCCTTAGTACAAGAGGAGACTTAAAGCAGATTATTAATGACTGAAATACGACATCTGAAACTGTAAACCCACTAGAAGAAAACACAAAGTGGGAATCTCCCTAACACTGGTCTGAAAAATTATTTCTTCGGTAAGATCACTAAAATACAGGGGGGAAAGACGTAAATGGGATTACAACACATTTTAACACTATCTCTGTATAGCAAAGGAACAATCAACAGAATGAAGAGAAAAATGTAGAGATTACAAGAAAGTATTCACATACCATAAATTGGATAGGAAAATAATACCCCAAACCACTCTGTGGTGATATTTTATTTGTGCTCTAACAAATAAAACTTATCTGGGGATCAGAGGACAGAGCCAGCCACTGGATTAGACATAAAGGTCAGGCAGTGGTGGCACACACCTTTAATCCTAGCACTTGAGAGCTCATGCCTTTGCTTGGGAAGAATACATGCCTTTAATCCCAGGAAATGATGGCAGGAAGCAGAAAGGTATATAAGGACCAGGAACTAGAAGCATTTAAGCAGTTCAGCTGAGACCCTCAGGGGTGAGGACTCAGAGACTTTCAGTCTGAGGATTCATGGAACTGAATTGGCGAGGTGAGGTTGTCTGTTCTTTCTTGGATCTTTCAGCTTTCACCCCAATATCTGGCTCTGGGTTCTTTTTATTATTAATAAAACTTTTTAGCAATTTGTGTTATGCCACTCAATAACAAGAAAAGAAGCCAGGCGGTGGTGGCGCACGCCTTTAATCCCAGCATGTGGGAGGCAGAGGCAGGCGGATCTCTGTGAGTTCCAGGCCAGCCTGGGCTACAGAGTGAGATCCAGGACAGTTATGCAGAGAAACCCTGTCTCCAAAAACAAAATAAATAAATAAATAAATAAATAAATAAATAAATAAATAAATAAATAAATAAATAAAAAGAAAGGAAGCAACTTTATCTTAAAATGGGCAAAGGATCCAAATAGAAATTTCTCAAAAGAAGACATACAAATGAGCAAGAGACATGTGACAAACTGTTCAACAGCCTAATGGTAGAAATGCAAGATAAATCACAATGAACTACGACCTAGCAACTATTTGATTGGCTACTAACAAAAGGCTGAAAGAGAACAAGCATTGGTGAAATGTGAAGAAAAATGGACCCACGTACAGCTTTGATGGAAATGTAAATTAGTATATCCATTATGGAAAACAATACATGGATGTCCCTTAAAAAGCTAAAAAGTGGGGGGCTGAAGAGGTTATAAGCTCTCACCACCTTACCAAAGGACCAGAGTTCAAATCTCAGCATGCACATTGGATGGCTCACAAACACCTGTGACTCCAGCTCCAAGGGATACAACTATTTCTGGCCTCCAGGGGTACCTGTACACACACACACACCTCCTCCTGTGCACATGTGTGCACATGTTTTTGTATATGTATACATATACAAAAACACATAAATAAAATAAAAACTAAAAATGATAAAAATAAAAACGAAAAGTAAGGACTGAGCAATGCGCTTACAGTGCAACCATGATGACCTGAGTTCAGATGCCTAGGACCCACAGAAAAAGCTAAGTATGAAAATACATACCTCTAACCCCAGAACTTTAGGGTGGAGGCAAGTGAATTCTATGGCTCAGTAGCCAGTCAGTCTAGTCAAAATGGTGAGCACGGGGTTCAGTGAGAAACTCAATCTCAAAAATATATATAGAGAGGACAGATATGTGTAGTTCTTATCCTGCATCAATAAAACTTCCCTTTGCAACAGAGACCACCACAGAGAACCACAGCCAATCAAAATGCAGAGCTGTGGAGCCCAGTTCCCATGGATACATCTCAAGGAACTTTGCCGAAGAAGGGGCAGAAAAGTTGTAAGAGGCAGAGGACCGGGGAGTTTGCTGTGAGCTTGTGACTCCTAGAAATGTCAGAAGCCACACCCACCCACAACATGACTGCCTAAACATGAGCTGAACAAGGATAATATCAATAGACGTAGCATGGATGGGTTGCATGGCATGTGTGTGCCCACTGGGCCTCACCAAGAAATTCTGAGAGTAGGATAGCCTTTCCCAGGAGATAGCATGCCAATTGGTTCCCCAATACCCATGGTCAGCCCTGAAAACAAGTAACATTATACAGACTGATCAGGTTGTATTTATATATTTAGGTGTGTGTGTGTGTGTGTGTGTGTGTGTGTGTGTGTGTGTGTGTGTGTAAAACAAAAAATAAATAAGAAGAGGCCATGAATATGAAAGAGAGCACAGGGAGATACATGGGTGAGTTTGGAGGGAGGAAAGTGCAGGGGAAAATGATATAATTATATTATAATCTCAAAAAAATAATGTGGAGGGGCTGGAGAGTTGGTTCAACAGTTAGGGGCACTGGATGTTGCAGAGGACCTGGGTTCAATTCCCATCACTCATATGGTGGCTCACAGCCATCTGTAACTCCAGTCCTAGGGGATCTGATGCCCTCTTCTGATCTCCATGAGCACCAGGCAGGCACATGGTGCACATACATACACACAGAGAAAATACCCACATACATAAATAAGTCTAAAAAAAGGTGGAGAAGCAATTGAGGAGCACACCCCACATCAACCTCTGGCTTCCATACATGCTCATATAGGCAAGTGTAGCCCCTTACATAAATGCACACACACACACACACACACACACACACACACACACACACACACACACACACGAACACACCCTAAACTTAAAAGTAGAACTATCATATGATCCAATAGTCCTTCTTCTAGGTATATATCTAAAGAAATTGAAACCACTATGTCAGAAACATATAAACTCTCATGTTTATTACATTACTATTCATATGTAGCCAAATTATACAAACAAAATACCCATCAGTAGATGAATGGATTTTAAATTTGCAGAGTGTATCTATACATATATTTCTATGTAGATATGTGAAATACTACCCATTCTTTACAAAGCAGGAAATTCTGCCATTTGCATCAACACAATAGATGAGCCTGGAGCATATTATGCTAAGTTTTTTTTTTAAAAAAAAAAAAGCCAAACCCAGTAAAACAAACACCCCAGGATCTCAATTCCACGTGAAATCTTAATGAGTTGTATTAATAGAAGTAGAAAGGAGAATGATGATTTCCAGAGGTAGAGAGGGGGAGGATTGGCCCATGGATACAAAGTTTCATTTGGAGGGCAGGAATGCACAGCCCAGTGGACTATAGCTAATGATTATGTATTATATCATTTCAAAACAGCTGAAATAATTCCTCTGTTTTCTATGTTCTGACTACAAAGCAATGGTTAAGATATAATGATTTGTTAAATAGCTTGATTAATTTATTCCAAAATGTATGTATCAAAACTTCATGCTCTGCCCCATAAATCTAGACAAGTATAATTTGTTAACGATAGATAAAACCTTAAGCAATCTAGAGCCTCCATAAATGTTGTTTCCTGTGTCCCTGGGATGGTGGAGGAGGGCGTGGATATGAGCCTTGGGTTTGTACCAGTGCTCTCTGCAGAAGCAAGCAGGATGAGTTGAGAAAACCTCAAGACCAAATGAGCCAGCCTGGACAGAACCAGAGCAGGGCACCCCCCTACTGTTGGGCTCCTTCTGTTTTTACTTTGGGAAACAAGCTGCCAATGCCTTTAATGCCTTTTTAATATAGGTTGTCTAGCATATAAAACCAAACCTTGTTTTTTTTTCACACTTGCAAAATTGAGATAGCACAAAACTAAAAGAGATGAATACAGATGTTTTGCGAACAAAAAGAAAATGCACTCTTAAACGTCAGGATAATGACCAGCCTAGCTCCAGATTCACCAAGAGACCTCTCCTCTAGGGAACAAGGCAGAGAATAATAGGAAGTAAGACAGTCCTGGACCCTGTGTACACACACATGCTCATGCACATGTAGCCATGGGTGGTTTTGGTGGCAGGGACTGGTTCTGGTTCTGGTATCTTCATCCTGGTGAGTAGACTTTGATTTGTTAAAAATGCAGAGCCAAGGCTGATGGTGTAGATCAATAATCCCAGCTCCTCAGGAAGCTGAAGCAGGAAGATGACACATTCCAGGACTGCCTAGACTACAAGAGTCAGTCTTAGCAACTTAGTGAGACCCTAGATGAAATGTTAAAAATACAGAAAGGCACCGAGTCCTGTGCTCATTGCATGAGTTGGCTGTTTGAAACCTGGAACTTATACAGGGACACTTGGCTCAGTCTGGGAGGAGGGGATTGGACCTCCCTGGACTGAGTCTACCAGGTTGATCTCAGTCCTCGGGGGAGGACTTGTCCTGGAAGAGGTGGGAATGGAGGGTAGGCTGGGGGTAAGGGGAGGGGGTGGAGGGGGGAGAATAGGGGAACCCATGACTGATATGTAGAACTGAATGGTATTGTAAAATAAAATATATATATATTAAAAAAAAATACAGAAAGGCCTCAGTGGTAGGGCACGTAGCTAGCATGTGTGAGGCCCTGGGTTTCACCCCCAGTTCTGAAGAAAAGTGCATCTGATTGTGAGAGATTCCAAGCAAGCTTTTCCCTTTTTGCACAAACTCCCAGATCATTGCAGACCTCTGCCCATCACATACCCTCCTCCTTAAATACTATCATCAGTGGCAGGGTCATTAGGGAGAAGCCCGATGAAGAGGAAATGATTATAAAACTTACATCTGCTATTCAGGCAGCTGTTATCTTTCCTCATTAGGACAATCAATCATTTTTCAACATCATTTTTGTAACTAGGAAAAGGCTTCATTTATTTGAAGACTGAAGAGCAGGGATGAGGGAATTAAATCCCACAGGTCTTTAGCTGATAGGATTTTAAAAAATATTCTGTCCTCACCAATGACCTAATTAAGCTTTCAGAACATGATAAGCCCTCAGCTCCTCCATATCATTTCCATCCATTCCTCTGCCCAGTGAGGGTTTTACCACCCCAGCCATGCCTTCCCTGCAGACCTTTCTCTCCAGCAGCATGCTCATAGACTAAAGATGACTTCTCTGAAACCTCACAGGCAAGTTCCACACTGTCATAGAAGCCTTGGAACACAAATAATCATCTTCATGAGGATGAGCCCAACCATGATGGGAACACGTCGACTGCCCAGGTTCTACTATTAACTTTGCCCCTTAACCGTATCCTCAGCATCAGGCATGTTGCTTAGCCTCTTGGTACCTCCCTGTCCTCACCCATCAAATGGACATGCATGCCTAGGTCGGGTGTGAAGGTTAACTAAGCGCAAAGCCCTTGAAACTGTGAGTGCTGGGTGCATAGTAAATCCAGAATCAGAAGCATTTTCTTTTTCATTTTATTTTATGTGGATGAGTGTTTTGCCTGCATGTGTGTCTGTGCACCATGTTCATGCCTGCTTCCCAAGGAGGCAAGAAGAGAGTCCCAGATTCCCTGGGACTGGAGTTACAGATGGGTGTGAGCTGCATGTGGGTGCTGGGAATTGAACCTGGGTACCCTGGAAGAGCAGCCAGTGCTCTTAAGTGCTGAGCCATCTCTCCAGACCCAAAACCATGTCTGGTTTTGTGGTTGTTGTTGCTGTGATTGTCTTGTCCACTTCTCCGGATGCTTATGTCCTTAATGAGTATCTCCCCCAAATCCCCAGGGCTAGTGAAGCCCAGATATCTGCATTTTCTATTCCTACAGCCTGACTGGAAAAAGCTTTGGAGAAGCATCAGGCAAATGTGTAGACTGCTTCATGGCTCTAATGTAAGCCCGTTCCTCAGTCCCTTCTCAGTCAGGATCCAGCCAGAAAGACAAAGCACAGTGATTGTCTTAGCAGAGGGAAAGCAGAAATTTGAGAATTTCAAAGGTACACAGAGATGCCACAGAAACAGTAACTTTGGAGGAAGTCAACTTCGAAGGAACAGGGTGAATTTCGAAGGGTTATCAGAACCTAGAAACCTGGAGGAGAGACCATACATAAGGAGCTGAAACCAAGGTCCCCGAAGAAGAAGCACCCACTAGGTCCTGCTAAAATCTCGGGGGTTGGGGGGTGAGGCACAAAGACAAGAGTTCTAATAGTGTTAGGAAAACAAGAACCTTGACGGGAGCAAATTACCACTGGTGGGGTGAAGCTCATGGTGACCAGAAGGAGCACTGCCATTCAGGTCCCACAGCTAGAACGCTCTTTCTTTTTTTTTTTTTTTTTTTTTTTTTTTTTTTTTTTTTTTTTTTTTTTTTTTTTTGGTTTTTCGAGACAGGGTTTCTCTGTGTAGCTTTGCGCCTTTCCTGGAACTCACTTGGTAGTCCAGGCTGGCCTCGAACTCACAGAGATCCGCCTGGCTCTACCTCCCGAGTGCTGGGATTAAAGGCATGCGCCACCACCGCCTGGCTAGAACGCTCTTTCAAAAAGCCAAAGCCTGCGCATCTTAAAGCCCCCCTGCAATGCTCTCCTCATAGCGGAATCTAAACCAGAGCTCTTGATCTGATCCCCTCCCCAGTGGACTCACTGACAAGTGGATGATCAGACATGCCTTTCAAAGCTCTCTCCCGCTCCTCCTGTGTGCAAGTCCCATGGAACTCATTACATTTTCCCAACACTGTTCCTACCTGGGAAGCTTGTCTGTGGTCCTGCGCGGGTGACCTCACTTTAAATCCAGAGTACTTCTGTCAACAGATGCTTCTCGCCCGACCCACACCCCCTCTTCATTCCCCTCTGCTTGGGAAGCCGCTTGCTTCAAGCACCTGTGGCTTTATGTCTGCCTGCTGGCGAATATTTGGTTCAGGTGGGGCATAGCTGTATGTACTAGGCAGCTAACGGCCCTCGGGGCAGTCATCATGGACCGCTGAATAAGGTTTGATGAATAGCTGTTGTGGCCTCATGGCCCAGGCCTTCACGATCCGATCCGAGGCACATTTTACTGTATCCTAGAGTTCCCTGGGAAGACTGCTGAATTCAAGCTGCCTACAGTGTCATGAAGCTTAAAATGGACCTTCGATTCCCTTCCTGCTGTTCCCTCCTTTAATTCCCTGACATCTCACCCATTGTCTCATGGGCTCATGTTCCAAGAACTGATAATTCTCCCGTACAACCTTGTTTGGGGAACCTAAACAAATATGGTTCTTTCTTTGACCATTGTCTAAGCATGTTTTTTATTTGTTGAAAGGGTTCTCTCTAAGCACTCTCACTTTTCGGGAAGCCAGGAGTTTATTTCATGACAGTGATAGAAATGCAAGACAAAATAGACCATGTACCATTATAGTTCTAGATTTCAATACTTGTTAGAAATGCACCTGTCCAGTACAGCCCCTGCTCCCTCCTAAAAAAAAAAAAAACACTTGGTTGAACCAAAAAGCAATTATCGGTCAAATGGGTGTAAATGACACTACAGAGTATTTCAGGAAAGGCAAGTGGAACCAGTGAGGACAGTGCCTTTTAGGTATTCCTCCAGCCTCCTTCCCCGCCAAAAAACCGACAACAACAAATAATCCCCACACCATCTTCCGATTTACATAAGACTTTGGGTGCAGAGCGCCCTCTACTGGTAAAATAGTAGTAACACACCAACTAGAGGCATACCGCAAAACTGCAGTTAGGGCGCCGTCTCGTGGTGAATTTGTGGTAGTAACTATAAGGTTCGAGAATATAATAAACCACCGCCTACTTTGAATTTTTGAAAACACCATATAATGAAGACTAAAATAAATATATAATTCTTCGATGAGAAAGTCAGAAGCCAACAAATATTAAGAATTTAAAGTGCTGAAATAGACAAGAATATTTTGGGTTAAAATTTCAAAAGCACAGGAAATAACGTCAAAAGTAGATAAAAGGTATTACAACAAACTAAAAACCTTCTATACAAAAAACAATGAGCAAAGTGAGGGAACAACCTTCCTAGTGAAGGAGAATATTTACAGTCTATACATATGACAATTGTTAACCAGAACATATAATGAACAACAACAACATCTTTCAATAGCAAAATACAAATAATCCAATGTTAAAATTTGGCAGCTTGGTGTAGTGGTGCATATCCATAATTCCACCATTTGGGAAACTGAAATAAGGGATTTCCATGAATTTAAGGCCAGTCTGGGCTATTCACTGAATTAAAGGCCAAACTAGAGTGCATACTGAGTTCAAGGCCAGTCTGGGCTATAACTCAGGGAGACTATGGATCTAAAATAAAATGCAAATAAATAAATAGATAGATATAGATATAGATAGATGATAGACAGGTGAAGGCAAATGGTCTAAATAAACATTTTCATTTCTCAAAAGAAGACATGTAAATCACCAACCTGTATATAAAAAAATGTTCAACATCACTAATGATCAGGGAAATGCCAATTAAAACCACAATGAGATACGAATGGCTATTATTATCAAAAAGACTAACGGCCATCAGTGCTGGTGAGTAGGTGAAGAAAAAGCGCCCTTTGCATGCTGTTGGGGGATGGTAAGTTAATTCAGCCATTATGAAAAACAGCATGAATATTTCTCAAAAAACAAAAAGTAAATATGACTGAGTAATCCCACTACTAGGTGTGTAGCCAAAGGAATGAAATTAGTGTCCTGAGGAGACACTTGCAGTGGCTGTAAAATCAGAAGAAAGAGAAAGAAACAGACACAAAAAGTTTTACACTTTTATTTTTTTATTTAAAAGTTCTTTTTTTCATTTTACATACCAACCACAGTTGCCCCTCCCTCACCTCCTCCTGCTCACCCTCACCTGCCCTCCACCCACTCCTCAGAGAGGGTAAGGCCTCCCATGGGGAGTCAACAAAGTCTGACACATTCAGTTGAGGCAGGTCCAAGCACCTCCCCCATGCACCAAGGCTGAGCAAGGCATCCCACCCTTAGGTAACAGGCTCCACAAAGCCAGTTCATGCACTAGGGATGAATTCTGGTCCCGCTGCCAGGGGCCCCACAAACTGCTCAAACCACACAACTGTCACCCACACTCAGAGGGCCTAGTTTGGTCCCATGCAGGGATGACTCAGTCATTAAAGGCTAGGCTCACAACCAAAAATATAAGAGTTGCTGTTACTAATAGAAGAACTGAGGCTTGAACTCAAACAGCCTACCTCCAGCATGCTCACAGTCACCCACCACACCACCCTACCTCTCTTGAGTTTGTCATCGGTACTTTTATTTTGCAAATGGACACACTGAGGTTCAGAGAATGCAGCCATTTACCAAGGTCCCAAATTCAGTGAGAGACCAAATAAGCTGCGGCTTTCCTAGACTTCTGAATCCCAGTTCTACCACTTACCCATCACAACATCTCAGAGTTCTGCCATGTGTCTTCACTCACAGGATCTCAGGAGATCCAAGTGTATTATCTTGTAAAGGGAAAAACTCACCCTAAGTACAATATTCTAATATACAGCTCCTTCTGGAATAGTGGTTCTCAACCTTCCCAATGCTGTGACCCTTTAATATAGTTCCTCATCTTGTGGTGATCCCCAGCCATAAAATTATTTTCATTGCTACTTCATAACTATGATTTTGCTTGTTATGAATTATAATATAAATATCTGATATGCCGGATACCTGATATGTAACCCCAGGTGCATCTCAAACCACCTGTGAGAACCGCTGTTCTAGAAGCTAACCTGATTCCCCTTCATTTTTAACGTGGCTTGATCATCAAAATGAGAAGGTATGCACCGATGCATGGGGCTCCTACAGTTATAGTGCTGGTGCTAATATGCATGGATTCAGGACATCCATAGGCCAGATGAAATCCAAATAGAAATGTAAGCAGAAAAAAGATAGCCATTGAGGCATCAGAGAGAGCAGGAAGTTGTTCCAAATTCTTTCAAAGCTTGTCAAGCTGAAAGAGATCTACTTTGGAATAGTTCCATGGCCCACTTTTGTCCTGATAAGAGACAGGTAACCAAGACACGCAGATGTGAGGGATAGTCTATCCTTGGAAAGCTTTTGTTTGATTGGGCTCCGCTTTCATTTGATAGAAATCCATGTTTTCTTCCCTGCTTTGTTTTGCAGCCCAACTCCTATTCCCTTCCACAAAATCCAAGGCTCCGAATCTCCAAGTTATTACCACAGTGCACCAGAATATGTGATTATGTGCTGTCTAATTTCCTTTTGCTCATGTTCACAGGCAGTTATTTTATACATATTGAAAATAACTCAATATGTATAATCTTTCCTTTGAATTTTTAAGCTGTCATTTCAGTCTGCTTGAAGAGAAATTGGACATTATTCCTAAGGCTCGGAGTGCTCTGCTGAGCTGCCTAAGGCCCTAGGGTTTCAAACAAATGTCTTCCTTTTTCTCCTTTCAGAAAAACTAAGCCGAGTCTCCATGTCGGGCCCTTGCTATTGTGATTTCTTGCTGGTTCCTTTCATCGCTGGAAGAAATCTCACAGTTCAGCATGATCCAGTGCCTCGGTCATTGGCTGAGTGATGTTTGCTTAAATAACAGCCCTTCCCAGATGGCTGGTGCTAGCTCCAGGTCAAAACATAATGAAACTAAAGAGTGATCAGTGTTCAGAAGTCACTGGAGTGTTGCTGGGTATGTTGGCATAATGCAATTCCATCAGCTCCTCTGATTCGTGGCAAACCTGAGAAGGAAAATATGGAGGAGGCTTTTTTTCTTTTTTTAATGTTCTTGCTTCCAGAGTTATTGGAAATGGCAGTTTCTGGCTGCTGAGGGTAAAAGCCTCGGAAAAATGAAAAAGGAGCAGTGAGTGGGTGTGCATGTTTGCATGTGAATAATTAGATGTTATCCTCAACAATCATAACAAATATCCTATTTCCAGTAAGCATTCCAGGGAAGAATGTCAAAGATAATAGACTTTACCACTTATTTTCAAACTTATGGTACATTTTATTGACTAGAAGGACTCTTACAGAACATGGCAAAAAATTAAGCTCAAAGGTTAAAAAAAAAGTATTCTTTCATTTTATCCTAGGTACTTTCATCAAAGTATTCAAATTATGAAATGTCAAAGGTGAATTAAAATTGCTATTTTCATTTTCTTTTTTATTACATTTATTGTGTGTGTGTGTGTGTGTGTGTGTGTGTGTGTGTGTGTGTGTGTGTGTAAGTGCCACAGGGCCAGGGGATGGAACTCAGATCCTCTGGCTTTGCTGAAAGTGCATTTATCTACTGAGTCATTTCACCCACTTTAATGTCTCTATTTTCATCTTATATGAAAGATTATTTTGAATGACCACAAGAAATGTACTTGCTCTATGAGGAAGGACCAGGACAAGCATCAAAGACAGCACAACCTTTGTTCACTACCAATTTTGCACTCCAAGGTAATAAGTCAAGCCCAAATGACTCCCTTCATGTATCTACTGTTCTGCAATCTCAAGGCCCAGCCCCACAGATGGCCTCCTTTTATCTTCACAATGCCTCTGAGGACAGGAAGGGCAGATGTTATTTGTACCACTTTTCTAGTTGAAGAAACAAGAACCAGGAGAGTGCTGTGGAGACTGGGCAATTATCTCTTTTCCATTTTGGCATAGAGTAAACCTACATTTCCTAGGATCTCTTAGGGTTGACTCTAAAAGTGATATAAACCCTGCCCAGTAAAATGTGGGTAGAAGTAGAATGTATGACTTAACGGACTGATTCATTAAACCCTCATTTGCATACATTCCCATCCTCCTTCCTCGATCACCAGCTAAATGAAGATGAATCTGTGGATTAATGCAACAACAAAGCTACAAGATGGAGGAAGTTTGAGGGCTGAGTCAGTACTAGGAAGATGGCTGTCCAGGAAAGCAAACCAGCTAGGAATATGTATTGGATAGTTGTGTGAATATAAAATGTGTTGTTTAAAGTGATTAGAGTTAATGCAGAGAATTCAAGTGATTTGGCCAGTGTTATACAGCGAGGTGTTTGTTTGCTTATTTGTTTGTTGTTTGGAAGAACGAGTGCTAGAGTTCTGGCTCTCTAGTGCAAGTGTGTCCAACCTGTGGCTTACAGACCACATACATTCCAGAATAGCTGTGACTGAAGCTGAGGATGTTGCACATGACAACATCGTATCACAATTGCAGGTTGAACCCCCTGTTGATGTCTAGTTTAAAATTCAGTTACTTCTCAGCATCAACTGTATGTGAGATGCTGGGATGAATCCCATTCTAATCCAGTAATTGAAGTATTTAAAACTATGACAAAGTCACACACAGACTCTACAGCTCCCAATGTTCCCTCTGCTTTTTGCCTGTGTTCTTCTGAACTATCCCAGCAACACCTAAATACAGTGATGGACACTGAGCTTTAATGGTCTAGCAGGACCCATATCTGAAAATTATCAAACCTGAGCTCTCTTCCTTCCTGATAGTACAACCAAGAGCTATTTAAGGATTTGGGAAAATGGCTCAGTGAATGAAGTACTTGCTGGGCAAGGATGAGGATGTAAGTTCAGAACCTCAGAACCAATGTAAAAAGCAGGGGTGACACCACACATCTGTAACCCCAGTGCTGGGGTGACAGAAAGAAGGGGGTCTTGGGAGCTTGCTGGCTAGTCAGTCTAGCCAAAATAATGACCTCCATATTCAGTGAGAACCTCTGTCTCAAAAAGAAAGGTGTCACATTCACAGAGAGTTATTAAGATATTTATTTTTGATGGGCAGTGGTGGTGGCACACGCCTTTAATCCCAGCACTTGGGAGGCAGAGAAAGGCAGATCTTTGTGCGTTTGAGGCTAGCCTGGTCTACAGAGTGAGTTCCAGGAAAGGTGCAAAGCTACACAAAGAAACCCTGTCTTGAAAAAAAAAAAAAAAAAAAAGATATTTATTTTCTCCTGTTGACATAGTCTCAAATGCACTTTCTCTACAAAGAACATACTAAATGAAACACATACCCAGAAGATAAAGCAGTTGATGTCGCATTAGGTATGGGTTGTGGGCAGACAGCCTCAAGGCAAAAGGGTTGGTGCCAAGGTAGGCTGAAGGGTGCATGCATGAGATGAGATGTTCTGAGAAGAGGAAGGAAGCTTCCACACCAGGAGATGCCTTCAGTGTTTCAGCACCCTGGAGAGCTCCCAGTGCCCCACTGACGTCAGATTGTCTATTCCCAGACCCAGCTGGGGGGTCATGCTTTCTTGGGGTGTCTCTAGTTGATATGGAGGTCTTCTGCATTCGTGAGTCTTGCTCTCATCCTTTCGTAAGAGTTCAGGGCCTGTTTCAGTAGGCATGTTGAGGCTGTCATATTCTGAGAAAAATCTAGAAAAGTACATAATTGAGAGACATCATGCTTTTAAATTATTATATTTTCTAGAAATGCTCTCTTTCAGGTTGGAAGTTTGTGTTTAAGTGGGTCTAGGATCCAAATAGCACACACAACAGAAATCTTAGTACATTAGAAAGCACTTTATTAGCTCCTGGACCCTCACAGAAGGAGCAGCTACAATGTTCTGTTGGAAGGTATATTGTCAAGCAAATTGATGTGTACTTTATGAAAACAGATCTTCCAGTAAAATAACTTTGTTGTAAGTGGATTTTTAAAACCCTCAATTATTAAGCCTATTCTTCATCTTTGGAACATTATTAATGTTCTCAATTAATCTAAGATACTAATCCAGTTTTCTATTTTTTTGAAAAATGTGTTCCCCATGTTATGTCATTTCTTCTATACACAACTTTAATTTTAGGTATTGTAGAGACCCATAGAGGTTTTCTAGTAAGAACTTACTCAGGGTCTGAGAATCTGAGCTTGTTTTACACAGCAGGTTGATTGGACCACAGGCGTGGTTACCAGGTGTTTGGAAGGGTCTACACTTGGCTGTGTGGTGTGCTTTGATTTAGCATGGGGGAGGTCTTTTGCCCAGCCCCTTGGCATTGTTATAAAAAACTCTTTTGAATAAATGGAAAAAGCCATTGGGTATTGACCCAGATCCTCCCGAAGCTATCCTGTATTTTTGTCTTTCTCCTCTTCGCTATCTTCCTATCTAATATTTTTTTATTCCTCTCTCCTCCTCATAGGAACCCTTGAAAAGGTAGGCCTCCCACAAGGTATTCAGTTATTTTGGTCATAAGTATGATTTTTATCATTTCAAAGCTTATAAACTTTAGGATAATTTCAGATACCTAAAAATGTAATACTTTCCCTCTTAAATTAATTTTTATACTAATTTAGCCATCTGACATCATAGATGAAGTATGAGTTTCAACCCATTTTTCTCTAAGTTAGTCACTAACATAATGCAGATATGTAGTAAAATGTAGACATTCCAATACAATTTATAGTCTAATCTTTTGTCCTTATATCTTCTGACTTTAAACACTGGCTCTGGTAATCTGTGTGGGTTGAAATATAGAAGGATACATTTCAAATATCATGAAAACAAGTAATACGAGGTAAGATAGAATTATCCAACCCTTTCCTATGTGGGATGCACCACCCCACTCTTCAGGGGTTTATGGTCTTGTCATCAAAGTTTCCAATTTTGTGTATGTGTGTACAAATGTGAGTGCAGGCCTTCATGCATGCACATGCAGAGGCCCGAGGTTGGTGTCAAGTGTCTTCCTCCATCACTTTCTATTTTACTTTTTAAGAAAGGGTCTCACAGTGAACCTAGTGTTCATTGATTGGGCTACGCTGGCTAGCTAGCACGGCCCAGATCCAGCAGCATTACCTCCCCAGCCCCAGGATTACCGGTGCATGCAACCACACTTGGCTGTTTGAGTCCAAGCTGGAGGGAAACACCAGGTCCTTGTACTAGCACAGCCAGCACTTTACCAGTTGAGTCATCTTTCCAGGCCCAGAGTTTACCATTTTGACTGCACCATTTATGTGTTTGAACGTAGCAACCTAGTAGCCTTCAAGTATTTTAAAGCGGACGTTCAGATTTCGCTAGCACAATGCAGACATATGTAGTAGAACGTAGTTTCTGGGCTAGGTGTGTAGCTTGCCTAACATGTGCAAGGTGCCCAAGTGCAATACTAAGCACTACAAAAATGTGCAGCTTTTTTGTTAACCCCGGTAATTTTCACAATGCTTTGCTTTGGAAATAAATTTATGGAGAGACATTATCTGTTGCATAAATTTTTCTGGGGAGTCTATTTCTATTCACACCACATAAAGAGGACATTGACAGATCAAAGAAAGGGTTTCATATAAGTCCAGCTTGAATATCCAACAAGTTTATTGGAATTACTTACAGGATCTTAGATGATTCCAAGGCAACCTCACTGCTATGATGTCCCCACTTGAAACTTGCAATGTTTATTATGTATCTGTGGTGGCTCATTTTATATCCACTTGATGCAACTCAGAGCCATCTGAAAAGAGGAAACCTCAATTGAGAAAATGCCTCCATAAGATCCAGCTGTAGGGCATTTTTTTAATTAGTGATCAATGTGGGGGTATCCCATCTCTGGGTTGGTGGTCCTGGGTTCTATGCCATGAGGAGCAAGCCAGTAAGCAGCACCACTCAATGGCCTCTGCATCAGCTCCTGCCTCCACGTTCCTGCCCTGTTTGAGTTCCTGTCTTGACTTCTTGATGGATTATGACATGGAAGTGAAGCCAAATAAACACCTTCCTCCCCAACTTGCTTTTGGTCATGGTGTTTCATCACAGCAACAGAAACCCTAACTAGGACAATATCCTAGGGGAAAGGTGGTACCTCTTTAGTCTTCCGAGTCCCCTGTTCCCTCTACATGGGGATGTTCCTAATGCACATCCCATGACCACAGCTGCTCTATTCAAACAGCTACAAAACAGCATCTTGTTGCTTATGGTTTCTGTGGCTTATCACCCCCATTTTTACATTCCTTCATGTCTCAAAATAAGATGTAATACTTTTTATTCTCTAGAGACCTTGCATGCCTTTTGTTAGATTTACTCTCAGGTATTTGGTATAAAGTTCATTTTCTCTTGGTTTCTGATTTGAAGAAATACATTGGATTTGGGGATATTGAGATTTTTATATCAAAAGACAGTACTAAATTGTCTTATTAATTCTAATAGTTCTTCTGTCAGATCATTTGGATTACCTATGACTACAATTATGACCTTCAAATTCTAATAGCTTGCTACTCTTTGCATTCTGGTTCTATTTAATTTTTCTTGTTTTAATCACTGGCTACAATATTGCTCAAAATGTTCAACACTAGTGCTTAGCAGATAAATCCTTATTTGGTTTTGTCTCCTCACTAGTGTGTGTGTGTGTGTGTGTGTGTGTGTGTGTGTGTGTGTGTGTGTGTGTGTCTGGGGGGTTGCATGTAGCTCAGACTGGCCTTGAACTCACAATAATCCTGCCTCAGCCTTCTGAATGCTGGGATTATAGCACAGAGCTGGGAAGGCTGACAAGGGCAAGGACATGCTTGTTTTGCTCAAGGCCTCCAGAGGACATTTTTTTTCAACACTGTATCATTTAATATGTTGTTTTCAAGCAGGATTTTGGGACATCAAAGTTTTTTCTATTCTTACTGAGTTTCCTCTCTTTTGTAATCCATGAAGGGCTATTTATTATTAAATAAAATTTCTGCCTCTATCAGAAGCATGTGAAATGGAAGGCCTAAGAGACAAAAGAGACAGGAGCAATAAGGTGGGAGGAAATCTGTATAATGGGTTTCAAGCACCCAATATATTGGATATAAGAAGGCTCTGGATTTGGCTGGGAGACCATCAAACTATTTCAATCCCTGCCATAGATGATAGCGTTTTGTTTTGTTTTTCCTTTCTGTCTTTATAAAGTCCTTTCTTTGCTTTTGGACTCATTCAGATTTGCAGAACTACTACTCCCCTGGCAACTGCTAAGAATATTGCCTACCACTCCACAGGAGAAAATGCAGAACACAGTCTCTAATGAGCACTTCCTAATTATAGATCGAGCAGTTAGAATCGTGACCTCCTAACTAGCAAGCTTTTAGGAGTCAGCTGAAGGCACGTGTGCCACAGGACAAAGCCCGCTCCGAAGTGGGGAGAACAGAAAGAGGCTCATTTGAAAACAAGACTGCCTTTGCAGAATCAGTTAGGTAGGTTTCCCGAATAACCACGCTGAACCTTCCTTCCTTCTGCCACTTGCAAGTCCTGCCAGCTCTACCCTAATGCCCTTGTTGTTTCTCTTCTTTTCCATGGCAAGCTCACACTATGTAGTCCAGGATGGCGGCCAGCTCACCATCCCCTTGCCTCAGACTCCAACAGGCAGAAATTATGGGTTTGTGCCTCCATGCCAGGATTCTAGGTTTCTTTTTAAAGGATTCTTGGTTTGGGGATATCACAAGAACGAGGAAAGATGGGTATTCCTCTGAGATCTTTAGAAAGAATCATTAAAGTTGGGAAGATTTCCCTGGCTAGCCTGAAGCCTGTGCACTGAGAGCAAAGCAAGAAACTAGCTCCAGTGTCATCAGATGCTTAGCAACAACCCTCGACCCTGCAGTGAGTGTCATTTCACAGGATAAATACTTGATGTGTGTTTACTCAGTTGCAAGCAAAGGAACAAGCAAGCAAAAAAAAAAAAAAAAAAAAAAAAAAGGTTAAACTAAATGCATCTACGTATTAAGCACTACCTTTCGTTGAGGGAGGATGCTTTCTGTTGTCTTGCTGTTGATGTTAGGCTGCTTTTGGTTTTCTTCAGACAGAGTCTGCTGTGTAGCCCAGACTAATCTTGAGCGTACAGTCCTCCTGCCTCTCCCCTCTGAATGTTGGCAATACGTATATGTGCTACTGTGCTCAGCTTTAATCACTATTAATCACTGAGTGGCATCTTAGTTGGGGTTTCTATTGCTGTGAAGAGACACTATAACCACGGCAACTTCTATAAAGGAAAACATGTAATTGGAGCTGGCTTACAATTCAGAGATTTAGTCCATTATCATCACGTTGGGACACGGCAGCATGCAGGCAGACATGGTGGTAGAGGAGCAGCTGAAAGTTGTACATCTGGATCTGAAGGCAGCAGCAAGAAAAAGTGACAATGGGCCTGGCCTGAGCTTCTAAAACCTCAAAGCCCACCCTCAGTGACACACTTCCTCCAATAAGGCCACACCTCCTCATCCTTTCAAATACTGCCACTCCCTATTAGCCTATGGGATCCATTTTCATCCAAACCCCCACAATTGGTAAATAAATCTGTTTTTATTGAATGGATGGAAAACAGAAGCTAAGCATGTGGCTACTTATTAAAAGGCACATATAAAATGTAATAATATATTTCAGCTAAAATGAAAGACATACTAGACAAATAACTAGAAAACTAATATCAAAAAAACCAAAATTCAAAGGAGAAAGTAAGAATAAGGCAGGATCTCACTTGTCAATGAAATAAATAATCCACCATAAAGCTAGAACAATTTTGAATCTGTATGTTCTTATAAGGTAGTTTCAAAATATATAAAGCAAATGTTTATAATAGATCTATCATTAAAGAAAATATTAAGTATTTTCAAAAAGTTATCAATAAGTCAAAATATAGATAGAAAGAATAGTAAAGATTCAATCTATAATAAAACCTAGCTTGACATAATATTTATATATAGAACACTGCATTCAACAAACACAGAATACACGTTCATTTTCATGGAACACATAAAAATTGACCACATACTAAGAAAGCTATCAAGAGAATCCCTCCAAGTACAAAGGTGACAGCTATAGGCCAGTCACTGACTTGCCATTCCCACTGGAGCAAAATCTGCTAATGCTTCTGGCTAAGAGACTGGGATGTTACAGGCCTCGTGGGAAAGTTAGGAGTAGATGGATGAGATCCAGACACAAGGTCATATAAAGTTCCAAGAAGATTGCATATTGTCTTAGTCTCTGTTCTATTGCTGTGAAGAGACACCATGACCAAGACAACTTATAAAAATAAAACTTTTAACTGGGAGCTTGCTTACAGCTTTAGAGAATGAGTGCATGACTGTCATGGCAGGGAGCATGGAAGCAGGCAGGCAGGCATGGTGCTGAAGCAGTAGCTAAGAGCTTATATCCTGTCTACAGCAGGAGGCAGAGAGAGAGGGGGGAGACAGAGACAGAGAGAGACAGATACAGAGAGGCTAGCAGACAGAAAGACAGAGACACAGAGAGAAAGAGACAGAGACAGAGACACACCTCTTTCAAGAAGGCTACCCCTCATAATCTCTCCCAAATATTCCCCTAACTAGGGAGCAAGCATTCAAACATATGAACCTACAGGGGCCATTCTTGTTCAAGCTGCCACACATATGAATCAGAAAGCAAGACACAATGTAGTTTGGGTTTGCATTTTCCTAATAGCTGTTGATGTTGGACATTTTTCCATGTATTTCCATTTGTATTTCCTCATTTGGAAAATGGTATGTTAAGTGCATTTCCCTGTCTGTTTACTGGATCATTTTCTCTTTTTTTAATTTTAGGGTTCTTGGTGTACTCTGGGTATTAATCCCATATCAAATAAATCGATAGCAAGCTTTCACATATGGAATCTAAGGGGCAAATGAAAGAATGTGACAGTGAAAGAGGAACTTACTATGTAGCCCAGATCAGTTTCAAACTCTCAACAGTCTTCCTGCCTTTACCTTACAAGTACTAGGATTATAAGTGTAAACCACCATATGAGACTGACAAATAATTTTGAAAATGTGTTCCTTGAGCATTTCATAAATGAATAATAGATTCATAATAGAATATGATCATATCACCTCTCGTCTCTCCTCCCAACTCCCTCTGCGATTCCCAAAACATCCCTCTCACAGCTTCATGTCCTTTTCTTTTCTCTTTTCTTTTTCTTTTCTTTTTTTTTTTTTTTTTTTTTGGTTTTTTCGAGACAGGGTTTCTCTGTGTAGCTTTGTGCCTTTCCTGGGACTCACTACTCACTTGGTAGCCCAGGCTGGCCTCGAACTCACAGAGATCTGCCTGCCTCTGCCTCCCAAGTGCTGGGATTAAAGGCGTGCGCAGCCGCCGCCACCACACCACCCGGCGTCCTTTTCTTAAAAAAAAAAAAAAAAAAAAAAAAAACTGAATCCTATTTGTGCTGCTCATATGTGCATGGGTGTGGGTCTGCCACTGGAGAATGAAAAAACCTACCAGTGGCCACGCCCCCAAACAAAAAGAACTTTCCCTGCAAGCATCTACCAACTGCCAATAGCTCCTCTCTCCTCTAGCAGTCGGGTCTCAGTAGCTCTTCTCCCATCCATGTTGGAACTCTTGCTGGCTTGATTTTGTGCAGATCATGTGCTAATAACCACAGCTGCCGTGAGTTCATGGATTCAGTAGCCATGCCAAAAGACTGCATTTCACAGCACTCCTCCCCATCCTCTGGCCTCTGGCTCTTATATTCTTCTATGATGCTATCTGAGCTTTGGCCAGAGTGGGGATGGGGCGATAAAATATGTTCCATTTAGCGGTGATCACTGACAGTTACCTTTTGTCAGCACTAGGCCAGTTATGACTCATGCAAAACTATGTTCACAACATTAACATGAGAAATGAGCAGGACAGTTTTATTCTCTAGTTTACCACTCTTCCTGAGTTCACCTTTATATCCAGTTGAAGTTGTCAAATCATTTCAAAGGCCACCTTCTGTTGTACTTTTATAGATAATAGTAATTAATTTTATTCTTAAAATTGGCCCACGAATTAAAAATACTTTTTCATTTTTTTTTTCAGTTCCAAGTAAGTGAACCTGCTAATTCACCATTTTTTTAAAAAAAAAAATACTTGGTGGCATAAATGTCATATTGTGTTAACAAAATATTTGAATATTGTTCTGGATGTCCAATATCTATGCATATCCCCAATCTACCAGCCAAACACTTGTTTTGCTGCGAGGGAAGCATGCTGAAAGTACTGGGAATAAATGCCCCATTACTAAAGCAAAGTAGCTGAGAAAATGAACCTCTGATTTAAAAAGGCTAAATTTTGACTCATGGTCTTCATAGAGATTGTAGACTATGATCGATTAGCACTATTGCTTTGGTGCCAATTGCAAGGCAGCACATCACAGCCCACCTTATGGCCAAAGAGAAAAAGAGAGAAAGAAAGTGGGGTATGCCAGTCTCCTTTGGGAGCAGTCTCCCAACAACCTAAATTCCTCACACTGGGCCCCAACCTCTTAAAGTTTTCATGACCTCTCAGTACTTCCAAGCTGGAGTCCCAGCCTTCGAGATACAGGGACGGTTATCCAAAACGCAGGACTCTCTAACAGTATCTGCCTATAAACTGACAGCTTTTGGCATTTAAATGCCACGGCTTGCTTGGCCATACACGGGCTTTCTCCCCTGTTTCTTGGAGGTCTTTATCAGGTTTAGGTTCCCATATCACCCTTGTTGACGTCTCTGTTTTCCTCTCTCACTTCTTCCCCGCTCCGCCAACAAGTGTTATCTTCATTTCTCAACTGAATAACCTGAACCTGGATCCTTGTTTTTTAATTGGCTTCTGAGGGAACCCAAACTGAGACAATCTCATTGCAGCGGGCTTTACATGATTTCTACTTACTGATTAATGTTAGAGACAATTGAACATTTAATGTTTGCTTTGATTTTCTGAAATGTAGACATGTTCAGAAGTAACCAACTAACTCAGGAGCACCTTGGCATGCGTAACAGGGTAGTGATGCCTTCTTTATTGGCAATAGAGCATGACAGGGTAATGCTGTGTGGATTGCTACAGAGGAAAAATGTAAGGGAGGATATCTAAGGTCATTAGACACACGGAATGTACTGGCCATGTGTGGGCAGGATAGAGTTAATGACTCCTTGTAGCATGGGTATTACAGATGTGGGTACTTCAAAATGTGACACAATTACAGTGGGTTTTTCATGACACTGAATTGAAATGGGAACAGAAATATCCAATGCTGCTGGCTCCTTCATGGAGGACTTTTCTTCCCCAAAATTCTCTTGTAAAAATAGTGTCCTGAGTGTAAAATTAGAGTGAGGTCTGAGTGCAGACAGCCCACTCCATAGCTTTCAGGGTTCTCAGAGGCAATTGAGGGCAATTCTTCCACTCTTTAGTCTTTTCAAGATGATTTTCTATCACCCATTGTTCCTTTCTTACAAAGACCTGATCAGGAAGTTTGGAGAGATCTGGGAGACTGGTGAGTGGGTTAATCAATTCCAATCACCCCTTGCTGTGTCCTTACACCCTTCTTTGGAGAGAAAAAAGTCACTAAAGATCATACCAAATCTTCCTTTGAAGTGACTAGTAGGACAATGGAAAATAGTTCAAACGGATCTTTTCTAAAAGAATTTAAGATCTTCCTTCACCACTCTGTAGTTTGAATAGCCTTTGGGGTTATATTTTTGTTCCTCTTCTTGTTTTATATCCATATCTTAAAAGGCCAAAGTCACTCTCAGTAAATAAGGCTTTATCTGTAGTAAACTGGACTTGGAGTCCTTTCCAATGTGTGAATCCTGCTTCTGGGACTATTGCTTTTCATCTTCTTTTGGATAATAACCTTTCATCTAAATAAATAACATGCACATTAGAAACTGCAACAAGGCATGGAGACAATGATGAGATGATGGATAATCTGTATATATACTTATATATGAAATATATATGCATGCATACATATTATAACATATTTTGTTCCTTGAATATTCACAATGCAATTATTTATTCCTTTTATAAAATGTAGCAAGGGGTGGGGTTGACAAGATAACTCAGTAAATAAGGTGCTTTCTACCCAGCCTGATGACCTGAGTTTCATCCTCTGAACCCACATGATAGAAAGAGAGAACCCACCAAGTCGTTTCCCCCACATGCACACACAAAGAACACACACACACAACATAATTTTCTTTTTGGTTTTTCGAGACAGGGTTTCTCTGTGTAGCTTTGCGCCTTTCCTGGAACTCACTCTGGTAGCCCAGGCTGGCCTCGAACTCACCGAGATCCTCCTGGCTCTGCCTCCCGAGTGCTGGGATTAAAGGCGTGCGCCACCACTGCCCGGCAAAATATTTTTAATTATTTTAAAAATATAACAGTGAGCCTTTCCTTTGTGTCTGCCACTGATACTTAGAAACACTTTCTACCAGGAACCCCCACTGGCCACACAGGGCTGGGACTCAGGTGAGTCTCACTGTCCTTTCTGTCCTCCAGCATGGTCTCTCCAGTTTCACTGGCAGCCCAGTAGCACACACTTGCAGTTACTCCTCTTCCAACCTCAACTCCATTAACTAGAGACTCCACCTCTTGGTACATACCCAGGGGCCCCCTGCCCTTTCATCCCCATCTCTCTAGACATATTCTTTGTCCCACTGCAGCGTACTTGCAGAAACCCTCCCACCGCACCTCCACTCCCTGGGAACCTTGCCTCTTGGTGTTGACGGGAGCCCCCTAGCTCTTTTCCACAGCCCTTCTTAGCCTTTTCTCCTCGCCCACTCTGCCACGTATCAACCTGCAGAAGCACTATCTACCGGGCAACCCAGAGCCACCACACTTTCCTAAGATCCTGAAAGGGCAACATAAACCAGGGAATGAAACACCCACCAGCAGAAAAAAAAAAAAAAAAAAAAAAAAAAACAGATATGAAAACCCAGAATCCCGGCAAACACCATACTCTAGATGTCTAGGCACAAGCACAAAAACACAAATATGAAAAGCCAAGACAATATGCCTCCACCAGAACCCAGTTAACCCTACTACAGTAGGCCCTGAGAAATGCGATGTAGCTGAAGCTTAAAACAAGATTGTCAAATTAGCCATTATGAATATGTTCAAGGACCTTAAAGAAAATATCAACATATCCCTTAATGACCTCTATGAAAACACAAAGAAACAGTTGAATGAAATAATGAAAACCATTCAAGACATGAAAGTAGAAACAGAATCACTAAAGAAAACCCAAACTGAGATAAAACTGGAACTGAAAAATTTAGGAAGTCAAATAAAAACCTCAGAAGTAAGCTTCACCAACAAAGTGTGAGACATAGAAGAGAGAAACTCAGGTGTTGAAGACAATGTAGAAGAAATGGATACCCCAGTCAAAGAAAATGAAAAAAAATCCAGATACAAAATATCCAGGAATGATGAGACATTATGAAAAGACAAAAATCTATAAATAATAGGGATACAATAAGGAGAAGAAACCTAGGGCAAAGACACAGAGAATATTTTTAACAAAATCATAGAAGAAAACTTTCCCAACCTATCAAGTTATGAGAAGCATACAGAGCAGCAAACAGACAAGCCTCTCCACTCAGGGCTCAGCAAGCTCCATGAAGAGAAGACAAATGATGGTAAGAGCCAGAGGGGATGGATGAGTCCAAGGAAGCAGACAGCACGACTGATGCACATATGAACTCAGAGACTGTGGCAGCATGTGCAGGTTCAACACAAATGAACTCAATGGTATTTTTGTAGACTTTTGTCTCATATTGCTTTGTTTGGGCACTTTTTGTCTTACTGGCCTTTTTATTATATACTGTGGTTTCTGGTATTGTGTTTTTATGTGTGTGTGTGTGTGTGTGTGTGTGTGTGTGTGTGTTTCTTGTTATTTTCTTTGTTTTCTTAAACTCTTATTTGGTTGTTTCTTTGCCTATATTTTTTTTTAAAAGAGAGGGTGTGGAGTTTGGTGAGTGGAGAGTTGGGGATGGTCTGGGAGAAGCTGGAGGAGGGGAAGATGTGATCAGAATATATTTTATGAATTTTTTCAACCAAAAATTTATAATAAAGGAAGAAAAAAAGCACTTAAAATAACAAGTGGAGTAGGTCCTTCCTTGTTCTAGCTCATACTAATTGTAGAAAATGGCTTGTTCAGGCAGAAAGGACCCAGTATTCTTAGTTGCAGCAAGGATACAGGAGGCCAGCAAGGTCTTATGCCGATATGTCTAGCATGACAAACCTTTCATTTTAATCCTTCACTGCTCCCAACTTTCACATTACATATTTAGGAGCCATCTTGTCTAGAGATAAGAAAGGGATTCTAGATTAAATATTTTCAAAAAAGAAAAATTTTCGAATGATGTATCCTTATATATGAGTATTTTGTCTGCATGTCTATATGGATGCCACATGCCTGCAATGCCCTCAGTGGCCAGCAGAGGGCGCTAGATACCGTGAAACTGGAGTTCAGATGGTGCTACAATGAGCTTCAGGTATGACCAAGGTTAGCATCAATGTTGGCAGCCAGAGGGCTGCCTCCATTAGACTTCTGTCACCCCCAACCCTGGACAGCACTGTGTGGAGAATGACGCTCCAGGGGGAAAATAGATGGAAGTAAACACAGGACCCTTCCCTGGCACTCAGCACCAGGCCCACAACAGTGAGATAAGACATCAGCCCAAGGCCTGTGCCTATGGATGAAGCCTCTGGACCAGTCTTCACACCAGGCAAAGATTCCAGCCCTAATCAGGCAGAATTGTATCATAAATCCCTTCGTTGTCAGTCAGCCACTGACAATGAAGCTCGTGCCATAAACAACAGCCTAAAGGACTGTAGCAGTGTGGGCCATGGCATGTATGGTAGTTTGAATGTGATTGGCCCCCATAATCTCATAGGGGGTGGCACTATTAGGAGGTGTGGCTTTTTTGGAGTGGGTATGGCCTTGTTGGAGGAGTGTGTCACTGTGGGGGCAGGTTTTGAGGTCTCTTATGCTCAGGATACCACCCGGTGTCTAGTTGACTTCCTGTTGCCTTTAAGATGTAGGACTCTCAGCTACGTCTCCAGCACCACATCTGCCTGCACTCCACCATGCTCCCCACCATGATGATAATGGACTGAAAATCTGAAACTGCAAGTGAGCCACCCCAATTAAATGTTTTTTTTTTTGTTTGTTTGTTTTTAATAAGAGTTGCCATGGGCATGGTGTCTCTTCACAGCAATAAAAACTCTAAGACAGCCTGTCTCTTGCTGGGCTATGTACATCATTGTAGAATTAAGCTGTGGTGCAGTATCACTGAGATTATGGTAGTCACAAGGCCTATTCGTTCGCCATTTTCCCAAACCAAGGAAGCATAGCACAAAGAGTTATTGTCCACTTGAAGTAAGGAGAAAGAAATAGACACAAGATGTGCCTTGGAGCCCAGGACCAACCTTACCATGGCAAGGCCCAGCATCAGGCAGAGACAGAGAAGAAAAGAAAAAGAGAACAAATAAAGAATACTTACAGGAATTGTAGAACCAAATGAGCAAATATTCAGGTCTGGAGGTTTCAGGAACAGCTTAATAAAAAAAAAAAGTTGTAGAAAGCTTATTTAAAGAGATAATACCACAAAAAAGAGATAATACCACAAAACTTCCCAAACCTAGAAAAAGACACAAATATATAGGTACAGGAACATCAAAGGTCACCAAATAGATCCAACTCAACTACATTACTATAATCAAGTGTCCATAAACTGATGTGTAGATAAAGAAAATATTGTTCATATACACAATGCAATAATATCCAGCCATAAAGAGGATGTAATCTTGTCATTTGTGATAACATATTTAAACTTGGAACACATTATAATAAATGAAATAATCCAGACACAGAAAGACAAATATTGCATGATTTCATAATAGAATCTAAAAAACTAGATCTCATAAAAGCAGAAAGTAGAGTAATGCTTTCCAGAAGTTGAGGAGAAGAGGTTGAAGGAGGGGAGAGAGAGGCTGATTCACACGTGCACACTTGCAACTAGAAAAGATGAATAAGCTCTTGTATTACACTGCATGGTAGGATGACTCTAATTACCAATGATGTACCGCACATTTCAAAATTGCTAGAAGAAGGTTTTAAGTGTTTCATCACACAGAAGTGACCTGTTTTGAGATAATAAATATGCTGATTACTCTCATTCTTCAGTATACCTATGTATCAAAACATTGAATTATACCTCCATCAATTTGTATAATTTTGTCATTTTATTTTTCCCTTTTCCATCATTATTTGTATTACATTTTTAGCGCTACAAGTTTTAGAAATAAATCTTAAAACAGAATAAGAAGGGTTGGAAAAAAATGGCTCGTTAACATCACCCACTGCTCTTACAGAGGATTGGAGTTCACTTCCCAGTACAGACTTGAGTTATCTCACAACTTCCTATAACTCCATCTCCAGGGAATCTAATGCCCTCTTCTGGCCTCTGAGGGTACTGTATTCAGGTGTAAAACCCCATATAGACACACACATACATATGTAATTTAAAATATTTTTAAAAAAACAAGAAATGGATGGCTCCTAAGAAATGACACCTGAAGTTGTCCCCTGGCCTCCAATTCATGTATATACATATATAGCCAACACACACACACACACACACACACACACACACACACACACGCCTGTGCACATCCACATATAAACCGACAAAAAAGGAAGAAAATGGAAAGAAAATATACACACATACAACTGGTACATGATGGTGACAGTTTTGACACACAACATATCAACATGTACCATATTGCAAGTTCCTTTATTTAAAGATCATGACAATTAACAAAGTATAGTATATACATGTTAGAACTGTGATTTTACATTAATATAAATATACATAGAGGGTTGAAATAAAAAATATGTCAAAACTGGCCAGCCCTAGTGGTACAGGCCTGAAATCTCAGCTACTCAGAAGGCTAAAGCAAGAAGATCAAAAATTAAGGTCTGCCTGAAGTAAAGTTCAAGGCCAGCCTGGCCAACTTAATAAGGCCATGTTTCAAAATAAAAAAGTAAAACAAGCTGGGCTTGGTGGCTCACGCCTTTAATTCCAGCACTCAGGAGGCAGAGGCAGGCGGATCTCTGTGAGTTCAAGTCCAGCCTGGTCTACAGAGCGAGATCCACAACAGCTATGGCTGTTACAGAGAGAAACCCTGTCATGACCCCCCCTCCACCCCCAAAAAAGTAAAACAAAGGTTGTGGATATAGCTTAACCTAGGATGTGTGTGACTGGTTCAATCCTCAGTATCATTCCCCAGAAGGCAAAGCTGTAACCTTTTAAATTAATATGTTTATAAGAATGTGACTACAACAGACAAATTAACATGACATAAAGAAAATTGTGGATTAGATGCTATAGTTTGCTACCAAGATCTCCCCTTAAAGCCCAAAACCCACCCAGAAGCTTCTGTGAGAGCTGATAGAACTCTGCCAATTGCCCTTAGCTAAAAAAGCTGCCCTATACAAGGTTACATCTACATGACAGGGGTGGGGGGTAGGACTCAGCTGCCCTTTTCAGAGTCCCTAGGATTTGAGATAAAGCCTTTCTTGCAACTGCACCATAGCTGAGACCTTCCCAGGTATGAAACTTGTTGCTTTATTATGAGATCATCATTCTACTAGAGTTCCTTCCTGCTTCATGATTGCTGTGGGATGTCTTTTTGTATGCTGTGACTATGTGTTACTCCCATTGGCTAATAAAGTTGCATTGGCCTATGGCAGGCAGGATGGAGCAGGTGGAAATAAGAGAGATAGTGAGGAGAAGGAGAGTGAGAACTGCTAGCATGAGAAAGCAAATGTAAAGTACCAGTAAGCCACAAGCCACAAGGCAATGTATAGGTTTATAGAAAATTTAAGATTTAACTACTAGAAAACATACATATATTTGAAAATAATATAAGCCTCTGTGTGTTTATTTGGGTCTGAGCAGTTGCAGGACTGGATTGGACACAGGAAAATTTCTGACTACAATTGGCAAGCTGGTAAGTGTGTGTATGTGGACACTTGGATTCTCAGGCCTATAGCTTGCCAATTGGTAACAGATTTTTTAATCATTACTCTTTGCAAATGTCATACATCTATAAAATGTATGATGATCATCTCTGCCTCCCATATTTTTAGTTCTGTAAGCTAGATTAGAAAATGTTTTTGTTGAAATCACAGTGTAATAAATATTGAAGATCTGTAAACAGAACATAATGCAAAGTTTATGAATGTGAGAAGGCTCTGTTTATAATATGTTTTTTTCTGTCCTGATTCTTTAGAAGTTTTTCCTTTTTTAAATTAATTATATTTGTTCCAACACCTTCTACACTCATGGACTGGAAAAAATAATACTATAAAAATGTCCATCCTACCAAAAGCAATCTACAAATTCAACACAATCCCAACAAAATTCCAGGTCCATTATTCATAGACATAGAAAAACAATGTTAAATTTTACATGAAAGTGAATAAGACCAAAAATAGCCTAGCAATTCTCAACAGAAAGAATAATGTAGGATGTATCACCATATCTGGTTTGAAATTATACTACAGAATAGTAGTAATAAAACTAGCATGATACTGTCACAAAACAGCCCATAGATATACAAAGATGCCAAAAAATACATTGGAGAAATGACAGTGGCTTTACCAAATGATGCTTGGAAACCTTGATATCAACAAGCAAAAGAACAAAATAAGATCCCTGTCTCTCACAGAAAATTCAACTCCAAACAGATCAAGAACCTCAATATGGCCGGATGGTACTCTGGGGAGGCAGAAGCAGGCAGATCTCTGTGATTTCAAGACCTATATTTCAAGGTCTATAGAGCAAGTTCCAGGACAGGCAGGACTGTTACACAGAAAAAGAAACTCTGTCTCAGAAAACCAAAAGAACCTCAGTATAAGACCAAATCAAATACCTCCTGAAACTCATAAAAGAAAAAGTAGGAAGTACAGAAGTACACTTCAATGCATAGATATAAGTAATGACTTTCTGAACAGGACTGCTCCAATAGTATTGGAAATAAGGCTAATGATTGACGAAGTCTCATGGAGCTGACAAGCTTCTATACAGCATTTTTAAAAACCCTGTAATTCTAGTGAAGAGGTAGCCTACAGAGTGAGAAGAAAACTTTGCCAGCTCTACATCTGACAGAGGATTAGTGTTCAGAATATACAAAATATTAAACATCGGTTGTCTTACTTTGCTTTCTATTGCTGTGGTAAAACACCACAGCTAAAAGGAAGTTGGGGAGGAAAGGGTTGATTTCACCTTGCAGTTCATGAAGATAAGTCGGAGCAGGAAGTTGAGGCAGGAACCTGGAGACAGGAATTGAAGCAGGTGCCATAGGGGGTGTTGCTTACTGGCTTGTTCTCCATGGCTTTATCAACCTGCTTTCTTACACAATTTAGGACCACATGCTTGGCACCACCCACAGGGTGCGATGCCCTCCCTCCACCTTCAATCTTTAACCACGAAAATGTCCCCAAAGACTTGCCTACAGGCTAATCTAATGGAGGCATTGTCTCACCTGAAGATTTCTGTTTCCACATGAACATAGTTTGTGTTCACTTGTCAAAACACAAAACAAAACAACAAACAAATAATCAGCACACCAACAAAACAAACAATCCATTTTATTTTTTTTATTATTCTTCTCTCATATATTACATTCCAACCACAGTTTCCCCTCCCTTCCCCCAGTCTCCTCCATCTCCCTTTCCCCAGATCCATGCTATATTCATCTACCCTTAGAAAAGAGAAGACCTCCCAGGGACATAACATGCTACAGTAAGATGAGGCCCATACCATCACATAAAGACTGGACAAGGCAACCCAGTAGGAGGAAAAGGGTCCCATAATAGGCAAAAGAGTCAGAGACCACCACCACCCCTCTCCCTCTATTAGGAATCCCACAAGAACATCAAGCTATTCAGCCATAACATATATGCAGAAGACCTTAGTCAGACTCCTATAAGGCTCCCTGATCTCTGCGAGCCTCCATGAGTCCCAGTGAATTGATTCTGTGGGCCATGTTTTCTTGGTGTCTCTGATCCCTCTGGTTCTTGCAATCCTTCCTCTCCTTCCTCCATAGGACTCCCTGAGCTTTGCCTAATGTTTGGCTATGGGACTCTGTGTCTGCTCTGTGGTAGTGTGAATATAATTTGCCCCCATAAGCTCAAAGGAAATGGCACCATTAGGAGTTGTGGCCTTGTTGGAGTAGGTATAGTATTGTTGGAGGAAGTGTGTCACTGTGGGGGCAGGCTTTGAGGTCTCAGATATGCTCAAGCCATGCCCAGTATCCCAGACCACTTCCTGTTGCTTGCTGATAAAGATGTAGGACTCTCAGCTCCAGCACCATGTTTGCCTACACACCATTATGTCCCACCACGATGATAATGGACTGAACCTCTGAAGTGTAAATGAGCCACAAACTCAAATAAATGTTTTCCTTTATAAGAGTTACCATGGTCATGGTGTCTCTTCACAATAGAACCCCTAACTAGGACATGTTCCCATGGTTGCTGGATGAAGTTTCTCTGGTCTCTTTAATGAGGATTCTGCTAGGCTCTGAAACAACCCAATTTTTTTTTCATGGACTACTGTTTTTAGAGAACTTGGCAAAAGTTTTGGAGAAAAACAAAAAGGACAAATGGCTAGCGAATGCTTTGAAGTGTTAGATATCATTAACCATCAGGGAAATCGAAATTAAAACTACTGTACAATTCCGTCTTGCCCAGTCAGACTGGTCATCATCAACAACACCAATAACACACGTGCTCGTGTGGATGTGCTGAAAACAGAACCCTTATATGTTGATGTAAACTAGTGCAGCCACTTTGAAAATCATTCTGGAGGGTTCTCAAATATGCTACAATTAAAACCATCAAATTGACTTGAACCAGAAGGAGTAAGAGTTGCAAATAGTGGTGAGGTGTCAAGGGGGAAGACTGGGAATAAGAAAATAAAGAGGATAGAAAGAAATCTGGGACCAGGGCGGTCTTGCATAACCAGATGGCTTCTGCCAGGTGAATTTATTAAGAAGTACAGCATCTTGTGTACAATTTGCAGATGTAAAATGGGACAGTCAGCAGAAATCTATAATGCAATGGGATGAAAGCAGCAGGAAGCTGACCAAGCAATGTTGCACAGAGGAACAAAGGATATCTCAAGTGCTTCACAAACTGAGTACTCAGCAGCCTTAAGACTGACAACACTAGTCTCTTCAGAGAGGAAAAGGCAGATTCCCAGGAATAGTAACCTTAACTTCTTCAAGGTCCTAACACCAAACCCAGACCGCACCTTGCCAAATCTGCCCCTGGGCAAGGACACAGAAGAAGCATTCCATTCTCTTACCCTTTCATCAGGGCACATTGTCAAAGGACTATATCATATTACAGAAATACCTACACATCTAAGTTCATTTCTGTGATATTCTCAATAAATCAAGGAAAGGGAATCAATCTAGATGTCCATCAGCTGATGAATGAATAATGAAAATAACACGGTTCATATACAGGATGGAATTTTATTCAGCTATAAATGAAAATGAAATGTGCAGAGAAGTGGGTGAAAATAGAAAAATTATGCTAAAAGAGGTAACCCAGGCTTAGAAGGAAAAATATTACACACTCTCTTTCATATGCAGATCCTAGCTTTTACTCTTTACTTCTGTTTGTTTGACATGGAGTACCTGTGGAATCCAGAAACCTAGAAGGGGACAACAGGTGGGTACCTTAAAGGAGATAAATAGTAAAACATAGATTAAAAGGAAAGTAAGGAGGGGAAATTCTAGGCATGGAAATGTTTGGGTAGGGAGAGAAGTAGAAAAGAACAGACTGGGGAGCTGAGGGTACAGGAATGGAGGAGATGGTGAACAGAGATGGAGAGGATTAACCAGGACAAAGGGAGTAGAAAGAAGCCATTTGGAGGTCTGCTATCTTGTAACCCAAATAAAATACACAAAAGACGGATTGAAGGGCAGTCCCCTGAATGGCTGGATAGTGCTGCTTCTAGAAGCAGTAGGTTACTGGACATAGTCTACAGCTGTAGATATGAGACACTTCCACAAGAGTTGGTTCCCTTATTTCTTTGTTAAGTTTCTGTCTGGCAGACCTGTCCATTGGTAAGAGTGTGATGTTGAAGTCCCCCACTACTAGTGTATGGGGTTTGATGTGTGATTTAAGCTTTAGTAATGTTTCTTTTACAAATGTGGGTGCCCTTTTATTTGGGGCATAAATGTTCAGAATTGAGACGTCATCTTGATGAATCTTTCCTGTGATAAATATGTAATGTCCTTCCTAATCTCTTTCAACTGATTTTAGTTTGAAGTCTATTTTTATTAGATATTAGAATAGCTACACCAGCTTGCTTCTTAAGTCCATTTGATTGAAAAGTCTTTTCTCAGCCTTTTACTCTGAGGTAGTTTCTGTCTTTGAAGTTAAGGTGTGTTTCTTGTATGCAGCAGAAGGATGGATCCTGTTTTTGTATCCATTCTGTTAGCCTGTGTCTTTTTATAGCCAAATTGAGACCATTGATATTAATGGATATTAATAACCAGTGATTGTTAATTCCTGTTATTTTTTGGTGGTAATGTTGTATGATTCCCTTCTTTGGTATTTGTTGCTGTGGGATTATCTATTGCCTGTGTTTTCATTGGTGTATCTAACTTCCTTAGGTTGGCTTTTTTCTTCTAATGCTTTCTGTAGGGCTAGATTTGTGGATAGGTATTGTTTAAATCTGGTTTTTATCATGGAATATAATATGAGGGGGGTAATGGAAGGCAAGGAATGGGGCATGAGAACATAAGGAAATGGGAGGTTTGAGCTGGAACAGGGACATAATGGAAGATCAAAGGAAGAAATTTCATGATAAATGAAGACATAGTGGGAATAGGGAGAAACAGAATGCTAGGGAAGTTCCCAAGGATCCCCAAGGATGACCCCAGCTTAGACTACTAGCAATAGTGGAGAGGGTCCCTGAACTGGTCTATCCTGTCATCATAGAGCCTTCATCCAGTTACTGATGGAAGCAGATGCAGAGATCCACAGCCGGGGGCTAGGCCGAGCTCCAGGAGTCCAATTGATGAGAGAGAGAGGAGGGATTCTATGAACAAGGGACATTGAGATCATGATGGGAAAATTTACAGAAATGACCTGCCAAATGAGTGGAAACCCATGAACTGTGGACCAATACTGTGGAGTCCCCATGGGACTGGACTAGGTCCTCTGGATACTCGAGACAGTTGTTCAGCTTGAACAATTTGGGGGGGCCCAGGAAGAGGGATCAGGCTTTTTGGAGCCTAGTGCCTATGGTGAGACACTTTGCACAGCCTTGGTGCAGGGAGGAGGGGCTTGGACCTGCCTCAACTGAATGTACCAAGCTGTGCTGACTCCCCATGGGAGACCTTGCCTTGGAGGAAGTGGGAATGGGGGGAGGGCTTGGGGAGAGGCTGGGGATGGGAGAACAGAGGAGGGGGGATCTGTGGGTGGTATGTAAAATAAATAGAAAAAAATTTTAATAATAATTTTTTTTTACTGATTATATACAATTTATTTAATAAATTAATGTCATTCAAAATACAGTGCCAGAGCATTATGCAGTTGAACATGCCAGCAATGTTTGTCATGAGGCACCTGTGCTCACGTTGCATTGGTGGTGCCCCACAGCTGCTAGTGGTTCCTGGGATTAATGCCAGAGCAGGGCTAGTGTCTGCTCTCCTGCACAGTCAGTGCAGGCGATTCCTGCACGGTCCACCTTCCTACCCCTACACCCCCAAACATACACACATCAGGTTAAAAAACACACCTAATAGATACCTACACACAATCACTCTACAGTAATGCTCGTTATTAAATTAAGATGTAATGACCTGGTTAATCCACTCTAAATCTTTGAAGATGGGGAACTACATCAGCAGCAGGTGGTTATATGCATGAGCCAACTTAATGTAATATAGAAAGTGGAGACATTTACGGGTTAAAGCTCCACACAGACCCGCACAATGAGGGACTAGCAATTCATTTGCAAGCCCAGCAACTTAAGTCCACACCTGGTAAGTGACCAGCTGACTGGACAACCTGTATTCTAGATAGACAAGTGGAAGTCAGTGGGAAGGGAAGACATGCACCTAGTAGATAGTGAGACTGATCCTGCAGTCACAGCTTTCCCTGTGTAACACCGGAGACACATAGGAGATCTTCCTCAACAACAGTATAGGATTTCAAAGACATTTCTATACTGACATGAACATTAGTGTTAAGTGCAGCTGAATTATGCTAGAAAAACTATATTCCAGGACTTTAGAAGTACGGGAATTCAATACATACACTAAAATAATCTCAGCACAATTTTGGTATACCACACTAGGAATAGGAAGTAACTTTTAAAAGTGAACTTCTGGACTGTACATACACAGGGCTAACAATGTTAGATAATCCAGACTCTTATGTTCACATGACACACATAAAAGTTTCTCAATTATCAAATAACCTATTTCATATTACAGAAGCATATCTTTCTGTCTGACACACTGATATATATTATACTGATGCAAATATTAAGTAGGCCATAAAAATAAAATGTATCAAAGATAGATTTGTTTATGTACTCATACTCAGTCCTTTTGTATCCTCTGGTGTAACAAAGGATATCACAAGTCCTGCACGTGCACTCCCTCACCCCCCTATACAGGGGGAAGGGCAACCATTTCTCCATTCAGTTCAAACTCCTCTGTTCCATCTGGTGAAAAAAGGTAAGTTGGTGGCTTCCATGGAGATTCTTCAAGACAAGATGGATAAAGTTTCCCCACAGTGCATCGAAAGTCTCTCCCCAGGTCCCACAGCACATGTTCAGATATGTGCTGCCGCAGAGACCACCGATCAAGTTCCAAATCATACTGGTAGGTGACGTATTTAGCGCGTTCATTTAAGTGGGTTTCTCGCATAAACACACAGAGAGAATTTGAGATCACAACAGCTCTAACACAGGGATCAGAGTACCTTTTAGCGGGAATGTTGGCTGCCATTTTCCATTCATTTTTATTCACATCATAAATTTCCACAATTACTGAAGACCCATCTACAGTGTCAGAGGGAAGTCTTATGCCAGTATTGGTAGCAATATGCAACCCTCCAATATAGAAAATTTTATGGCCAAAAGCTGCAGCTGAAGCAAAAGATCTGCTAGTCTGCCTCATGGCCATTTCTACCCATGAGTCAGATCTCGGAAAGTAACAGTACATGAGGTTTAATGTCATCACATAAATGCAGTCATGAACCACAACGGCCGCACTCCACTGCCAAGCACAAGGTAGAGGGCTCACCATTGTCCACTCATCCTTCTCCGTGTCATATCTCTCTACAGTCCTCCGATTAAGTTCTCCACCAACACTGTCTCCTCCAATTGCATAGATGTAGCCTTCACAGCAAACCAAAGATGGCTTCACATGGACGAAGAGCATTGGCGTCTTTGGAAACCAGGTATTTTGTTGTGCATCAAACCAGTAAAAGCAATTCACAGTTCTGAAGGCGGTCTGCAGTTTGCTTGTCTTACTGTGATTTGATTTTGTGTTTTTCAGGGGCACTTGGCCCCCTGCTATGTAAATATCATTATCAGGGGTTACAACTGTCCCAACCTTATGCAAATCAGCTGGCGGGCTACATAACTTGTAAACCTTTTCTGCCTGGGGGCTATAACAGACAGAAGAGTAAAGACTACAAGGGTTTTCTGATGATGCTTCGATGAAAATCAGCATCTCCTCCTTTGTCATCCCAAGCCTTGGTTTGAAAAACTTGGGCATGGACTTATAAAGACCTTGAACCACAACAGACTTATCGTTGGGTGGGAGACCTTGGAACCAAGCTCTCTGTGTGACTTCTGAAAGTGCATCAATTCTGATTTGGCTAAGAACCGAAGACAAATACTGGGATCGTGACTCTGTGTTATACTCTAGCCACAGCATTGCAGCTTCGCGAACTGTTTCTTCCTTTTCTACATTTAAGTTGTCACTACTGAGAATGTCAACCAGTAGATCATGGGACAGTTGCCTGAATGCTTCCTGGTGGTACACAGCGGTGAACTTGTGCTCCACCATTCTTTTAGCGCTTTGCCTTAATTCTTCACAACTGAAGAGATCAGCAAAACTCAGCAACCGAACACAGTTCTCTGCATTAATTTTTTTTAATTAAATATTCTCGACAACGCTGTAACACATCTTCTACCTGTAGGAAGCAAGCTGTTTCATAGAGCTGCTCTACAGTGCTGTCATTGACCGCCAAGTTCCCCGTGTATGCATAGGTTATTATCATCTGCAAGGCGGCAGCATCCACGTTCCTCAGGTGTACATGTGTCTGCTTGCTTTCACTTAGTCCACTCATGAACATGGCCCTGAAATAGGAGCTACATGTTGCAAGAATCATCTTATGACAAGGGAATTCAGTGCCCTCAACAATTAACACTATGTCAGTAAACAACTGCTGTTCGTAAAACAATTTCAACTGTTCCAATAAGGACACAGCATATTCGGTATTGATCTGCCTTTCCTCTTGAGTGGACATGACTGTATTCCATTAATATCTCGCAGAACAGATTAGAAAAGTCCGTCTTGATGGAAGGTCAAATGAATACTTCAGAAATAAAGGAGTCCACTTGCTGTTATCTGTAGCATTCAGAACCAGAACTGACACAATCGTGGAGTATCTTGTTACAGGCGTACAGTCTTTGCTAGGTCATCCTGTGCTAGAGTTTTTCAACAGGTTCTCCAGACATCCTGCTCAAATCTGCAACTATGCAGCTCATGAATAAAAGGGAAAAATTCAGGAGGTAGATTTTGTTGCAACATCTTATGTTCAGTAAGTTTTCTGCAGAACGCGCCGCTCCGCCAGGCTGCACTCGCGCGGCCGCACGCACGGCAGGGGCGTGGCGCTGCCGGGACCCGGGCCGCTCGCTCCCGCTCCCGCCCCCGCTTCCGCGGGCCTCCTGGGTTAGGCCATCAAGGCCTCTGGCCCGCGTCTGCGCCCGCGCCCTGGCCCGCTCCGCCGGCTCCCGGGTGCCCGCGGCCGGAACCCGACTTCATCTGGCTCACCGCGCCCTTTTCCTTGGGCCCCACCGGCAAAAATTTCTTTCTTTTTCTTTTTTCTTTTTTGGTTTTTCAAGACAGGGTTTCTCTGTGTAGCTTTGCGCCTTTCCTGGGACTCACTTGGTAGCCCAGGCTGGCCTCGAACTCACAGAGATCCGCCTGGCTCTGCTTCCCAAGTGCTGGGATTAAAGGCGTGCGCCACCACCGCCCGGCTAAAATTTTTTTAAAAAAGAGTTGGGAAGGGAGGTCTCAGAGCACCGCCCCAAATAATACAAGCTTTTGTGACTCTCCTTGGTTGTCCTGCTGATCTGGAGGATAAGATCCTATTTGCAGAAGACACCATACACCTCAAATGCAAAGTAGAGGAAAAGCAAGCTGCAACCAAACTAGAAGCATCCTCCATGATGGCTAGCATTCAGAGTGCCAGATTCCCCATGCTAGCTAGTGTTCATAACTCCAGAGGGTGCTATGGGGGCTGGCTGGGGAGAAAAGACATCATTGACCTTGCCCAACTGTGAACCATCTGAACCAGAAAGTCAATCTTCCAGGCAAGATGTATTCACCTGCTACAAAAATGCTTGCCTGTCATCCCCATATGCAACTCCCCTCTGATTGGATGTGACAATCAACCTGGCCTGAGGAGGTGCTAGGCCTAGGTGGAGAATCTATTACTGTTGTGTAACTAAATTATTATAGCTTTTCTTTTTACGCTCATACTTTCAGTCAGATGCTTAAACTTAACAACATAGTTAGTTATTCATGGAACCTAGTATCAGTCCTGTACTGCAAAAATGTCTCTACATTATTTCTTCCTTCCACAGACATTATCTGTCACTTAAGTAAACCAACAATTAGGTTGAAAACACAAGGGCTAATAAAGCGAAGTGGTATCCTCTAAGATGTAAAATGTATTTCAAGGGAATTTACTCTTAAGAGATCTACTTACAAACACACTTAGGTAGTGTTTAAGCAGCAGCATTTTCAAAGTGCCAACATACTTCGGAAATGGGGTATGGTACAGATGTAAAGTCACAGTTGTTTCCTGGAGTTGGGTTGAATTGTCCTGTTGAAATGAATGGAAAGCTGTAATTATCTGGAATGGATATCTCAGTTAAGCAAGGAGTATATACAGGAGTAATTATAGGTGTGTGTGTGTGTGTGTGTGTGTGTAGGTGTGTGTGTGTGTGTGTGTGTGTGTGTGTGTGTATTCATGTTTACACACATAGGGAAAAGGAAACCTGCCCTTGCGTCTATCTTGAAAGGTGGAATTTCCTTTAACTAGATATCTGAAATAGCTTTGACTTTAAAAAAGAAAGGAAGGAAGGAAGGAAGGAAGGAAGGAAGGAAGGAAGGAAGGAAGGAGAGAGAGAGAGAAAAAAGAAAGAAAGAAAGAAAGAAAGAAAGAAAGAAAGAAAGAAAGAAAGAAAGAAAGAAAGAAAGAAATGTCACAGGCTCACAGGCTTACAGGCTCTCAGTAATTTAAAAAGCAAGGAACTCCAAGGGTCGGATGACTAGGAATAAGCAGTAAGCAGTCAGGGAAGTCCACTCCCCTAAATAGAACCTTTAGAGGTTTCAGACCTCCCTTTCCAAGCCCTGTCTGGATACACAAGTTCACCCTGAATGAATCACTGTGACTGATGGAAGGAAGACTCATACACTCTCTGCAGTTAGAGGAAAAACACTTGCCACTGCAGTGGTCAGCCCCAATTGTCTCTGGATTACAAACCCCAGTCACGCTGCACGTGTCAACATATCGAGCATAGCCCAGGAAGTGCTCAAGCTACTGCAATCAGTGCCTTTGAAAGACTCTTCACTGATTCAAATAAGAAGTCCATTTTGTGGAGGCTGGGGCGATTGTCCAGTGGGTAAAAGTGTTTCTTAAGGTAAAAGGACCTGAGTTCAATGCCTCAGAACCCACATAAAAGCTGGGCACTTGTTGGCAGAGGCTGTTGGAGTCTGAGATCTTACTGGTCATCCCGTCTAGCCAAAATGGTGAACTAAAGCTTCAGTAAGAGATCCTGTCTCAAAAGATTCTTTTCCCGATTGATTGTTTTCTAAAAAGAGAGAAAGGAAGAGCATAGAGTTGGGTAGATGGGGAGGTAGGGAGGACCTGAGTGGAGTTGGGGGAGAGGAAACCGTGATAAGAATATATTGTATGAAAAAAACTTCAATTAAAAATATAAAGTGGAGAAGTAATCAAGAAAGTATTTTTTTTACAGTCTCTGGCCTTTACATGTACCCTCACAAGTGAGTACATCAGCATGCGCATACACACACACACACACACACACACACACACACACACACACATATATATATAAAGAACTCAAGAAACTAGACATCATAACACAAAACAATCCAATTAAAAATGGGCTACAGAGGTAAACAGAATTCTCAACAGAAGAATCTCAAATGGCCGAAAGACATTTAAGAAATTGCTCAACATCCTTAATCATCAGAGAAATGCAAATCAAAATGACTCTGAGATACCATCTTACACCTGTCAGAATGGCTAAGATCAAAAACACTGAAGACACCTTATGCTGGAGAGGATGTGGAGCAAGGGGAACACTCCTCCATTGTTGGTGGGAGTGCAAACTTGTACAGCCACTTTGGAAATCAATATGGCGCTTTCTTAGAAAATTGGGAATTGGGCTGGAGAAATGGCTCAGAGGTTAAGAGCACCAACTGCTCTTCCAGAGGTCCCAAGTTCAATTCCCAGCACCCACATGGTGACTCACAACCATCTGCAATGAGGTCTGGCACCCTCTTCTGTATACATAATAAATAAATAAATCTTTAAAAAAAGAAAATTGGCAATCAACCTCCCTCAAGACCCAGCTATACCACTCTTGGGCATATACCCAAGAAATGCTCAATCTTACCACAAGGACACCTGCTCAACTATGTTCATAGCAGCATTATTTGTAATAACCAGAACCTGGAAACAACATAGATGCCCCTCAACTGAAGAATGGATAAAGAAAATGTGGTACATACATACAATGTAGTACTATTCAGCAGTAAAAAACAATGACATCATGAAATTTGCAGGCAAATGGATAGAACTAGAAAATATCATCCTGAGTGAGGTAACCCAGACTCAGAAGGACAAACATAGTATGTACTCACTCATAAGTGCATACTAGTGTAAAGCAAAGGATAACCAGACTACAATCCACAGCTCCAGAGAAGCTAGCTAACAAGGAGGACCCTAATGAGGACACACGGATTGCCCTGGAAAGGTGAAATTGATGAGATCTACATGAGCAAACTGGGGGTGAGAGGGTGTTGTGCCAACGTTGCAAGAACTCCGAGCAAGACCACCACAGAGCTGATAACCAATGCAAAATACACAGGGGTTTATTAATAACAAGCAAGCCCCGGCTTGGTCCATGTCCAACACTCCGATGCAGCAGGTGGAGGACGATGGCCCTGAGCCCTCAGAGTGAGGAGTTTTTAAAGGGAAAAACCACAAGCAGGGTGGTACAAGCCTTTGCATCATATGATTGGGTGAGGGTATGTAACCTTTGAATTTATTGGTTGGGGGTTACAGTTATCATTTTAGGGCAGACCTAGAGAAGTCCCAGGCTTTGTCCTTGAGGTGCCATGGAGGCTGGCTGGCCTAGCACGTATTGACTGTGTGGGCTGACTCAGTAGCCTAGGCTTTGTCCTTGTCTTATGAACATAGCTCTATGTTTGTGAGGGGTCCCAGACAGTAAACAATTGACTGAACCTTGAGCAGTCAGAGTACATGCAGAAAGGGAGCTACTGCAGGAACTATGTCTTTTGTTCACGGCCCTCCCAGAGACTGCTTGTTCAAGTCTCAGGAAACTGAAATTGAGGCTTGATCTCAGTGAGAAGACTGAGCAGCCTGTTATGGCATCTGCTTGGTCCTTTCAGGGGGCCAATTGAGGGTAGGGGATGGGAGATGAGAAGATAGGGAATGGGATGGTTGAACTGGAACAGGGACAGAGTGGGAGAGCAGTGAACAAGATAACTTGATAGAGGGATAATTGTTCTTATTGTACACAGTCTTGCTATGTTAAAGTTAAAACCTTTCATTTTTGTTTAGGCAAAAGGGGGGAAATGTTGTGGAATATTATTTTTGAATATTTGCATTTTTTCCTACTGCTTTTGTTAACAATGCAAAATGGGTTACATTTGTTTGATTAAATAAAATTAACCTGGGAGCAGGATGCTGAGTCAGCAAGTAGCTGACAGGAAGTAGTAGGGAGGAACCACTTGTAGCTAAGGTTCTCTTAAGTAGGGACTAAGCAGAAGAATGGTTTTTTTTTGTTTTGTTTTGTTTTCTTTTTTTTAGAAGATGCCAGCAAAAGGAGAAGGTTAGATACTTGCTATTCAGCCTCTCTGAGCAAGCAGAATTCTACTTCAACCTTTGAATCCTGAGTTCTTTGGAGGAATAAAATCCAGATAAAGTTTCCCTTGATAGCTTTGAAAGAGTTGGTGCCTAGGGGAATGGAATACTTGCAGGTCTAACTGCTGCTGGTAGCACTGGAGTTGCAGTCTCTGATTAGGACAGCCACTACTTAAGGGCAGCCACTGTACATAATAAAAAAACAGTTAACAACACCATGGCCACTATGGCAGCTCAGGTCACCCAGATTAGCATGGCCCTGGAAGCAGCATGACTCTTGGACACCAACATGATCTCAGGTGGCTGACCAGACCCAGGCATCCGCATGACCTTTGATGGTAACAGGCGCCATGGACATCAACACAGACCCCTGGCTGCAGTGAGGGCACAGATCCAGACAAGGCCCTTAGCTGCAGCTCAGGTCTGGATGTCACCATGGTTCTGTGTGACAGCACAGATCAGCATGGTCCCAGTGGCAGCATGGCCCTCAGAAACCAACATGGGCTCACGTGGCTGAACTGACCCAGGCATCTGAGCAGCCTTTGGTTACAACATGGGCCTTGGATGTTAACACAGACTACTCAGATCAGCATGGCACAGCTGCAGCATGGCTCTTGTACACCAATATGGCCTCAGGAGGCAGACTAGACCCTGGGAATCCCTATGGCCTTTGGTGGTAACAGAAGCCAAGGACATCAACTCAGACCCTGGTTGAAATAGGGTCACAGACCAAGACATGGCCCTCAGCTGCAGCTTGGTCCTGGAAGTTACCATGGTACCAGGTGTAAAAGTAGGCCACTCAGATTGGTCAGGGCCCTACAGTGACATGGCCCTCCAACACTTGCATGGCCACAGGTGACAGCCCAGACACTGTGCATCCTGTGGCCTTTGGTGGCAACATGGGCCACTAATGTTAACACAGACCCCAGCTGTGGTAGTACCATGGACCCAGACTTGGCCCTTGGCAGCAGCCTAGGCCCAGACATCCCCATGGCCCAGAGTGGCAAGCAAGCTAGCCATATCACCCTGCTACTCACTGCCTTCACTTGTCTTTTCTACCTCTTTCCACAGCACATGGACTGTGGTGATATTTTATTTATATGTTAATAAATAAAGTTTGCCTGGAGATCAAAGGTCATAGCCAGCCATAAAGAGAAGTCAGGCAGCGGTAACCCATGCCCTTAATCCAATCATATGGCAGGCAGAGTCTCTGTGTGTTCAAGGACACAGCCAAGCATGGTGACACATGCCTTTAATCCCAGTACCAACCATAGAGACCTGGAGGTCTGTATAGACAGGCAGTGATGAGAAAGTGAGGTGGCTAGGCTAAGAGCCAATGAGAAGGCAGAACAGCAAGGCAATAAAGATGCAGGTTAGACAAGAAGAAGCTGGTTCTCTTTGGGGAAGCTACAGAGGCATGGTGAGTAAGGTTAGCTGGTGGCTATCAATATTTCTCTGATCTCTACAGCTTTCACCCCTGTCTTTGGCTCTGTGTTTCTTATTTAATAAGACTGTTTAGAAATTCATCTACAATGAATCATTCTGCTTCTCTTTCTCTCTCACTTCTCCAGCACACATTTGCTCACCATAATGGCACCCTCCTGCCTAGTGCCCTGGTGGGCCTATGAATGTCTTCAGCCAGTCCAGGCCTTGAGAAGCCAGGTTGGCCTGTAGGTGGCTTCCACCCTCCTGAGCTGAGTGGCATCAGGCAAGTCTGGGGATGTCTTTGTGCCAGACCAAACCTTGAAACCCAGGCTGGCCTGTGGGTGGCTTCTACCTACCTGAGCCAAGTGGTATTTAGCAGGTCTGTGGATCTTCATTATTTTTTTAACAATGCTAGTCCCACTTCATCAAACTCCCTGAGGTCAAATCTGTGTATTTATCCAAGATTGCTGATGCATCACACATGTGTTGAAACCCTAGGTTTCAAGGTGATGGGTATTAGGAGGTGGACTTTTGGGGAATGGTTAGGTCATGAAGGTAGAGTGTTCATGAATGGGGTTAGTGCCCTTAAAAAAGAGATGCCAGCAGGGTGGTGGTGACACATGCCTTTAATCCCAGCACTCAGGAGGCATATCCAGGCTGATATCTGTGAGTTCGAGGCCAGCCTGGTATACAGAGCAAGATTCAGGACAGGCACCAAAACTATCCAAAGAAGCCCTGTCTTGAAAAAACAAAGAGAGAGAGAGAAAGAGAGAGAGGAGGGAGGAGGAGGGAGGGAGAGAGAGAGAAACCAACAGACATAATGGCACATACCTGTAATTCTAGCATAGGAAAGGCTAAAGGTGAAGGATGGCAAGGTCAGGGCCAGTCTGTGCTACTTAGTGAAAACTTGTAGAACTTGTCTCAAAAAACTGAGAAAGCCAGGCATGGCAGTGCATTGCCTTTAATCCCAGCAACCAGGAGACAGACTGTGAACTGTGAACTGGAAGCCACTCTTACCTACCTAGTGAGCTCCAGGTCAGCCAGAGCTACATAGTGAGACTGTGTCAGAAAGAAATAAAAAAAAGATAGGATGAAAGGAAGGAAGGGAGGGAAGGAGGGAGGAAGAGAGGGAGGGACGGAGGAAGGAAGGGACGAAGGAAGGGCAGACATGGGTGTGACTGGAGAGATACCTCAGTAGTTAAGAGCATTTGGGGCTCTGGCAGAGGATCCGAGATTGATTCTCAGCACCCACATGGTGGCTTCACATCCATCTATAACTCCAGTTCTAGAGAATCTAACAATCTCTCTGTCCTCCACAGGCACTAAGCATGCACATGGCTTGCAAACACACATGAAAGTAAAACACTCATACACATAAAATAAACCTGGGAGAGAAGGGTGATGGAGAAGAGAAAGAATCTGAGAGACTAGAAACCACTCATCCCTTCATCATGTGGGGACATACTGAGAAGGTTGTCTATGGGCCAGAAAGCAGCCCTCACCACTAGACACTGAATTTTCTGGGGCCTTGATCTTCAACTTCTCACCCCCGGAATTGTAAGTGGTGTGTGCCTCTTACTTATAAGTTATCCAGGCTAAGGCATTTTGTTATAGCCGCCCTAATGAACTATGATGACTGCTGGATTCAGAGATCTTTACATTTCATTTAAAGCTGAGTAACATCTCAGTGTTTGAGATGAGCTATATTTTTGTCATATACATTAGAATTGGACTAGTTGAAACTAGACATTCATTTTATAAATGACTGAAACAATAGCATCACTCCCTACCGGTTCCTTTCTGATCCTGCTTCCAGAAGTAACCAAGTTACCATCCAGACAGTTATCCTCTAACTTTTGTGATGCATTTATATAGCACACATAAAGACACGTGGTTTTCAATAATGAAATGGAACTGTACTCCACTGACAGTTCTGTCACTTGCTATTGGACCTGAAGAAATATGTTGTGGTGAATCAGGATATGAAGTTCAGGCTGGCCCTCAGGCTCATGACAACACTCCTTCATCTGCCTATCCAGTGCTGGGATTACAGTCATAAGTCACCATGCACTGTTTGCTGTTGTTGCTATTATCTTTTTGAGACAGGGTTTCAATTAACCCAGGATGCCCTCAAATGCACTATGTAGCAAGAATGACTTTCAACCTCTGAGATTCTTGACTCTGCTTCCAAAATTCCAGGATTACAGGTGTGTAATGTCACATCTGGCCACTATATTCTTTTATTAATAGTACTCTGTTTAGGTATAATTTGTGGACCCTAGCCAAATAAATATGAGAATATCCAGATATCACTTGAATACATTTGTGACCACCACCTAGCTCAGTCTGTAAAACAGTCCCATTACCCTGGAAAGGCTCCCTGTTTCTCTTTCAGTTAATATCTCTCCCATAGAAGCAAGCAGTCACTATTCTGATGCTCAACACTGTGGCAGACCAGCCCCCACATTCATTTACCCCAGGGACTCTTGAGGAATGAAGGGTAAGAGATTGAGTTAGAAATAGAGAGGGGAGAGAAAACACAGGTAGACTCAAGTGGGCCTGGATCCTTATCTACTGGCCTAGAACTTTATTCCAAAGGTCTATTTATAATGATGCTAAGGGGTGGAGCAAAAGACCTTCCCCTTGCTAGTTACAGTCAAGTGTAGACCATTACAAACACCTGTTACCCAGGCCCGTGGTCCAATCAACCTCTTATGCAGTCCTGCTGGGTACAGCTACTAGGAAACCTAGTGGGCTCCAACACAACACAATGAAGTGGGTTTTCCTCTTAATGCCACTTTCATAGACTATATTTTCTTAAATAAAATACTAGATATTTTCCTCTGTCTGGATCCATCCATGCTTTCTCATATATTAATAGTTTAGGGATGTTGTCTGTTGATGAGTGGCATTCTTACCACAATTTGAGTTCTTTCCACTTTGAGGGTCTTATAAATGAAGATGTTATGAATATTCTGGTAGAAGTTATCTTGTACTCTAGGTCAGGAAGTTGTGGGGGCATGAACAGAGACAGGCAAATTTTGGAAGCTTACTGATCTGCCAATTGGTAAGCACTGAGCTTCATTTGGAGAAATGTGCATATGTATGTATGCAAGTTTTTGCATCATGCGGGTGTATGCCTACGAGTATATTTGGAGACCCAAGGTTGATGTGGACAACCATTCTCAATCACTCTTCTGTCTTATCCATTGAACCCATCTCGAACCCAGGGCTCCCCAGTATTGTTAGTTTGCTTGGCCAGCTCCCTCTGGGGATCCCCTGCCTCTGCCTTTTGAAGTTGGAACTAAAGGTGGGTCACCATCTCACACAGCATTTATGTGAGATTCTAAGGACCCAACCTCTCTAGTCATCATATTCACATGCCGAGCACTTGACCTGCTGAACCATCTCCCTAGCCCAACACATGCATTTCACACTGGATGTGCCATCACACCACACAACATTGTCTAAAACACCATGACTTTGATTTGAGACTGCTGTATATTATGAACTGCAGGGTTTTTACTGAACACACAGGATTTTTGATCTTTTAGAAACCATTTAATTGCAAAAATAAAGACTTTTAATATTTTCCACAGCAAGTGAAGTATTAAATTAGTGTATCATTACATGGTATCGTGTTAGAATACTTGATTTTTGAAAACTATTGTTTGAGTTGCTAAGTTTTCATTAAAAATGGTTTAGTGAATTTTAGCTTTGGATTAGGAAAAATATTCCAACAATTCCTGCAATAGCCTTAAACATATTTCTGCCATTTTTTTGTACAATGTATTTGTGCAAAATGGAGTTTTCAGCATTGACAATTACAAAATCAAAATATCATTAAACTGTGAAAAATATTGAAGATGTTCTTCATCCTGTAGTATCAATATTTAATTCTTTATGTAACAAGCGTGTTCATCTCATGACTATGCAAACTTGCTTTCATCTTTAACAAATAGTAAAATCACATGTCTGTCAAATAATTGTTTAAAAATAAATTTCTAATAATATATTGTCAACAAGTGTTAAATTTCTAATGCCTATTTTTACATATCTATATACATAGGTTATATAAAAATTTCTAGGTTGGAAGGGAATCCCTAGTGGAAAAACTTTAAGAAGCTCCACTCTGTTAGACATAGATATAATGCACATTTAAACTCTGTTGGTTACATTTTAATATTGACTATATTTTTCATTTTTATTATTTTTATTTTTAATCTTTTTCATAGATTATGCTTTGATTATATTTTTCCTCTCTCCCAAATCATCCCAACTCCTCACCACCTCCCTACCCACCAACTTCATGTTCTTTCTCTCTCAGTCTCTCTTTTAAAAAAAGAACTTAAGCGGGGGTGGGCATGCTTAATCCACACTCGGAGCAGAGCAGCGATCTGTGAGTCGAGCAGCCTGGCTACAAGTGAGTTCCAGAAAGCGCAAACTACACAGAGAAACCCTGTCTCGAAAAACCAAAAATAAAATAAAATAAAATAAAATAAAAAAAGAACTTAAAATCAAAACAAGCAAAAATCCAATAAAACAAAAAATATCAAAACAAAACAGGCCAAGCTCCAGAAATCCAATCTATGAGAAAGAGGAGAGATTCTGTGGGCAGGGAACATGGAAATCATGATGGGAAAATGTGCAGAGACAACAGCCACACTAGTGGAAACCCATAACCATGGACTAATAGCTGTGGAGCCCCCATAGGACTCAACTAGGCCCTCTGGATACAGGAAACAGTTGTTTAGCTTGAACTGTTTGGGGGGCCCCCATGCAGGGAGATCAGGATCAGTACCTGGTGCATGGGCAGGCATTTTGGAGCCCAGTGCATAAGGTATGACACCTTGGACAGCCTTGAAGCAGGGGGAGGGCTTAGACCTGCCTCAGCTGAGTGTGCCAGGTTCTGCTGACTCTCCATAGGAGACCTTGACTTGGGAAATGTGGAGATGGGGGATGGGTTGGGGGAAGGCTGGGGGGTGGGGTGGGAAGAGAGAAGAGGGGGGATCTGTGGTTGGTTTGTAAACTGAATAGAAAATTACTTAATAAAAAAGAAAGAAAGAAAAAACGCTCACAGAAACATGGAGCCTGTTTTGTGTTGGCCAACTATTCTTGGGCACAGAACCTGTCTTGGAATGTGGTTGATATACCCAGTGACACTCCGATTTTCCTTTCCCAGCAAGTATCTATTACAAATAGCTTCTGGGTAAGGGGTGGCACTTTGCGTCCACTTTCCATTCTCAGTGCTGGGACTCTGTGTTGTTTGAATCTGCACAGGTCTTGTGCAAACCTCCAAAGTCTCTGTAAGTTCCTATGTGAACCAATCCTGTTTTGTCCAGAAGACATTGTTTCCTTAGAATCATCTATCATCACCTCTGGCTTTTAAATCTTCCTGCCTCCTTTTCTGCATAGATCTTTGAGCCCTGAGGGGAGGAGTTTGATGAAGACACCCCACTTAGGACTGGGTGCTCCAAAGTCTCTCATTCTCTGCATATTGTCCAGTTGTGGGTCCCTGTGTTAGTATTATTTTTTGTTTATTCATGTGCTCGCTTATCTATGTGTGCAATACCCTCAGAGGACAGAAGAGGGTGTTGGATCCCCTGAGACTGGGGTTACAGATGGTTGTGAGCTGTCATGTCAGTGTTGAGAATTGAATCTAGGTCATCTGAGAGGGCAGACAATACTCTTAAAGGCTAAACCACCTCTCCAACTCCTTGGATATATTATTTTTAATAGCTACAGAGGTTTCCATTATGTTATCAGTTCATATATTTACATTACTGAAATCGTGTTTCAGTGGAAGGCAGCATTGTTTTGACCACTTCTAGATTTGTGCTTATCTGATTCTAGGTTTTTTATTTCTATACTAGGTTCTTTCTTAGAACCATGCTTTGATTATATACATAGTATATAACTGATAAAGATACACCTAGAGACAAGCAAATAAATTCTGCCTGGCAGACATTCAAGTAACTTCCCCCACTATGGAAGAAATCAGTTTTGTCTCCATTCACGAATCCATTTTAACATTACTGATTCATGTGTGTCTGTGCTTTTGATGGTCTTTGAAATGGCTATAACATCTTACTGGTCTCCTTATTAGTATCAAATTACATACAATTTATCATTTATTCTCACTTTATATTTGTACAATAGACATTATTTTACCACTTAAAATTATTAACATATTGTTCTCTTTTTTCCATTTACATATATTGTTCTCTTTTTTTCCATTTCCTTCTAGCCATTATTATACACTAATGTTTGCATACGTCTTTAAAGAATACACAGGTTTCATGCTATCTTCATGTTCCAATTCAACCCAGCTCCAAGCATGGATTTAATAATTTGATGAAGAGGGATGAATACAATTCAGAAATTATGATTTTGTTGGGGAAAAAGTCAAATCAGGCTCAACCAAAGAAATGAAACTAATGGTCATTTCAGGAAAGGCAGCAGAAATGAGAAATGACTTTATTTGGCACTACTGCTTTTCCCAGACCTCTAAGTTAGGCACCAGTGACACAATCTTTGCCATCAGGAAGCTCAGCTCAGTGGCAAGGACAAATAAGGAAAGAGTAAGTGGGGTTAAGGGGGGCGCGTGCACTCCTGCCACCCACCAGAACAGAGGGAAGGATCTGTTCCTGGTCCTCGGGTTCTGGATTCTGCTGTTTTCAGAGTATGTGGGAATGCTTTCATATGGAAATGGCCTTTGATACTTGAAGACTAAAAGAAAAAAGAAATTAAGTTTCATCTTCCTTCTTTTTACACAAGAACACGAATTCTGGTAACAAAGCTGTTCCGCTTTATTGCTAATGCCAGAAATATGCATTAAACTGCTCCTCGGTGGTATGAGCACAACAGACTTATGAATCCTTTTGTTTCTAATGGCCAAGTCCAGAGGCAAAGAGAAAAAAATCCTTTAACAGGCTACCTGCATCAGGGGCCAGCTGGGAAAACAGAAGTCAAGCTAGGTATATCAGGTGTAAAGGGTTTCGACACAGGAGTTCACAGTTTGCAGCGCAATTAAGAGATAGGAAACCCAAGGTCAAAGGTGATACCACCAAAAATGAAGGCAGCAGATGCTGGAGACGTCAGTGTAAAGCACCAAAGTGGACGATTCTCAAGATTCCCGAGAAGCTGCTGAAGTTTGCAAGGATTTCTGAAAACCCCTTCAGTCTATCCCATCCCCTGTCTGTAGCTGTCAAAGACATAATTCTCCTTAGTTCCTTGGGAAGCTTTGGTAAATCTTACATCTGCTATGGAGTCTGGCTATGGAAAAAAACCACTTCTGGTTTTTGTTTCATTTAATGTTTTTATTAACATATATTAATTATGCATGTAGGTTTCATTATATTTTAATACATGTACATAATGTATTTCAGTCAGCTTCACCTCCACTACCCCATCTTGTCCCCCTCCCACTCCTGTTACGTCCTTTGCTCTTCCCAACTAAACGCCTCCTATTTTGATTTTGTTTCAATCTAAGGCATTTCATTAGGGTTGTTCACAGGAACATGGGTTGGAGACTGCTTACTAAACTTTATTCTTAATAGTGGCTAAATTACTAAAGAAAATATCTTCCCCTCCTCATTAACCATCTGTGTATAAATCCTCAGGGAGGGGTAGAGCTTTGTGGGACCCAATCCCCTATTTCAAACAGGACTTCTGCTTTTCTACCTTCCAAATTCCTTGCAAGTTCCAGTGACTGGCAAAGTCTATTTTTTTCTTTTGTTTTGAGACTGAGATTCTATTATCCCAGGCTGGCTTTGAACTTGCTATATAGCCAAGGATGACTTGAAGTGTGTGTGTGTGTGTGTGTGTGTGTGTGTGTGTGTTGTGTGTGTAGTGTAGTGTAGTGTAGTGTCACATGTACAAGCAGACATGCGAATTCTTGTGGAGGCCAGAAGTCAATTGTCTTCCTTGGTCACTATTATTTGAGACACGATCTGTTATTGAACCTGGAGCTCACCAATTAGTCTAGGATGACTGACCAAAAAGCTCCAGGAAGCCACCTGTCTCTGCTTCTCCAGCACTGGGATCATAGGTGCACATCATCCCTGGCTTTTTATGTGGATTCTAAGGGTCTAAACTCAGGTCCCCATATGTGTATAGAAAGTACTGAACTGAACCATCTCTCCAGCCCAAACACTGTTTCTCCTGCTCCACCTCCAAAGTGCTACTATAAGCGTGCACTACCCTTGGTTTTATGGAGAGCTAGGGGTCAAATTCAAGGTTTCAGATATGGTTAGTAAAGCACTCTACCTACTAAACTACATTCCCATTCCTATCTTGACAAACTCTAAATCAGAACCAACCGAAAACCAGGATCTAGAGGAATTTGCATCCCAACTTATCTCCACTAGGGAAAATCCCAATAGGGGAAGTGGTAACATTGAGAACCCAATTTCTGCACATAGCTAGAGCTAAGTAAATGACAACCATCAATGTCACCACAATTTCTGCCACTGAAAGCCCAAATGTATTCCCAATTAAAAGTGAGAAAAATAAAATAGTATGTTTTCTAAATAATACCAAGAGCAATGTCATCATTTTGTATTGGGCCAGCAAACTATGTAGTCACACAGAAATATAAAATATATTGGGGATCTAGGCAAAACCCATTTCCTGTGACAAAAAATAAATTAACAGCAACAAAAGGAATTCTGTGAGTTTGAGGGGTTCCTAGGAGCAGAGGAAGAAGCTGTCTGATTAGAACGGGGGTTTCTTGTTTATTTTGAAGATTGTAATTTATTAGGTTTCCCCTTCCCTTTCCTCTCTCCAAACCCTCTCTATAGCCCCTGCTCTCCTTCAAGTTCATGACTTTTTATTAGTTGTTACTGCATGCACTTTTTACTTGTATAGACAAATATATTTCTTAAATATAAGCTGTTGCGTTTATGTAATGTTACCTGTATATGTTTTCAGGGCTGATTGCTTGGCACTGGAAAACAGGTTCTGAAGACAGGAACAAGGATAACTTTGGACCAAAGGCTAAAGACCAGATGAAATAAAGAGACATCCCAGCAGATGGTTGCGGTATTGTATTCCCCCAAATATTGTGCATGCTAATAAACTTATCTGGGGTCAGAGACAGAGCAGCCACAATATTAAACATAAAGGATAGGCAGTGGTAGCACACGCCTTTAATCCTAGCATTCCAGAGGCAGAAATCTATGTGTTCAAGGATACAGCCAGGCATGGTGACTCATCACGCCTTTAATCCCAGAAAGCGAGCCTTTAATCCCAGGGAGTGGTGGTAGAAAGCAGAAAGGTATATAAGGCGTGAGGACCAGAAACTAGAGGCATTTGGCCTGGTTAAGCATTTGGCTGGTTAAGCTTTCAGGCTTCTAGCAGCAGTTCAGCTGAGACCCATTCTGGATGAGGACTCAGAGGCCTCCAGTCTGAGGAAACAAGACCAGCTGAGGATCCGGCAAGGTGAGGTAGCTGTGGCTTGTTCTGTATCTCTGATCTTCCAGCTTCACCCCAATACCTGGCTCACAGGTTTGATTTTATTAATAAGATGTTTAGAAATTTGTCAACAGATGGTGGCTAAGAAATGAGAAGAACCTGACTCTAAGACAATCATGAAAGCTCTCACACACTGGTGTTCTCCTCTGCTCATGCCTTGGGATATTTCCATGCCTTCGAAGGAACCTCAAAAGTCTCATGGAGCCTCAAAATAGAAATGAATTTGTTGTAAGAACATAGTTAAATATCTTGCCCATTTATGTCTGTGGACTGAGATTTGTAGCCCACTGATCTTCCAAGCTGATTTTACGAATTATCTGAGATTGCTAATTAGTACATCTTAAAGGAGAATGAAGTGTTTTTTAAGCATGGTATAAAAGTTCACTATAAACAGTGTGTTGCTTACTTTTCCTTAACAAGAAAGAACCAAGTATTCTAGTTATGTCTCAATTATGAAACTAACTGAAAAGTACATCATTAACATTAAACACTATAAGATAATATTAGTAAAAGTTACATAAAAAGTGTTCATTAAAAAAGCAACCAAAGCATTTATGTTAAGAATAGTTTAAATGTTTACTCATTACATTTATTTGGACAACAAAAAATAAAGATAAACGTACTTATCCAAAGCAAGTCTTAAAAGTAGACATTTATTGAGCTAATACAACAGGATTAGTTTGTAAAATTTTGAAGACAGCAAGTGTACAGTGAAATATTCAGTATCACCATGAAATTTAACTTGCAACATATGATTTTCACAGAAGATATATATTATATATATATATATATCAAATCATGGGAACTATTCTGAATACTTTATACAAATAAAGGGCATTGTTGGGACTTAAAATGCAATGAAGTACTTGCCTAGCATGTATGAGCCTTGAAATTCAATCCTTGTTATTATAAAATAAAAAAGCCAATATATCTCAAATGTGCCATTTAAGCCTACCTAACTTTTAATTTTAGTCACCCAAATTTTAAATTTAATTCCTCTAATTTTCCAAGTGTCCAATGGTTACATGGGCCTAGTGATACCACAATGAACATCCTGTTACTTGTGTTTCTATTCCTGTGGAAAAGTCCATTGGCAGGCTTCTCCAAATAAGTTATGTAAGCGACAACCATTCATTTTGAAAACAGAAAATCTTGATCTTGTGTTTTTTTTTTTTTTTTTAAAAAGGCCAAATTCAACTTGAAATCTGTATATGCAGTTTGAAGTTAATTATTGCCCAGTATATAATTTCACTTTTCAAGTACTAAATATGTATGTATTTATGAAGGACAATGTTAAGTTTTGATGAATGTTTATTGCATGGATTTTATTTCTGTATTAGCTCAACCATCAATATTTGTGAAATTGGTTAAATTGAATGGTGAAACCAGAGACTATTTTAGATGAGTAAGTCTAAAAAATTCTTGTCAAAATTATTTTGTCCAATTGTGGAAGGTTTTTAAAACTATCTACTTTTTAAAACCTTTCTAAGCACACCTACAACATAAAGATGTACACACAAACACTACTATAGTTTTGTTAAGCTAAAAGAAAATACTTATTTGTTTACTTATTTATTCAGAGAACAGTCTTAAAACATCTAGTTGTTTTTTTGTTCTTTTTTTTTTTTTTGATGTTCTTTTGGTGCCAGGCTTTAACCTAGAATCTTGTGCATATACACACATGTTCTACCACTGAGCTATTGCCATAGCTATCCACAACATCTAATTATACATAATCCTCGTAAAGTCATACTGCATTCTACTAGAACACTCAAAGTTGAATTTAGTTTTCATTAAGTTGTGTATGCGTATATGTGTGTATGTGTTCTATAAATTGGTCACATAAAAACATAACTATCTCTCACAAGTTAAATAACAAGACTTCAAAATAGTTATGCTATTTAACTGAATTATAGTATCATATTTCCATTGTGTTTTTTTCTCTGCTTTATCAAAACTCTGAAGTTAGTCAAGGTCAACTATGTAAGATAGAATTTTGGGTTATACTGAAATTTTGCATGTTTTGGGTTGTACTGAAATTTTGCATAAGAAAAATTTGCTTAGTAAGCAGTTTAAAATTTACTTCAAGTGCTTATAAAAATTTTTTGATATGTTTAAAGATAAAAGGTGGCATTATGACTAACAAAATATTTCCTAAACACAATATTCAAATAATGGAATTATTTCTGTGGCTAAAACATTCAATAACTTTCTCTACAACAAAGGGCTTATGTTAAAAACAAAATATTATTCATGATCAAGATGGATAATTTCCACTTTGCCAATATCCTTTTAGACAGTAGTTCTCAACCTTCCTAATGCTGTCATCCTTTAATACAGTTCCCATGTTATGGTCAACCTCAACCATAATATTATCTCATTGCTGCTACATAACTATAATTTTACTATTTCTGCGAATCATAACATAAATATCTAATATGCAGGATATCTGATATGCCACTCCTGTGAAAGGGCCGTTTGACCCAAAAGGGTCAAGACCCATAGGTTGAGAACCATTGCTTTAAGAGCACTTTTCTCGGAATTTCTGACCAATGTTGTCATATACATGAAACACTCAGATTTAAATTTGTGTGCATTCCACTAGTAGAATATATCTGAAAAATGGGAAATATATTTAAACCTTTACCCAGATACTTCAGAAACCAAAATAATTTCAGTGTCTGAATTTGGTCAGATTCTTATTATTCACAGACATTGTTAAATTTTAATTACTAAAAGGAATGCCAACTCCCTTGGTAGTATTCTACATTCAACCTGAGCAAACTTGTGTGATAAAATGTTATCAAGAGGTAATTTAAAGGATACCACACTTATTAGGAGTAAACCAAGGCATCTAGGTTTGATCTCTGAAAGGCTTAGGTCAAATAAATGTGACTGCAATCTTATCATTGTATAAAATGTGTAGGAAAGACACTCACTATAGATGTTCTAGATATAAGTAGGTGATATCTCCTTTCTGAATCAACAGTTTATACCTAAGTGCTAAAGTGTCAACTCTCTTGGAGAATACCAAGTTTCTATTGTATGCACATTATGCTTAGTAGATTGTGGATTGTCCTAACAATAGTTCTGTGCTTACGTGTGTGTTGCTGATACTCAACTTTTTTCTACCATTAAGTGCTAAGTCTATAATCAAATAACCATGTAAAACAATCAAGGATTTCCTAGTATTCCCCTAACCGGAGGCTCAAAGCAGCAGTACACTGCTCCACATTTTGTCCAGAGACAAAGTATTTCTTGAAAACAGAAGAGATCTTTTGTCAAGTATTTTGTAGTCAATACAAAACTTTGTCATTATGACAGGTTATACAATTTCAAAAACTTACAAAAACAATGTACTGTTTTAGAAAAAATGGATGGGTAAGTGCTTTAGTTAGTTTCATCAGACTGTTTGGTTAATTCCCTGGAAGGAGTTGCTGCTAGAAGTTAGTATTATTAGTCTACAACATTTCTTGGGCTTTGTCTAAGAGTCTGGAGACAGCTGTTGATGGCTGTCACACACAATTTCCAACAACATCCAGTTTCTTCTAGATTATATTCAGGGTAGTTGTTCCGAAGAAATTCTGGTGGTAAAGATCCAAAACAGAACAGTTATTTGGAAATCACTTCTCAGAGAAATTGATTCATACATTCTTAGCTTTACTGTTTTACTCTCGTTCCCCTGTTTATCAGTGCTGGAGATCTAATTCAGGTCTCCCACTGAACTGCACCCCCAGCCGAGGATCTTTAAGAATTGAAAGAACTGAAATGCATGGATTACTACCATTACTAAATGAGCTGGATAAATCTTTTCATCTGAAAAAATAATAACATAAAATAGCATCATTTTCAAATCATAATAATCTCCAATGATCTTATTATATACCAGAATAGAAATCCTCAGCTGTCTTAATTACCCAAATTCAACTCTCCTTATTTTTAAGTGTCTCAATCATGCATCTAACATATTATCTCAAAACTAAGTATCTTAAGTCCTTGAAATGTACAAGAAACTGCAGTGTCTTCATACTTGGAGACCCAGGAAGCTGGTGCTTCTTTTGTTTTTGTTTTTGTTTTTTGTTTTTTCTACTGATGGTCTTATCTTTAACTAAAAGAATAAGGGGATTTAGATCTCTCATTCAGAGCAAGATGGTGCATAAGGGAAGGTGACAAAGTAACATTATTCAAGAAGAGTTCTTAGAAAAAGTGGAGATACAAGGGTGGGGGGAGAGAAGAGAGGTGTTTATTAGCATAGCAAAGCTGCTCTCGAATGCTTTTGCAGGTTAATGCCTCAGGGCCCTTGATCCTTTAAAATCTGGTGGTCCTTACATGTCAGCATTAGTCTGTAACACTGATCTGTTTCTGTTGCCGCCAAATTAATCAACTAATAAATCAGGACAAATTAGCAATACATGTGTTAAAAGCTTCCCACCCAAAATACTGCTGAGATCAGCAGTAGCCTAGAAGGAAGCTTCTGTGATAAGTCACTGTATTCAATAGCAGACTGTGTTCTGACGAGCATGATTTTATTCATGTGTGTGTGTTGTGTGTGTGTGTGTGTGTGTGTGTGTGTGTGCGCGCATATATGGAAACCAGAGGGCAGACAATCTTCGGTGTCATCCTCAAAAATGCCATGGGCTGTATTTGAGACAAGGTCTCTTACTGGCCTAGAACTCACCAATTAAGCTGATGGGCTACCAAGCCTCAAAGAGCTTCCTGTCTCTGCCTCCCCAGCCCTGGGATTATGCATGTGTACCACCATGCCCTGCATTTTGACATGGGTTCTGAGAATCAAACTCAGATCCTCATGCTTTCAAAGCAAACATTTTACTAGATGAGCTCTCTCCCTATCCCTGATGGACACTTTTATGAAACTAAAAACAAGTCAGGAAAAGAAGGTTTGTCCCATGTGTCCATGGCTACAAAGCTGTGGCAGATAATGAACACATGAGAAGGCCAATAGCATTTGTAAAGCACACAAGAAGTAGAAAAGGGACTGAAGTTGGTTTGTGCTTCCAAAAATGTGTTCTCTGAAACATTAGTCCTGAAAGAAATTATGGGAAAAGTCTGATTGTGTAAAGATTGAGAAATATGATGTTCTGAAGTTAGTCTCCATTCAGGATTTTATCTTGTATGCAAGTAATATTAAGAGCTCTGGCCGGGAGGTGGTGGCGCACGCCTTTAATCCCAGCACTCGGGAGGTAGAGGCAGGTGGATCGCTGTGAGTTCGAGGCCAGCCTGGGCTACAGAGTGAGCTCCAGGACAGGTTCCAAAGCTACACAGAGAAACCCTGTCTCGAAAAACCAAAAAAAAAAAAAAGCTCTGAAAAATCCACATCAGAGCTAACAATATAAGTAACTTTCATTGCATAAAAAGGTTAAAGGTGCCACGGTACACATAAATGAGGGAGGTTATTGCAAAGTGTTTCTTTTATTTTGGTCACACATGAACATACTGGGTTACAATGTACTATGTAATTGTTAGTGTAGGTTTCAGTTGTGTGTTTTAAAAGTGGAAAACAATTGGGTGAGGTGATATTAAGTGCTTACAAAGGGAGCTATAATTCAGGTTTCTTTAGTTTAGCCTGAAATATGAGTGTTCTAACTTACTGGAAATGGAATTATGTGATATGAGGAAGAACTAAAGAGGTATCAATGGAGGTCAGGCTTGGATTCAGACATATATATATATATATATATATATATATATATATATATATATATATATATATATATATATAAAGCACCAGCAAGAAGTATTCTACTTCCTCCTTTGTCTAAATTTAAGATTTCACAGCATTTTGGAGTGAAGACCTCTTACTTCATTTACATGTGTTATAGGGGGAGCCTAGTCTATGTGAACATGCACCAGGAAAATTCTGCAAATCAATGAAACCCTTCACTTTCAACCCTGTGCTTCAAAAGCATTGTTGAGTTACCATACCTATGGTAGACCACAGTCAGTAGAGCCTCTCCTATCTTAGTTAAGTCCACTCAAGACAAAGCAGTTAGCCTTCAGAAGTCAAGTGCAAAAAGAGAATTACAAATCATGAACCTTATTAGTCCTCAAAAAAAGAATGAGTACAACTTCCATGTCTCTGAGAAAAGACACAATGGAATAGATTCTTCTTTTTGCCCTTTTGTCCTAACACCACTGGCTTGCAATTATTCTTTCACAGTCTACATGTAACAAACCTTGGAGAGCATTCATCCTATTGGAATCAAGGGAAAACAGGCCACACTGCACACTGCCATAGACATTACTTCTAAGTAGGGTTTCCTCTGGAAACAAGTGGAGACTGATGTATTTGGCTGACAGATATGGGCGCAATAGGGCTTTTGCTGTTTTCAGTACTGAATTTGGTATCTGTATATTTCTAGATGGATCTCCGAGATATACTAGAAGCAAAACAGAAAGACAGAGATTAGATTGTACTTTTAAAATGTACTGTTAGAAAGATTAATTTTTCTGAATTTTTAGGTTCAAGAATTAGAGAATTTAAATGAATTAAACCTTAGGTTTAATTTTTTTTTTTTTCGAGACAGGGTTTCTCTGTGTAGTTTTGCGCCTTTCCTGGAACTCACTTGGTAGACCAGGCTGGCCTTGAACTCACAGAGAATCCACCTGCCTCTGCCTCCCAAGTGCTGGGATTACAGGCATGTGCCACCACCGCCCGGCAAATTTTGTTTTGCTTTTATAGGTTTCTGGGTTTTTGTGAGAGTAAGTAAAAATAAGAAGTTGGATGGATAAGGAGGTGGGAAGAATCTGGGAGTAGTTGGGGGAGGGGAAAATATGATCAAAATACATTGTTTGAAAAATTTTGAAAAAGATTTTAAACATAACTTAAAATTTTAAATTATGTTTAAAAACTAGTATATTATGAGGCATCATAAGAATGATACATAAATTACTACTAGCATAATTACATATCTACCATTGTTCAAAAATATGGCTTTCTGTTCTTCTACCTTCTGGCATGCAGTAAGTAATAAAATTAAATTTAGTTAGTATATTCTAAATTTTATCTATTATTTCCCTACTCACAAGAAAGACTTTTTCAAAAATAAGCAACATAATTCTTACTGATGCATTTAAGCTTTAAAAAGTAGACTTTCTATTTAGTAATACACCTATCTGTACACAAACAACAACCTTTGAATTGTCATAGATAACATAATTTTAGATATCTTATTAGAACTGAAAAATCGTTAAGCTTGTTTTCATTTCTCAATTCTATAGATTATTAGCATCTATCTTAGATCAACAATGATTGAAATCAATCATACTTTAAAATTATTATACATTATATATGACAGGTTATTTGTAGACAGAAATGTCTCAAAGAAAAAATGGTATAATTCTTACAAGTCAGTAAATATTTTTGTCTTGGAACAGTCATCATTGAATACATAGGAGTACATATGTTGAATCATACACATGTAATGTTTAAGAGAAATTAAATTATTTAGATCTGTCTCATTGAACCTAATGACTTAATTCTGGGAGATTAACCTAACAAATTCAATAAGTAATAAATATATCAAGATTGATATACTAAGATAATAACTCAGATCCACAGAACCTAAGAAAATCACTCTAAATATGGGATATGTCATTTAAATGAAGATAAGCCCTGTGGTGAGTAAGCTCCCTTTAAAAATAAACTTTCGCCGGGCGTTGGTGGCACACGCCTTTAATCCCAGCACTCGGGAGGCAGAGCCAGGCGGATCGCTGTGAGTTCGAGGCCAGCCTGGGCTACCAAGTGAGCTCCAGGAAAGGCGCAAAGCTACACAGAGAAACCCTGTCTCGAAAAAAAAAAAACAAACAAACAAACAAGCTTTCAACCAAAAGCACCAAACAAAGAAAGGAGTCAGTTAAATAAATTACAATATACCAACTCTGGAATGTTATAAGCCTATTTAGCGCAATGATTATAAAGATTGTTGATTCTTGGGGGAAATAAATTTATATTTGAGAAGAGTAATTATGTGGAAATTCTAATGTTTCAAAATATTCATGAGAAAAAGAAATCACTGGGCAGTGGTGGCGCATGCCTTTAATCCCAGCACTCAGGAGGCAGAGGCAGGCAGATCTCTGTGAGTTCGAGGCCAGCCTGGGCTACAGAGTAAGTTCCAGGACAGGCTCCAAAGCTACAGAGAAACACTGTCTCAGATAAAAAAGAAAGAAAGGAAAAAAAAGAAAAAGAAAAGGAAATCTGGGAGAAAATGTAAGTGCCCACAATAGTTTGAAAAGGTTTTTTGAGCACAAAAGCTTTCCCCCTTTTAAATGCTTTCCAATTTTTAAAGTAAAACAACGTAACATTTCTGCACAAACTATGGAGCCAGCTGGTTCAACGTGCTTAGTGAGAATGTAGCTGGGATTAGAAAACAGTGACCCATGTTCCCTGAAGAAATTTCCTTTGCCAGTATTGTGGCTGATCTGGCTCTTGCCAACATGAAGCTCAAATTGCTGTTTTGGTTGTTTGTTTGGTTTTTTTGCTTCTTTGTTTGTGTTTTTTATTGTTGTCTAATTCAGACAGTTTGTACAGGTACAACTTTACCACACACAGCAGTTAAATTACTTATATAAAGGAAAGATATATTCCCTTATCATTTCTTTTGAACGTGATCCCCAGTAACAACAGTCCACTGAGTGTTGACACAGATGTCAGGGCAGAGAGCACCCCAGGGACCACTCATTTACTAGTGATGTTAAAGGCCAGCATCCTGGGGAGAATGTCACGGAAAGCACAGTGGCTGCTGGCTCAGTTACTTACCGAACCACTGATACTTGACAAAGTATACAGTTGGCAGTGATAGTACAATGCCCTAAGAAATGGTATTTGTTATTTCTAATCAAACCCCTTACTGAGCACCACCAGTGTGCCATTCACAGTGACCAAAGCAGAAAGGTGATCCCAGGTGCAGCTCCTTCCTGTCACCCGTGGAGGACAGAACCAGATGGTGTCTCATTTAAGAGCTCTCGCCAGTCAAATGTCATCAGAGGGCTACTCTCTTCAGGAAGAATAACAGAGTCGACTTAACATTTAAAAAGTCAATGTCAGACCCAAGTATCTTTTGTTTCATTAGCTCATCACTTTATCTTTAAGTTGCTACAATTTCTTACAAAAGTTTTTCAACAAGCGTAGAAGTAGAAGATAGTAAAATAAACCCAACAAATGTTTTACCAAGATCCACTGGCCAGAAAACTTGTTTTTAGAACTCTAGTTTGTCCAGTGTGGTGGCACATGCCTTTAATCCCAGCACTCGGGAAGGCAGAGCAAGTGGAACTCTTTGAGTTCAAGGCTAGCCTGGTCTACAGAGAGAGTTCCAGGACAGCCAGAGCTACACAGAGAATCCCTGTCTAGAAAAACAAAACAAAAACAAACAAACAGAACAAAAGAAAAAAACTCACCTAGTTCATCAGGAATGATGGCTGCATTATCAGTGTCTTCAGAGTTAGCACCAGCATTCTGCTCAAAATTCCCACCTTCTCTTATCACAGACTCCTTGACCTCCTGAAACCACTGAGAAGGGCCCTCATCCTCATCCTCACCACTTCTGATATTCCAGTCTTTGGATATGGGCAAACTCAAGATTCTATCCTGAAACACATATCATATGTATAAATAGATCTGCATAGTGAGAGAGTATGTATGTATATATATATATATATATATATATATATATATATGTCAACATCTACCTAGCCCACCCCCAAATTGGTAAGGAAACAACTATTTCTAAAATTGAGGGATGGCATTATAAATATCAGGTACCCCAGTACTACCTTAAACTATCAAGACTTGCTATTTCTTGGGGGACTTGGCAGCTCTGTCTAATGAACTGTTCAAGCTAGACACATGATAAACATTCCAGGAAAAAAAATGAACAGATGAGTGTTTCCTGGGAATGAGATGCTTTTTTTTAAAAAAAAAAATATGCTTTTGTTTTTGTTCTCTTTTCCCAATAGCTTTCAAATCTGGCTATATATTTAACTTACCTTTAGGAAATTACTGATTACAAAAATACTTGAGCTGGACTCCACCTTCTCCAAACAGGAGGGGTAAACTTAGACATTTGTTAACATATTACAAATGCCTTGTATGATCAGGCCTGGTGGTACCTTTTGTAGTCCAGATACTTGTGAGGGCAGGGCAAGAGGATAACTTGAGAGCCTGAGTGTGAGACCTGTCCTGGTGAGACCAGACCATAGTGAGACAAATCTCAATGAACAAAAAGTGCCTCCTGTGATTCTGATATGTACATAGGGCCACAACCACTGTTCTAAGTCAGGGCCCCTCAAACCTTAGGGTACTCATAAATCATCTGGAGCTGGAGTCTTGAAAAATGCAAACTTTTCTTCTGTGAGTCTGAGGTAGAACTCCAGACTACATTTCTCACAAGGTTTCTGCATCACCAGGCCACTATGAATGGCAAGGACCTATATCTGGCTTCTTATAAAGCACAGAGCAGGCACTTGGCAGATATTGCTTCTTTTCTGAAGCCTAAGCAAATATGCAAATTACCATTTTCCAGGCAGCATATTGATTTTTGCATGCAAATTGTTTAGGATGCAGTTTTTGAAGGCTATAAAATGGAATGTTAAAAATAAGCTGATCCGGTTTTCGACAGATGGTGCTTGAGCTATCACTGAAATCCAGTCATACACCAGGAAAACATCAACTCAGCTACAAATACTCCTGGCAAACAGTTCCACAAATTTATTCTAAAGGGACAGACATTACTAAATATGGTAACAATAAAGTGGGGTCTTTAGAGAGGCTGGTGAAAATTAGGAATTGTTATTAACTTAAATATTTACCAGGAAGAAAACATATATGGCGGTCTTCTTCAATAACCCATTTAAGTTTAAAAACAAATCTGTAGCAGATTTTCAAAGTGGAATGCATAAGAAAGAAACTAGACTGCTATTGCCATATACTACACAGGGCATAACATACCTGCAATATGGCCTGGGAAGATAGCTCAAGAGGGAAGAGTACTTGCTGTACAATCATGAGTACCTGAGTTTAAATCCCCAGTACCCACATAACAAAGCAAGCATAGTGAACACATATGTAACAACAACATGTGGAGTTGGCTATAGGAAGATCATTGAGGCTTACTGGCTGCCAGCCTAGTTACAAATTCAGTAAGAGACTGTTTCAAAGGAGTAAGGTGGAGAATGATAGAGCAGGATACCCAATGTCCTCCTCTAACCTCCAAGCACACACACATACATGCATAAAAGCATGCATGCATACACACACACACACACACACACACACACCACACACAAGCACACACACACACATCCATGAACAAGGAAGGAAGGGGGAAATAAAAGGAAATAAAATGTAGAACCGTAATAGTTTAATCTTAAAACATGTATTTTTTTTTTTTTTTTTTTTTTTTTTTTTTTTTTGCGCCTTTCCTGGAACTCACTTGGTAGCCCAGGCTGGCCTTGAACTCACAAAGATCCGCCTGCCTCTGCCTCCCGAGTGCTGGGATTAAAGGTGTGCGCCACCACCTCCCAGCAAAACATGTATTCTTTTTAACAGTCCCACCATCACTATAAGTGAACAAGGAGTGGAGGACCTGGCCTGTGCTTTCTTCTGCATAAACCCAGCCACCACTGCTGGCATACATGGCTGGCTTTTCTATGTGTATGTTACTCAGTAAGATATGGAAAAAAACTTGCTAAACATTTTACTATATTAACTGACATTAATATTTTATATCTCTTGAAGTCATTTTTATAAAATATGAATATCAAGTAGTGAAACAAACAGGCAATATGATATGGAAAGATCATCTCTTCCTACCTAAGTCAATTAAACAGCACATGGCTTGAAAATTCTGAGTTCCATGCTATGAATTCCATAGTTGTATGCAACATGGACACAACATGTTCTTTATTAAGATGAAAGGAAACTTACTGTGAGGATTTCCGTTTCAGTATACAAACGCTCAATCATAAAACTAATAGCAGAAAGACAGTCTACCCAGTCTTTTCCTTGTTCTCTCAAGTCACAGTTTGGGAAAATTGTTGAGAGATATTCTGCAAACAGAGAAAGCAGTCACAAAAACTAGAAAAGAAACTAACAAAGAAATGAATAAAGAAATGTTTCATTTAAAATAAAAGAGAATCTTTGTTCTTTCTGATTGTCATCCTTTTTTTCTATTTTTACCCTGGGAGTTTAAAAGTTCTATATGATGAGGAAGCTTTGCTGAATTATGTCTTTATTTCACATATTTCCTGAAAATATTTACTTGGGGGAGGGGCCAATACTTGGTTCTTGGTGATTTAAGACAAAAAGCGCCAACTCTTTTAAGGTTCTAAGACCACTTAGGGATATGTTAGAATCAAAAAGAAGCAGCACTCTGTAAAGTGAAGAGTACTACTGTAAACTTTATGACACCATGTTCTATTTACTGATACACTTGTCATGTCTGTCTTCCCCTAAAATATTCCTTCAGCATAAGGTACACCTTGTACACCATTCACCCAGACAAAGACAAAGACTCCCCCAAAATAGAACTCAAATGTTCATTCTTAGGGATGTCTCCTCAGTGTAGCTGTCCTATTCTGAGCCCTTTCAACACTGGAAAAGATTTCTAACTGATGACATCTGTGTCCTCTTCTAGACTCTGAGCAATATTCTACAAGCATAATACTTACATTATGGTGTTCCCAGTGTCTATAAATCCTAAGACTTCAATACACACTTCTGGAAGGCAGGAAGTTTAACATGATCTGGATCAACCATGAGATCCTTCTTCAATGTTGTTAGTCACTAGCATTAAAGACTACTTCTTTTTCCTATCCTCTATTTATTTAATTACTTATTTATTAATTCAGCTTTTTCTTTATCTTTCCTCTCACAAGTTTCAGTACTAAAATCATGACTTGTTACTCAACAGAAACAACTACAATCAATAAGGCTGGTATTAGTACACTAGCCTAGAAACAAGCTTTATTCTTTAGAATCCATAACCCACTGTATATCATTAGATTGTAAAATCAGTATCACCCAGTACAATGAACAGTTCTAAAATTCACAGACTTCATCATTCTTCCTTTTAACTGCCAATAACATTCATTAACATGATCAAATGATGATAAAAAACAAGATTCCTCAGTAACTTTACATACCTCTTATTGCAGAAAGTTTGTTATGATCCATGAATATACTACGTGAAGCATGGCCAGCAACTGAGTTCAAAAGCAGGATTTCCTCAGAGAATATCAGGTTGGCCAAGTAGCAGGCTGCACAACTTGGAGTTGGTTTATCTCTTGCAATTACCAAATGAAAATTAGGTAACCTGATGTTTCTTCTTGGATCACCAAGATACCCTTATAAAACACAGGGAAAACCAGAAATACATAGTAAGACCCTATTGGTGAAGACATCACATATTTTGATCTCAGGTCATGGACAAATTAGCTGACCAGGTAGCTTTCCTCCCCTGCTGGGTAGTTTTCATAGGACCAGAAGGTGCTATGAATGTTTCTGGGGAAAAAGTCATCAACAGTTTACCCAGCTGTGAACCCTGTGACCTGCACTCATGACCAGCATGGCAAGACATGCTCATGGGTGCAAGAGTGGCATGAATGTTATGGGGATAACAAATCATCTTCTGATTGGATATAAGGCCCACTCTACAGGCAGAAATACATGTCTGGTACTGCAAATATAGCCAAGAACTCATGCTTGAAGAGCTCATGAGCCCCAGGGGAGAACATGCTACTATTATTCTGCTATAAGGACATAGTATCAAACTATTCTTGAATCTATCTTTATATTCATATATTAGTGCAGATATTAGACTTCATCAAAGACATTTCTTTGTGTAGTGGACAGTGACTACATATAAACTCTCAGTTGATCAAAGTACAGTGAGCAAGTGTCAGTGGAGGGCTCAGCTACAATGCTGACCATTACAGAAGAGGAGGCATAGGTTGGGGAAGATGAGAGGAAAACAATGTATTTGGACATGACAGGACCACTATACCCATGAACTCCCAGAAGCTGCGTTACCCACACAAGATCTAAACAGTGAACATTCTGGTATAAAACAGGATGGCTCACCAGTCCCTACCCCTAATTGAGAAGCTATTTCATCAGATGGCTTCTGTGGGGAAGAAAGTCAGTTTTCTTTAACTGGTATGTTTTATACATTCCAGTGCATGGCCCCACATCCACGAGTAAAGAAGAAGCACAAATTGGAATCAGTAGATGATTAAAAAATAAAGAGGGCACAGGTTGGGAGGGGGTAAGACAGAAGGTAGATATGGGAGGAGTTACAGGTAGGAGTAAGGGGTGATCAAAATGCATTGCATCAAATTATCAAAGAATTAACAAAAACGTTACATTAAAATACAGGGGGGGAAAGGAAAGGAAAATTTCATGAAGTATATCTTTAAAATGCCCAAAAGAATTAAATTAACTGGTTGTTCACACAAATTTTACTTGGGTGAATTTTTCTATAATTATTTTTTCTATTAAATGAGTCTCTTTGATGTTGTCTGTCCATATAGTGACATTGTTCTTCTTTGCTAGTCTTGAACTTGCACATTTCAACTATCTGTTTATTGCTTTAAATAAATTTAATTTTTAGGCCTCAGGTAAATATGTAAATATGTTGATTTGTAGTCTCATTGCTCCCTTTAAACCTTAAATACATTCAGAGCTATATGGGTGTATGTGTGTCTTAAAGATAACATATGAACTATGTGGGCAATAATTAAAAATTTCAAATACCTATCATTTATTGAGCAATTACTATATACCATGTTAATATTTATCTCTAAGCTGTTTTATCACTCTAACAATTCCATAATCATAACAACAAACCAGACACGCCAGGCAGTGGTGGAGCACACCTTTAATCCCAGCACTCAGGAAGCAGAGGCAAGTGGATCTCTGTGAGTTCGAGGCCAGCCTGGTCTACAGAGCAAGATCCAGGACAGCCTCCAAAGCTACACAGAGAAACCCTGTCTCGAAAAATCAAAAGAGAGACAGAGACAGAGACAGAGACAGAGAGAGAGAGAGAGAGAGAGAGAGAGAGAGAGAGAGAGAGAGAGAGATGTTGAATGTCACAATATTAATAAAACATACTGCTGGCTGGTACTTATTTGACTATGGGCAGTCAGATCCCATATGCAACCATGTTTCACTGTCAGATCCCATGAACAGACCAAAAGTCACTTAATTAACACACTAGAATTGCTTATTAGGTCCAGTTTTTCATGATTCTATGAAAAAGAAAATTCTTGTAACACACTCCAATTTTTTGAAACAAGGTCTTGCAATATAATTCAGGCTAGTCTGGTATGCATCATGTAGCCCCAGATTGACTCAGACTCATAAATCTTCTTCTTTAGCCTCTCAAGTACTGGATTATGGGCATGCACTACCACATCTGGCTTATGAAAAAAATTCAAATGCAATGTTTTACTATATCTTCTGGTAGAAATGGGATTAATGAATCAACTAGCATAAACACTTATATAAGTTTATGTAAACAGTCTTTTAAAAAATTGCACTGATTTATAATTCTTACAAGAGTGTACCAAAATGTTCATTTTATTATAAAAATTGTCAAAGTTTTTTTCTGCTTCAAGAAACAAAATAACCACTGTTCTTTAGGAGTCAGAAAGTTTCCATCCATGGGCCAATCTCAGAATTTATTTGTGTGAAAGCACACTTGTCTACAGCCATACTCATCCTGATATGTCATCTATGGTTGATTTCTTGTTACCACAGCAGAGATAAGCATCTGTGACAAACAATCCCATCTATCCCTTTACAGAAAAAGTTTGCTGATCTGTGCTAAAGAATATTAATAAGTGATAAACATTTAGAAATCAGCATACAAGTACATACCTTTAATCCCAGCACTTGGGAGGCAGAGACAGGCAGATCTCTGTGAATTCGAGGCCAGCCTGGTCCACAGAGCAAGATCCAGGACAGGCTTCAAAGCTACACAGAGAAACCCTGTCTGGGGAAAAAAAGGAAAGAAGGAAGAGAGGGAGGGAGGGAGAGAGAGAGAGGAGGGAGGGAGGGAGGGAGGAGAGAGAGAGAGAGGGAGAGGAGAGAGAGAGAGAGAGAGAGAGAGAGAGAGAGAGAGAGAAAGAAAGAAAGAAAGAAAGAAAGAAAGAAAGAAAGAAAGAAAGAAAGAAAGAAAGAAAGAAAGAAAGAAAGAAAGAAAAAGATACAAAGAGACTACATAATATTTGGAAAACCTGCTCTTAGAGGCCACATAGCCTGGAATCTTCTCAACTCTGCTACTGTAACTTGTAAGGCATTAGAGTAAGGAACATAAACTTTAAAGTCAGAGAAAATAGGGATAGAGTTTCACCAGCATCAGTCATTTCCTGTGGAATCTTGGGAAAGATAGCAATAAAAGTACCAACATTGTGGGGTCATTGTAAGTAAAAAGAGGCATACCAGTTGATCATTACAGTCCCTTTTATGAAATGCATTCCATGCATTTCATTATTATCAATATCACTTAAAACCGACCCACTAAATCAAAACAATGGGGGAAAATACTAAATCATTACCATGGTCATTAATGTGCTCCATGGAAATTGGGCAATTCACTATCTGAGGTATTATTTCTGGTATGGCTCTTGTTTGGAACATTTCAATAGGAAAAACACTGTCAACTTCTGGAAAACAAGAAATCTCATCCATTATTTGTATCAATTGCACCATCCTCTAGGGATGAAGGAGAAATATGAACATTCTCAGAAAAAGAAAACTTTGAAACTTGCACTGGATGACTCACCCTTAAAGAATGGCTAGACTCAGTTCTTCAAACTGAAAGGATAGAACAAAGGAATGGGTCTTGCAGCATGAGGAAGGAAGAGAGAACAATGGACAGAGCAGAAATGTGCATGTGGACAAAATAGATCATAATCATATGTTGCTGAAGGGAAAAGAAACTGGTAGAGACATCCTGCTTTCTCTGCCTTTTAACTGGAACTAAATGAAAATCTGACTAATTTATCTATGTTGTCAGACCACATAGCAGTTACTACTGAGGCAAGACAGAAAGATATCTTGTTAGTATTTTGTAAATTGAACTATACAATTGTCATAGGAACCAGCTATTAGATTCTTGTGCAGTATTTCAAACAAAAGACAACTTATGTTCACATAAAAGCCAATATGAGCATTTGCAGCAACGTTACTTCTTTTTTTGTAGTCTGCGTGCATGTGTGTATGTGTGTGGGTATGGTGGTGGGTGCATGTGTCTACACATGCATATGAAGACTTGAGGTTGACACTGAGTGTCATGCTTGTTGCTCTCCACCTTAGTGACAGAGGTAAAAATCTCTCACTTGTACCCACAGCTCAGTGATTTGGGTTCCACCATCTCCATCTCTCAAGTGCTGGAAATATAGGCAGGCTACCATGTCCATCTGCCATTTATAGGAATGGTGGAGATTTGTCTCCAGTCCTTGTGCTTTGTGTAGCAAACAATTTACTCACTGAACCATGTCCCCAGCCCTACTACTTCTAATATAATATCCCCCAAATAGGAAATGACTGAGATATTATTAAATAGGAAAAGAGAGAGAGGGAATGGGTGGGAGGGGCAGGGCAGAGAGAGAAAAAGTAGGACAATTGAGCCTGAACCATAATATGGAATAGTACTCAGTGGTTTAAAAAAAGGAACAGCTGATAATTACTAAAGCATGGAATGACTTGGATGAATTATCCAGAGAATTATACCTCATGAAATAAAAATGCAATTTCAAAAGATGTTTGAGTATATGGTATCTGAGTATATCTATGCTAAAATGGTAAAAACAATAAAAATAACAACAAAAGCAAAAAGATGAACAGATTAGTGGTTGAAACTGGGCAGAACAGAAGAAGGGAACAGGTTTTAAAGAGAAACCGGTGGAATCTTTATATTCCGTACCTTGAGTGCAATAATTTGGAAGCTTACCCATGTCCTGAAATTACATAAAACCAAATATCTACACATACAAACACACAAATTCAAGTAATACTGAAGATATTCCAATAAAATCTATGGACTGTATCAACACCAATATATTGATTTCGGCATTGGACTCTAGTTTTGTAAAATGTTGTCTCTCACTGGAGAAGCTAAAATATTCTCAAATAACATTTAATTTTTTCATTAGTTTTAATTAGGAAAAGCTAACACTAGCCTACGTGAGTTGATTTAACACATCTAGATTAAAGAATCTGTCTGTACTAAGCATCATTTGTAACTTACCAAGACTGGGATTAACAGAGACAGGGCGTGGCACAATTTGGTTACCATAATTTTCAAATACATATAAGTTATTCATTATCTCAGAGGTGCTTTCTTCAGTGCCCAATATTACTGTAAGGAAAATATTTTTCAAATGTAAGAAAATACTTCTATGCACATATTTTATATCCAGCAAAACTAGCCTTCAGAAAAGAAGTGAAAACAAAAACATTCACAGACAAACAAAACAAAACAAAAAACAACCAAAAGTACTTGTTATGATATAATTTACCCTTAAAAATAGAACATCCTTTGATCAGAAAAGTTATGTCAGAAGGAATATACTAGGAAGAAGATAGAACAAACAATGGAAAGGTGGTAACATGGCAGCAGAGAAAGTGCAGTGATTCCTACACTGCTGATGGAAAATGTCACAGCTACCCTGGAAAAGTTTCTTCGTTTCATACAAAGTGAAACATGCAATTACCAATGAGCCTAGTAATCACCCTTTGATATTTATCCCGGAGAAATGAGAACTTGTATAAAGATGTAAAATGAGCTAACAAAAATATAAACAATTTTAGAGTCACTATCAGGTCTGTCCAACTTGTATCCTACATTCCACATGTGAATACATGCAACCAAGGACAGCTATACATGTGATCCAACACCAAACCATAAATTACTTAAAATATTCTGAGACCTATTGTGGAGTAATTCTTGCAACTTGATCGTGTAGTTATTGAATGTGAACTTTGTAGATGTCATAATCATTTCACAATATCAAAAAGACACGCTTGCATGATTCAACACACAGAATACAAAAGTGGTCATTTACAGATTTAGAGAAAAAATTAGTAGTGGCCAGCAGGTAGCGACAGGGATGGGGATAATGTTGGTTAATGGGCAACAATGTGGCTATAAAAGGACTATATGAGAGATGATGGTGATACTAAAACTTTTTGGGAGACATGTCCAGGATAAAGGATACATGATCCCCCAAAAATGGTAAAAATGAAATAAAATACACATATAAGCATGTTCACAAATGAATACAAGTAACAGAGGAGGAGGGCATGGGGAGGGCAGTAGAAGGGTGAGTAAGATATATTGATACATATATTGATACATGTCTGAAAATGTCATAAGGAAACCTATTATTTTATATGCTAACTAAAAATTAATAAGATAACAACAGAAAAAATGAATACACATAAAACTGAAGACAATTCAATAGTGTCTGTAGGTATCATGTTAATATTTTGGTTATAATTTTTGGCACTTTTGAAATACTGAAGGAAAAGAACCCAACACACAAATTTTCTATCAGAAAAGACTATTCTGTAAGGGTAAAGAGGAAGGGCTGGAGACATAAGTCAGTAGTAGAACTCTTGCCTATCCTCATGCTCAAAAAGGATAAAGAATGAAGGGAGAACAAAGATGTTCTCACATGAGGGAAAACTTTGACCCATTTGTCATTGGCTGATGTAAACTTAAAGAATGGCTAATTGGTTATGCAGTGGTGGCGCACGCCTTTAATCCCAGCACTCAGGAGGCAAAGGCAAGCAGATTTCTGTTTGAAGCCAGCCTGGTCCACAGAGTGAGTTCTGTGACAGTCGGGGATACACAGAGAATCCATGTCTCGAAAAATCAGAAAAAAAAAAAAAAAAAAAAAAGAATGGCTAGTTGGTCATTGTGGCCCAAGCATATAATAGTCTTTACTACCTGAGAGAAAGATGTCAGTGGGTCATGTATGCAGTTTAACAGGTCTGGACAAACATATTGAGACTCCACTGTGAAAATAAATGTCTAGAGGAAAATCTTCAAATAAGAAAGAGTGATGAAATATTAAAACTTGAAGCATAAAAAAAGGCTAAATAAGTTAGGCATTGTGACTCATAACTGTAATCCCAGCACTTTGGAGGCTGAGAGCGAAGGATTGCCCTAAATTCAAGGCTAGCTTGAGCTACATAGTGAGTTCCCAGAAACCCTGAGCCACAGACAGAGACCCTATCTCAAAAAAATAAATCCTACCCCCCAAAAATATAGAGAGATCAGAGAAACTAGAAACTGTATCACTTATAGCTGGTGGGAATAAAAAAAGGTACAGCCTTGATGGAAAACTGTTCAGCAGGGTTGTATAAAATCAAACATGAAATTTCCATATAACCAAGCATTTGCACTCTTGAATATTTAACCAAGTTAAAATTTATGCTTACACAAAAATCTACACATTAGCAAATAATATCATCAAAATATATTGTATGAAAAATTTAAAACACCTACACATCTAACCAAAAAAAAAAAAAAAAAAAAAAGCCGGGTGGTGGTGACGCATGCCTTTAATCCCAGCACTTGGGAGGCAGAGCCAGGTGGATCTCTGTGAGTTCGAGGCCAGCCTGGGCTACCAAGTGAGTTCCAGGAAAGGCACAAAGCTACACAGAGAAACCTTGTCTCAGAAAACCAAAAAAAAAAAAAAAAAAAAACCACCTACACATGAATGGTTGTAACAACTTACTTGTAATTAAAAACTGAAAACAATCTAGTTGCCCTTAAAGAGAGGATAAAAATGATGAAATACACCCATAGCATAGAATTCAACATTTAAAAGACTACTGACACATCCACATGCAAAAAGATGTTCAGTGAATTATGTTGTGAAAACATGGGTAGAACATAAAGGGCATTTCTGTATTACTTCTTACAGCTGTTATGTGTATCTTAAGTTACAACATAGTTGGAAGTTTAGTTTAAAAAGGAGCCACCACTAGCTGTGCACTGAGGATGTGACTGGATGGAGATGAAATAGCACTACTAATACTATGCTATTTAAAACTCACCAATTTCTGAAGGAAATGATGCAGCAGCAGGTTCTTGGTTTCCACCATTTTCTGATACAATTGGGTTATTCAGTGTCTCAGGGTTGTTATCCACAATGTTTTCTGGATGAACTGGCACTTCTATTAGTACAAGTTTTTCAATTACTGAAATAAAAAAATTCTCAATCATGAATCCTGTACTATGAGTAATTACTCTTCACTGACAAGGAGAAAGGAAAACAGCCTCACAGAGAACAAAGTTCAAAGAATTTGTCCCCAAATGATTTTCCCTTAAAAATGGCAAACAAAAATTCTTCAATTAGAAAGGATATTACTAAAGCAGGAATCGTGGTTCCTCCAAGGAAAGAAGAAATAACAATGGAACAATCAGAAATATAGATGTGGAGAGACTGCATCATCCATGTTTTGCTACCGGGAATGTAAAATGGTACAGCCTTTCTGGAAAACTGGCAGTTTCTTAAAAGTAAAAATGCTGTTTTCATAAAACACATAAATTGCACTCATGGCATTCGTAACAGAGAAAACAAAAGTTTGCATTATATTAAAACTATACATAAACGTTCACAACAGCTTTAAAACCTGAGTGGTCTGAAAGACAATGTCCCCCAAAGTGAGTGGCACTATTAGGAGGTGTGGCTTTGTTGGAGTAGGTGTGGCCTTGTTGGAGGAAGTGTGTCACTGGGGGATGGGTTTGAGGTGTTATACACTCAGTCTATGCCTATTGTGAGACAGAGTGGTTTCCTGCTGCCTGCAGATCAAGATGTAGAACTCTCAGCTCCTTCTCCAGCAACACGTCTTCCCGCATGTTGTCATGCTTCCTACCATGATGATAATGGACTAAACCTCTGAAACTGTAAGTCACCCATAATTAAATTTTTTCCTTTATAAGAGTTGCCATGGTCATGGTGTCTCTCCACAGCAATAGAAACCCTAACTAAAACAACTGGTAAAATAAATCTTTAAGAAAAAAAGGCAAGTGAAGTACATTGTGCCAATGGAAATGATTTCTTCTTTGTCCATTGTGGTGAACATACATTCCTATTCATGGGATGAACTTGCACAGTGCTTGACACATATTTGCACACACAAATAAATGCAAACAAAACTGGGGCATCACAATAAAATTTGTGGATTATACCAACCAGGATATACAATCCTGGTTGTGATAACTCACTCTATTTTTGTAAAAATGTTACTATGGGGGAAAAATGAACATTATACAAGAACTCCCTATATTGTATCTCAAAACTACATGTGATTCTGCAATGTACTACCATGAAAAGTTTAATCTGGAAAAAAAAAACCTGTTACTCCCACAAGTCGTCATCTCACCTCGATGTATTTATTCACCATGATGTGCATGTAGCTCCATAAACTCTTCTTCCCTTTACATACAATACACATAATAATAACAATAAAATGTAATTTAAAAACTGTAATAGGTACAAAGCATGGTAGGAAAAGACTGTTTTTAAAAAGCTTTTACTTGCCACAGGTATGGTAGCACATGCCTATCATCTCAGCACTCAGAAGGCAGTCAAGAAGGCTATAAGACTATCCTGGGCTACATAGCAAGTCCAGGTCAGCCTGGGCTATATGCAATTTTGTATAAAACAAAGGAAACCAAAGCTGTCACTGACAATTAGTATTAAGAATGTTGGGGCCAGATAAATGACTCAGCAGTTAAGAGCTTTTGTTATTCTCATATAGGTCCCAGGTTCAGTTTCAGCACACATATAATGGTTCACAGTCATCTGTAACTCTACATCCAAAGGATTCAACACCTTCTTTTGGCTACCATGAGCACTGCTTATAGACAGTGTACAGACATACATACAGGCAAAAACATCCATGCACAAAAAAAAAAACAAAAATAAATAAATCTTTTAAAAATATTAAGAACATTAATGCAGAGGGCTGGAATGATGGCTCAGAAATTAAAACCACTTATTCCTCTTTAGAGGTCCCAGGTTTGATTCCCAGAGCCCACATGTTAGCACATAACTATCCATAATTCCAGGTCCAGAGGATGCAATGTACTCTTCTGAGCTCCTTGGGCACCAGACATGCACATAGTACACAGATATAGGCAAAACACTCATACACATATAAACAAACAAATAAATAGATAAATAATTTTTGTTAAAAAAAGAATGCTAATTGGCGGTTCCCAACCTTCTGTAACCCCAGTTCCAGGGGATTTGACCCTCTCTGGCCTTTGCAAGCACCAGGCATTAAAGTGGTGCACAGACATGCATGCAGGAAAAATACCAAACACATAAAATTAAAATTAAACTTAAAAGAATGTTAATGCATCTTGATTTAAAAAGTGTTGTCGGGTGGTGGGGGCGCCTGCCTTTAATACCCGCACTCAGGGGGCAGAGCCAGGCAGATCTCTGTGAGTTCGAGGCCAGCCTGGTCTACCGAGTGAGTTCCAGGAAAGGTGCAAAGCTACACAGAGAAACCATGTCTAGAAAAACCACAAAGTGTTATCTGAGGCAAGAAAAATGGCTCAGTGGATAAAAAAGCGTGTCACAAAAGCATGAAGACTGGAGTTCTGGTTCCGCAGAACCCACAAAAAAAGCCATGTAGGTATAGAAGCCTACATGTGGTCTCAGAACTCAGATCAGCATTTATAGGCCACAGATAGGGGGGTCACCAGGACAAGCTGACTAGCTAGAGGAAAATATCTGCCTCAGTAAATACAATGGAGTACAATCACAGAAGACACCCAACAACTTCTAATCTCCAGACACATATATAAACAGACATGCACCTGTACACGTGCACACGTGCGCGCGCGCGCGCACACACACACACACACACACACACACATGTCCACATATATCCACAAATGCAAACATAGTGTGCATGCATACTACATACATATGTGTGCAAAAATAAAAGTACTTCCTGTATTGTGTATGTATAATTCCAAACTCACCTGACTCAGAAGATATGGAGGCAGCTATGGTCTCAGAATCTGGAGGAACAATATTTCCTAATAAAGCAGGATAATATACTGTCTCTTTATTGTCATCCACTATGACTTCAGTTTTTTTTGGCATTTCTACCAGTACAACTTCTTCAATCTCTGAAAATAAAGGATTCCCAACCATGAATTCTATATAATGAAAAACTATCTTTCTGGAAGGGGGTGAAATAAAGTTTTCTCGTGACAAAGGAAAACTGAACAAATCTTCCCCTAGCATACTCACCCATATAAAGAGCTAACAAAAGACCTGCAAAGCTAAAGGATATGCTGTAAGAACGCAAGTTAGAGAATCAGAAAGGATTGGGGAGGAGAACAATGGAAAGGTTAGTGTGGTGGTAATTTAATTATAATGAAATGTGATTTTGATTGTATGTTAATAAATAAAGTTGCCCGGGGGTCAGAGCTATTAGGGCCATAGCAAGAGTGTGGCGGTGGTGGCACAGGCCTTTAATCCTAGCATTCCAGAGATAGAAATCCCTCTGGATCTCTGTGAGTTCGGGCACATTGGAAATAGCAAGCATGGTGGTGACACACTCCTTTAATCCAGAAAGCCAGCCTTTAATCCAGGAGTGGTGGTAGAAAGCAAAAAGATATATAAGCATGAGACCAGAACTAGAAGCATTTGGCTGGTTAAGCTTTCAGGCTTTGGAGCAACACAGTTCAGCTGAGAGCTATTGGATGAGGACACAGAAGCTTCCAGTCTGAGGAAACAGGACCAGCTGAGGAACTGGTGAGGTGAGATAGCTGTGGCTTGTTCTGTCTCTTTAAATAGACGAACAGACGGGAAATAGAGGCTCTCATTCGGGAGGCTGGGACACCGCAGGTGGAAGGGTGAGATTTTGGCTCTGAGCTCTGACCTCTCGGCTTTCTCTTTCGCATTGTTTCTGTGTTTCTTACTTGTTGGGACGGTTGGTTACATCTATAGGTTAGGAACGTAAATGTGGAGAAACTGTTTCATCCTTAAATTTGGCGATATAAAATAGCAATACAGCTCTGGAAAACTGATTGGTGGTTTCTGATGGTAATATCATTATCATAATATATTACCATGAGACCCAGAAATTTGCACTCTTGGAATTTACAAAAAAGAAATAAAACTTACATTTACACAAAACCAGTGCACAAATGTTCATGGAGGTTTACTCCTAATTCCAAAAATTGGATGGAAAAAGTATATCTTTCAATGGGTAAATGGTTAAAAACAACTCAGTGGGGGGGGCATGAGAGAGAATATGAACTATCTACAGATACCCATAAATGGTATAAGTCGACAGGGAACTGTGCTGATGGGAACAAAATCTACATACCATAAGATTTTCTTTATATAATACTATTAAAGTGACAAAATTCTAGAAACCAGTATTAACCAGATGGTAAGGAACAGGCAGTTGGGAAGAAAAGCATGACTTCAATGAGGTAGATAGGGTAACAAAAAAACAAAAGAGGCAGTCAATGGTGAGTTATTCTGTATCTTGACTACAGTGATGGCAATAAAACTTACTCATATAATACTCATATAAGAAATCAATATAAGCACATGAACAACTACAAGAAAATATAAGCACATGAACAACTACAAGAAAACTATTATATCTGGGTACTAGATCAATGTGAATATCCTGGTAGTATTATTTAATCTTAGTTTTCTTATCTATTGTTTGGGAAAATAATAACGTATAAAGGGGATTAAGTTAATCTTATTTCTTACAAATAATAAGAATCTATAATTATTTTAAAATGAAAAGTTTAATTTTAAAAATGAACTACAAGTGGTTTGCATTAAGGATGTTGAGAAGTTTATGGATTGGATTGAAGAATGCTTTCTATAAAGTGTATCTTCTGCAGCTCACCAGAATCAGATGGGGGCCTAGAAGATGAAGATGCATTTTGCTGGACACTGCTATTTCCCATTGCGGGTGGGTAATTCACTGTCTCGGGGTTCTCTTCCAAGGCTGCTTCTGGTATTACTGGAATATCTATAAGAAAAACATTTTCAAGACTCCCAATTATGAATTCATGCAAAGCAAAATTATCCTTAAGTAATGTACAGGAAATAAACACATTTACTGACTAAAATTACTCATCCTTAAAAGACTTATCCTTTTTAAAAGGCTAAGAGAAAATCATCTAGAAAGTACATGATGAAAAGAATGAAACTTTGAGAATCACAAAAAAGGAACAATGAAAACAGAACAAATACACATGTAGAGAAACTGTGTCACTCACAAGTACTAGTGAGGAGATAAAATGGTATAGCTCTTTGGGGAAAACTTTTCAGTGCTTTCTTAAATGAAGCACATGACAACTTATGACTCAGAATTTATTTTTTTATTTTTATTTTTATGTTTTTGGTTTTTCTAGACATGGTTTCTCTGTGTAGCTTTGTGCCTTTCCTGGGATTCACTCCGTACCCCAGGCTGGCCTCGAACTCACAGAGATCCACCTGGCTCTGCCTCCCAAGCGCTGGGATTAAAGGCGTGTGCCACCACCGCCTGGTATGACTCAGAATTTCATGTAGACTTATAAAATGTATATGTAAACACTCATAGCACTTTACTTCTAATGGTAAAAAACTGGAAAAATCTTCAACATTGTTCAGTGTGTGAAGAGACAAAGTTGTACATCCATGCCATGGAATAGTATGTGACACTGAAGAAACTACTGAAATATGCAAAAATCTGTATTATTTGCCAGCAAATTATGTTTCATAAAAAATTCCACCCCAAAAGTTATATACCATCTGATTAAATTGAAGTATATTTCTGCAATACATTATCATTGAGGAAAATAAGTACAGCTTAAATGTAGTCTCTATAACTTCTTCCCACTAACATGCAGATTTAAAATTATCTCAAAATATAAAGCTGTAAGGATGCTGATGAAAAATAAACTGTAAACTGCAAATTCTATTAAAAAAACTATCCTTAAATATTATAAAGGAAATAGAGATACTTTCCCAAGAAGAAAACTAAAAGAGCCTTAAGTGAAGGCAAAAAAAAATTATTCTAACAGAAAGAAGCAACTGTGGATCATTGGGAAGGATAAAATAATAACAGAAAGATCCTAAATACAAAGGTGGAGAAAATGGATCATTCATATGTAAGTTCTGGGAATGAAAAATGTATAGAACAGAAGAAATGGAAGAGTGGTAGTTTCTAATAAACCTAGACATGAAGAGGGTTAGTATCTAGAATATACAAAGATCTAAAGATAACTGGACATCAAGAAAATAAATAATCCAATTTTAAAAGAACTAAGCAGAAAGTTCTCAAAGGATGAAACACAAATGGCTGATAAACACTTTAAATAAAGTGTTCAATATCATTAGCCATCAGGGAAATGCAAATTAAAATTAAATTAAATTAAAACCACTTTGAGATTCACCTCCCTGAGTTTGAATGGCCTACATTAATAAAACAAATAACAGTACATGCTGGTGAGGATGTGGGGAAAGGGGGACACATTTTCATTGATGGTGTGGGTGCAAACTTGACAGCCACTATAGAAAGCAGTGTGAAGGCCAGGCAGTGGTGGTGTATGCCTTTAATCCCAGCACTCAGGAGGCAGAGGTAGGTGGATCTCTGTGAGTTCAAGGCCAGCCTGAGCTACAAAGTGAGTTCCAGGAAAGGTGCAAAGCTACACAGAAACTTTAGAGAGAGAGAGAGAGAGAGAGAGAGAGAGAGAGAGAGAGAGAGAGAGAGAGAGAGAGAGAGAGAGAGAGAGAGAGAGACAGAGAGAAGAGACAGAGAGAAGAGGGAGAGAGGGAGAGGGAGAGAGGGAGAGGGAGAGGGAGAGGGAGAGGGAGAGGAGCTATTGGCAATTGATAGCTACAGAGAAAAGGAGAGTCAATATTATTTAACAATGAGAGCCCTGGTAGACTGCCTAGGCTCTAGTAGATAGTCATCTATTCATGCAATACTGGCAACACTAAGTGGACTCAGTGCATTAAAAAAAAAAAAGAGTACATGAAGTTGGGAATGAAAAATGGGGGGGGGGTAAGGAAGGGGCTGGAGGGGAGGAGAGGGAGAGGTGTACTTAACCAAAACATCACGTGCATATACAAAATTCTCAAACAATAAAATAAGTTGACGCTATCTTACACTGAGGTAAGTTTGGATTATGGAGTGCTATTTGTAATGGATATCATTTCAGACTCACTGAAGTTGTGAAAGACAGGTGGATTGAAAGTGTCTTCCTCTTCGTGATTTTCCTCCAAAGTTGGATTGTTCATTGTCAGGGTGTGGTTTCCAACACTGGTTTCTGCGATTTCCGGCATTTCTGTTAAAAAAGTTAACGATTGTCATATAAGACCTTTCATACATAAATTATTTCCTCTAGGAAGAGGAGGAGGAATTAAGACATTCACACAAAAAGGAAATGTAGAAGAATTTGTCCCCCACAGACTTACCCATAGGAAACATTAAAAGGAAATCTTCCATACAAACGGATGTGATAAAAGAAGGAATTTTGAATCATCCAGAAGGAGAAAACAATAGAAACGACAGGTACCAAATGCTAGCAGGAATATAAAATAGTCTAGCCACCCTGAAAAGCAGTCATGCAGTTTCTCACAAAAGTGAGCACGCATATGGCCAAATTTGTCAAGCTGTATACATTCAACATGTGTACGATTTTACATATCAATTACTATGGGTTGATTTTACATATCAATTACTATGGGATATGTTGTCTCATTCAGAATTCAGTATTGACAACTTGTTAGTATTGAGATAAGAGAACTTTGAGAAGAGGCTACCAAGCTGTGAGAATGCCTCTCTCATGAATAGCATTAAGTTCCTTGTAAAAGAGGCTTAGTGCAGCGGTTTTAGAGCTTGCCTTTATAACCTGTAGCCATGTGAGGAGATGGCCTTTCTCTCCTTTAGAGGAAGCAGCCTTCACCAGAAAATGGCACCTTTATTTTGAACTTCCCAGCTCCGGACAGTAAGAAAACTAATTTCTACTTTTTACAAATCAACTAGTCTAGGATATCTTGTGTTACCAGCAGAAATAGACTGAGACATCAGTTACATCTCAATGAAACTTTATATTTTTAAAAAACTAAACATGCAATTCCTATTAGTAATTAAACTCTTGAGAATCTGTATCAGAAAAATAAAAATTCAAATTTATACAAAAATCTATACATAAATGCTCATAGTAGTCTTAATCCTAATAGTAAAAAAGTAAGGGGGGAAAAACCCCACAAAATTTCCTTTAATAGATGAATGGTTAAGTCACAGCATATCTATATCATGGAATAGAGTGTTCAGCAATAAAAAAGGATGAAACTGTTGATACACATAACGATTTGGATGAGTCACCAGGGAATTGTATTGTGGCGGGGAGGGAGATTGTATTAAAAGGTTACATGTGGAAGGGAAGGACAACCAAAAAGGGATGGATTTGGGTGTGTATTTGTGGTACAATCATGTGAGATAGAAACGAACCTTGTGATAGAACATTCTGTATCTTGACTGTGGGAGACACATCAACTTTCTCCTGTGTTAAAACTACATAGAACTAAATTCACAGGCACACATGACAACCATAGCTTTCATAACATGTTATCTTTGAGCAGGATTGTATTTCTGCCTTATTTCTTACCACTCTGTGAAACTGGAAAGGTCTCAACCTAAATCTTTCAATTAAAAAGCTAATACTAATTTGTGTGAAGGAGTTTTGAAATACAAAGAATGCTATTTCCGTGTCTTTATAAACTCACCCCAATTGGGAGGGATGTAGACAAATGGTGGGACAGCATTGGCGCTGATATTCTCAACTCCCACGCCAACTGGGTAAATCATCCCATTCGGGTCACCGGCCAGAATGGGGTCTGCTGGCTGCAGCAACGCCAGAGGTGCTTCCACAGCAGGCTGCTCAGCCGAGATGGTGGCATTGTCGATTCCTTGAGCACCTTCATCGACAGGCACTATGTCAAGGTCAGAAAGCAGCTCTGCAGGCTCGGCCTCTGCCTCTGGCTGAGGAACTGTTCCCTCAGGGTTGTCCTGGTCCTGGGTTCCCTGCTCTGTCTCATTTAACGAGTCACCACAAGTTTCCTACCCAAGAAAAGAGAACAGAATGAGTTAAGCTTCCCTCAGTTCCTGGACTTCAGTTCCACCATGAGATCAGCCAATGAAAACTTCTGTTTTTGTTAGTGGTTTGTTTCTTGAAACAGGATGTCATATCGTTCAAGCTATCCTACAAATGAGGGCTCTCCTGCCTGGGCCTCTTGGGTACTGGAATTACAGGCACACTTAACCAAACCTAGCTGTCAAGCATTCTTTTTGTAATTAAAATTTTATTATAAAGAACTTGCAAATAAAAAAAAATCATGCAGGGAAATAAACCAGACCCAAAGTCAAGATATTCTTGTGTGAATACACATTACATCTAAAATGACACTAACCTAGTATAAATCAACTGTGAATAAAAACAAGAATTAAAATGCTAATCAGAAATGGCTTAGTATATTGTTCTTCCAGAAGATCCAAGTTCAGTTTCTAGCACCCATACCAAGAAGCTCATATCTGCTGGTGACTTCCACCCCATGGGATCTGGTGTGTCATTCTGGCCTCTGTAGGAACCATGCACACACACACACACACAAACATAAATACTTTTAAAATATTTTTAAAAGCTGATCAAAGCATGGACATCTATACCTATCACCACACTACTTTCTACTTTTAAAAGAAAATACTGCCCCCCCACCCCAGTACATTTTAGGTGAGTCTTATGCATGGTCATTTAGTAACATAAAAGTACTTGTGGTAATTTAGCAAGCCTACACTTAAGCATTTTATCAATAGAATTTTAGTCAACCATCTGCTGCTGAAACAAGTATAGATCAACCTTACTAACTTTATGGCTACCAGTTCCATATCTTTAGGTACTAGAACTTTAGCAAAATTGGAAGCATGTTCTGATAATACTTACACATCTCTCTGCCTGTGACATCTCACAAACTTCTTGCATTCTTGAAACAGTGTCATAAATATGGCTAATCTGCCTGTTTGTCCTTTCAAGAAGTTCTTCTAAATGCTATTAGAAATAAAAAAAATTATTATCATTTTAAAAGAAAAGTAACACATGAAAATGTATGAAGCATGGAGCTGGAGAGATGGTTCAGCTGTTAAGAGCACTTGCTTCTTTAGCCGAGGACCTGGGTTCAATTCCCATCACCCACATTGTGGTTTATGACCATGACTAATTCCAGTTCCAGGAGATCTGTTCCCCATTCTGACCTCTGCAGGTACCATGCATGTATGTGGTACACATACATACATGTAAGTAAAACACATAAAATAAAATGAATACTCTAATAAAAAATTTAAAATTAAAAATGAAGTAATTAATTTAAAAAAAATCTATGAAGCTCACTTTTGGTGAGGCCTGGGTGCAACACCAACCACTTGGCTGAGACATGGACTCTCAACCTGCCTCTACACTATCTGACCTATGCACCCTTACTTGGAAGAAACCTCAGTGACAGAAGGTGAGCACTTCACAGCCCCTGACATCCTCCTATGCACACATACATGCTGCAGCAACTGCCCATCAAGGAAGGTGGTAACTTAAGAGAAATTCAAAATCCAGGGCTCCACCCCACACCTACTGAATGGAGAACCTGAGTGGAAGCAAAAGGCTGGGTTTTGACAGTCCTTGTGTGGCTCCAGAAACATGCTCAAGTGAGAGAAATTTTAATGATTGGTTCAACAGTGCTCAATACCCCATTAGTGTTATCACCTCTGCACACCATGTCACAGGTAAGGAGGGGAGGCCCAGCTTGCCCAGAAGGGGCAGACAGAATCCAGACTCTCAGCTGAGTCTTTTCAGAAGTGGAGTCTGGCTGGGTGGTGGTGGTGGTGGTGGCGGCGGTGGGGTGGTGGTGGTGGTGGTGCGGTGGTGGTGGCGGCGGCAGCGGCGGCGGAGGCGCACGCCTTTTAATCCCAGCACTCGGGAGGCAGAGGCAGGCGGATCTCTGTGAGTTTGAGGCCAGCCTGGGCTACCAAGTGAGTTCCAGGAAAGGCACCAAAACTACACAGAGAAATCCTGTCTTGTGGGGGGGGAAGCTATAGGTGAAGATAAGTGGGGCATCCAGGACATCAGCATGCTCAAAAATTACACAGTGAGAAAAGGAAGTTCAGTGTTTCACAGCCAGTATAATAAATGCTGTCTAAGGAACCGTGCTCTGAAGGGAGTGCAAGGGTGAGAGCCACTAAGAGAGAATAGGCAGACAAGAAGAGTGGTGTTTTGAAGCTGCAGAGGAGAAAGAGCAACAGGAACTACATACATGATTGGGAGGTGGGGGCTGTGATCAATGCATGGAAGTCTCCCAACACAGAAAGCAAGGCCGATGCAGAAACCAGCAAGGGCACGAGTCCTGAGCAACAGAAAACTTCATTCTCCATGATCCAGAATGGTCCAAAGCAAGCTAGGCTCAGGCAGGTTTGCTGGCTGTGGAAGCTGCCTGGGGCTGTGGACTATTCACCAGGCAGAAGACAGCCCTGCCCAAACTCCTCTGGACTCTGCCTCCCGCCCATATCAGGCCCAGAGACATACACAAGATGCCTGGCAAGGAAAAGTTGCTAGAAGGAACTGGAGAAAAGACAGAGGAGAACCAAGGACTGCAAGCAGCATAGCCTAGGGGTGCCCCAGCAGAAGTCAGTGAAAGCCAGGAGCCAGTAATATCAGAAATAACAGTGCTTCAAGGGACAGTTCTTCAGAACATGACTTGGGAACCTGAGCATTTTTAGCCCTGACATCACAGTTTACCCAATTTGCCTAGTTGTTGGGACCCTGGCCAATACGATACCACAGGCAGCAGGGAACTAAGGTCTAGGCACTGTAGGCTCTACAGCCCCGATCTCAATCTTTTAAATTTGTTATTATTTATTTTATTTGCATTTTTACTGCTGATTGAATCTAGAACATCATACATGCCAGGTAAAGGCTCTGATACTGAACTATATCCCCAGCTCTTCCCCCCCCCCCCCCCCCCGTTTTTTTTTTTTTTTTAAGACAAGGTCTCATTAAATTGCTCAGGCTAGCCTTGGCCGTGGGACCTTCCTGCCTTGGCCTCCCCAGTAGCTAAGATTATATGCCTGCACCACCACTACCAGACAAACCTTTCCTTTTCAAACTATGTTAGCACATTCTATTCAAGAACTCTTATGGGATAAGAACCACCTATTTTATATGTATCTCCATTGTCTCTAGGGCAGTAGATCTTATATTTTTGGTTGTGAGCCTAGCCTTTAATGGCTGAGCCATCTCTCCAGTCCTAGGGCAGTAGATCTTAACCTTCCTAATGCTGTAACCCTTTAATACAATTCCTCAAGTTGTGGTGACTCCCAACCATAAAATTATTTTCATTGCTACCTCATAACTGTAATTTTGCTGCTGTTATGAACCGTAATGTAAATATCCTGATATGCAGAATATCTGCCATGTGACCCCATGAAAGGGTCACTTAACCCCCAAAGGGGCATGAGCCAAAGGTTGAGAACCACTGCTCTAGGGTATGCATTTCACAAAAGCCCTAATAGTTATGTATTTCTATTGGTATCTACTAAAAAAGTTAGTTTTTCTAATACCCCTTCAAAATGACATTAAAATCAATTCCTCACAAAAAGTTGTTTCAGTTGTAATAACTTACATGCATAACTTTATATGCAGTTAGGCTCATAATAAAACTGCATCCAAATCAGCCAATTGTCATAGAAGACTACATAGGAAAATTAAACATCAAAGAATTTACATGCGTTTTAATTGCATTTAATTAATTATGGGCTTTTTCTTCTTCTTTTATTTTTAAATTAGTAATGAAGCTGGAACCCAGGGCTTGAAGTGTGTTAGGTAAGCATTCTACCCGTGAGCTATATCCCCAGTCCTTTCTTCACTTTTTATTCTGAGATAGAGTCTCACTAAGTTGTCAAGGCCGACTCTGAACTTAAGATCCCTCTGCCTCGGCATCTTGAGTAGCTGAGATTTACAGGCCTGCACCATCAGGCCCAGTTAATTACAAGTTGTCATTGTTTTTATAACTTATAATATCCATACTGACAGTTCAAAATTTCACGTTGGGATAGCATTCTAATCAGAATTTCTAAGTGTATATTATAGTGGGATGATAATTACAGAACAAGAGAAAAGTTTAATGGTACAATGTCACTAAATGTAATAAAACCTGCTCAATATTTTAGAAAAAATAATTTAAAAGAACTTTGATACCTCACAAAGAATACATTTAAAAGACAGAAATCTCAGCTGGGTGGTGGTGGCACACGACTTTAATCCCTCAGGAGGCAGAGCCAGGAGGATCTCTGTGAGTTCGAGGCCAGCCTGGTCTACAGAGTGAGTTCCAGGACAGGCACCAAAACTACACAGAGAAACCCTGTCTTGAAAAACCAAAAAACCAAAAACAAACAAACAAACAAAAAAAGAACTCTCGATACCTCACAAAATGATAGAGATCTTGAAGAATGTTTCAAATATTTTGTTCCTCTATAGAGATTATAAAAGCAAGTAGCCAGTGCTTAATATCAATATCACTAGGAGCTGAATTAAACACTAGAAAAAATATTTTCAAAAAGCTACCCATTTTAATAGTTTTTACTTTGACTTACATTCTAAAAGATTTCATAAATCTAGTACTATAAAACAAAGATAAAGTAAGCCAAAACCCACCTTCATTTGAGAATGAAATAGAAAAAGCACTGATTAATATAAAGACAGAAAATAAAGAAGCTGTATAAGGACTTAAGTTGGGGAAAAGTGACTCATGAGTATTAATTACTATGAACATATTTTAATATAAATAAACACAAGATTAGGGGTGTGGCTTGGTGGTAAAACACTTGCCTAGCATGCCCAAGATATTTTTTCCATGTGATTGCATGGTTTATTTATTACCTGAGAGGGCCTAGGATTACTGACCCTAGAATTAACAATGAATGCACCTAGAACCAGATCTGGATTTCCATTCTCCAAAACAGAAGGATTCCTTCAGAAGTTGAATTCCTAGGCAGGAGCAGGGAAAATGCTGATAAACATAAAACATTCTTTGATGCCAGAAAAGAAGAAAATGCTCAAGAAAAATGAAGACAGAGCAAGAAAGCTTTAGGAGCCAAAGGGAATAAGTTCAAGATTACCCAAACTGGAAAATCAGATCAATGACATGAGTGATGCTAATACTGAATTGTAAAACATAATAAAGTAAGTATTGAGTCTGTTTTGATATACTGATATATACACATATATGTACATATATATTTAAATAGGTAGTAGTAATATTAGCCCATAATTCATAATACAATTAATGTTCATAGGTCTGTTTTTATATGACTAAATAAAATAAAATGAGTGAGAAATAAATGATTCTTCCTAACAAATTCTAATCAAGTAATTCTAATAAACATAGAAGAAATGAAGGAATAGAGAATCACCATTAGGCAAATATCTCAGAAATGATGGCCACAGTTAAAAATATATGGATAGACAATAACTCAACTCAGTGGGTTTGGGAGAAGCAGGATGTTAAAAGAACCACAGAAAATGCTGTGTATTTACAACTTACAAAAGGAAAAAAATGGAAGATACTTTGCAAATCAAGTGATTGATGTTAACATCACCATTAAAAAGATATGCAGACAACACCTACCCTGTGAGATGGCTCAACAAGAAGATAACATCACTTGTGCAGTATTCTTGTCAGCAATGAATAATCTCAATGTATTCAAAAGCGGATATTAAACACACAAAAATGAGAAACATTTTATAAAGTAACTGACTAGCTGTCATCGAATGTGAAGGTCACAGTAACATGGAGAGAATGAGGAACTGTGACAGATCCAAACAGACAATGGAGACAATTAAATCGTGTGTGTGTGTGTGTGTGTGTGTGTGTGTGTGTGTGTGTGTACATTTAATGATAATAATTACAGAAGAAGAGGTCATGAATCTGAAAGGGGGTGTGTTCACAAGAAGAAATAGTGACTCACAAGAAGAGTTGGGGGGGTAGAAATGATATAAATGCAATGCACACATAAATGAAGTTCTCAAAATATAAAATTTAAAAAATGGGAAACTATTAAATGTGAGATATTGGATTGATCCTGTTTACAGAAAAATAAATGTGAGATTTAGAAAAATGGCATAATTTAAGTAAGAACTATAGTTTAAGTAATATTTCTGAATCAATGTTGATTTCCTAGTTTTGATTACAGTATAATTAATATCAGGGAAGCTGAATGAGGTACATATATGGAGAACTCTGTAGTATCTTATTACTCTTTCAAAAGCCTAAAACTATTTCAAAATTAGAAAACCCAATAAAACTAGGATCAAAACTGCTGTGAATTGAGTAATAGAGCCATAGCTCAGCAGTGGACCACTCATCTGCTGTGCAGGTATGATCCCCAACACTGCAAAAAAAAAAAAAATCTGAATTTCAAACAAGAGGAAAACAAAATGGTTCATAGTTCACTATCCCAAAAGAAGAACACAAATTCAGGATAGAGAAGTATTTCCTTGTGTATGAGTCTAAAGTAAGTTCACAGTAGACAAAAACTGAAAAAGAATCTGACCCTCAGGCTGTGACTCACTGATAGAGAGCTTACTTAGCATGAACAAAACCCAGGAATCCATCTCCAACACTGAAAAAAAAACCTGAACTGGTTCCTCAGTAAGTGTGAAAGTGCTTAACAATTAGCAAGTGATATGTAAAGATTCAAGTTTTGAAGAATATCAGTTAATTATACTTTCTTCTCCACAAACAGGTACTCTATTTGTATTCTTATCTATAGGAACACAGTCCAAAAACAGAGCCATGTGAGGGGAACTGAGTGCTTGTGAGAAAACTCTAAGAAAGCAATAGTCTTGTAACCTCAGTTTAAAAAAACAAACAAACACGGAATTGTTCTTGAAATGTGCTTTCATGCCCCTCCCAGGTGTAGAGGATAGGAGTGAATTCACTTTAGATTATTCATTTCAACTAGCTATTATTATTTGTTCATAGGCCCCTGTGGAAAAACATGTTTTTGCCACATGTGGCTTGCCCTTGTAATTGTATACTTTACTCAGGTGACTGTTCTTTAACCCTCAGAGTATAAATTGTCTGATGTTCTGAATAAAGTTGGTTATTGCATATAGTCTACCTTATTTTCAGGCACTGCTCTCTCAGATTCATGCTGCCAATTAGAGAGGTAAATAACATCTAGGGACAATTTATTTATAAACCAAAAAGAGATATAAAGGTAGAAATTAATAGGAAAGTTCAGGATATCTATTTTGTTTGAAGAAGTCCCAAATGCCTGTTGATTGTATCACAAGACCTCTCATTGAACATATAACAACATTAAAGCATGTACTGGTAATACTATTAATTCAACTGCCCCTATGTAACGATTCATATTGAGCATAACACTTTCTGTACTTCAGGGCACAAAGGCTAGTCTTCCAGCAACCTAGAATCATTTCTGCTATGAAAGGAAATATTTCTAGCCATAAGCAAAGAATAAAATGTTACAGGGCTCTTGATCTTCAAATAATCCAACAGTGACACCCTGTGGACAAGACAGGAAACAATCGTTCTTTGGAATAAAACAGGATGTAAATAACTAAATAAACAAGAAACTATTATAATAACTGAACTATAGTAACTATTCAAAAGTTATTTATGGCCGGGTGGTGGTGGCGCACGCCTTAATCCAGCACTCAGCAGAGCACGGATCTCTTGATTCGAGCAGCTGTCTCCAATGATTCAGAAACACAAATACACAAGAAACCTGTCTCGAAAAAACCAAAAAAAAAGTTATTTATGGACTTTAAAGATAATATTAATACAAATATATTAAGCAGTTAGAAAAACATTTGTTCTAAAATACATGATTAAATTACTTGAGTTAGCCTTGTATTATATACTTAATCAATAGCCAAAAATATATGTAATTATAGTAAAGCATGTACTAGTAGAACTATATTCTTATTAATCCAACCTCCCTTAAGTCATCATTTCCATTGAATATAACACTTTCAGTACTTCAGGGCACAAAAACTAGTCTTCCAGTAACCTAGAATCATTTCTATGAAAGGAAATATAAATACTGAAGGGCTCTAGCAGGCCCAAGCATGGCAAACATGTCACCAGCAGATCTTGTCCATCTCTCTTCCCTCTCCCTTGCTAAACTATTATATTTCATTCCTAAAGCTAGCCACCAAGATATATTCCCTTATTTGGCCACATTGTTATAACTGACTCATTCCTGAGGCTGATCACCAAGGACCAACTATCAAAAAACATCAAGGCCCAGCAATCAAATATCCCATTTGCCTACCCTAATTAAAATACCCAATCAAAATTTACCAACCCATCCTAGCTCATTCTAACACAGACCTCTCCTTTTCCCTCTTAAAATCAACACTTGCAAAGCTATTTGTGTTTGTTTCTGCCAGATTTCGATTCAACCACCTTGTCTCTTTGCCTTGCTTAATAAAGGATCTCTCTGTGCTTGGAAATAGATGTTTGAGTGTGGTTTGTGCCATATATATATATATATATATATATATATATATATATATATATGATTTATTAGAATGGCTTACAGGCTGTGGTCAAGCCATTTCAACAATGGCAGCCTACCAACAGACAGCCCAAGAATCCAGCAGTTGTTCAGATCATGAGACTGGATGTCTCAGCTGGTCTTTGGTATGCAACAGAATCCCAAAGAAGTAGGCTCTAATGCCAGTAAAGGAACGGACTTGTCAGAAAATCAAGAGCAAGCAGAGAAAGAGAGAACAAGCTTCCTTCTTCCGTGTCCTTTATATAGGCTGCCAGCAGGTATGGCCCAGATAAAAGGTGGATGTTCCCACATCAAAAGATCTGGATTACTGGTGTATCTTCCCAACTCAAAAGATCCAGAATAAAAAATGGTCTTTCCATTGCAAATGATTTGGTTAAGAAAAAATCCCTCACAGATGTACCCAGCCACTTGGGTTTTATTTAACTAAATGCAGCCAAGTTGACAACCAAGAACAGCTATCACAAATCCACCTCTTGTCAACTTGACACACAACCATAAACACATTATAAATTTTAGAATAGGTGATAGTTTTCCTTGAGGGACATTCTTTTAGTATCTCAAACTTAAATAAGACAACCACTGTTACTTTGTTACTTGATGTTGTATTACATGATAAAGAAATCAAGGAAAGAGAACCAAGAACTGTACAAACACATTCTTAACAAAATATGACAAAAACTTTCATATCAATTATAATCCTTGTTTCTGCAACTGGCCACATGGCCTTAGCTGGTTTTTATAACTGTGGACCAGAGATAAGGGAAATAACACTCTGCCCCTGACTTAACCCCAAGTCTGAGACCAAAGCCAAGGGAAAAAAACCTGCCCCTGGCTTGACCAGGAGTCCCTGGCTTAGAAATAAACCCCCATGTGACTCAGCAATATCGGGGAGGAGGGAGAGCAGGACAACAATCAGCCAAGTTGTACTTTTCCACTAGCTCACTGCATGTTCTCCAAAACCCTATTAAAGCCACCCCCCCTTTCACCCAGCTCTCTGCTGTCTTTCTTCCTGTTCAGAAGCCGTTGCCATAAAACAACGTTGCCAATAAATCTCTTGTGTGAGATTGTTGCGTGGTATGACTTTTTGGTATTCCTTGGTTCCTGCCAAAATACCCAAGTGCCAGGAAAAACCCTTAAATTGATAATGTGACTTGAATGGGCTCTCCAGGTGTCTGTGTTCCCCTGACATACAGAGTCTGAACTGCACCAGGACCTTATCCCTCATCTCTAGTCCACTCTGGCATCCCATCCATCCGCAATAATTCTCTAAATTTCTCCTTCAGACAGAGATACCTCCAGTCATGGTCTTTAAGGTTATGGTAGACCCTCTTCACCAACCCATCACCCTTGGAGCCACAATCCTGCAGCTTCCTTAGGCCCAACTAGGCTATTATGATCCTTTTCACTCCCCTTTTCTGCCTCTCCCTCAAAGCTGCCTGTAATCCCACCAGCTTCTCTATGCCCTTGTGGCTTTTATGATAGTGTGAGATCCTGTTCCTGTCCCTTTCCTGTGGATAAGACCTTATTCCTAAACTCAGATTTTCATTGCCTTTAAGCAAGCCTTTGGGCCCTGTACATGAAAGCCCTGGTACCAGGTGCTGATTGCTTCTATTTGGTCTAACCTGAATCCTGGAAATGCCCTCGACTACAGGCTGCTCTGACCTTTTTTCCTACACACCCCTCATCCATGGGAACAGTGACATCCATATCTTCTCATTCCCCCTTGGGGTGTCTCTTAGAACATCTCCAGCCTCTCCACCTGGCACCCAACCTAAAGGGCCCCTAATTTATTCACTTTTGCAACAAAATCTGGTCTCAATATCCCTTAGAAAACCAATTCAAATGGCCACCTACTGGCATTCAAGGATCTCAATATTATTCAGGACTTTTCCAACTTCAGTGGGCAATTGGGGAAATGGAAAGAGATTCCCTATTCCCAATGTTCCACTTTTCTCTTACCTTTGGTCCAAGCCCTGTTTGTTTTTTTTTCTCTGCCCCCAACTCAACATACACATAGGTGTGCACCCCCCCCCCACCCACACACTGTGAATGTTGGCTGGAGCATCTCTAATCATCCTCCTGCAGCATCCTCTATAGCTAGGGGCTCAAATATTTTTCTATCCCTAAGCCTACTTTGTTCTTAGCTTACTGGAATGAGTCTTACAGGGATTCAGATATCTTTTAGGTATACGTATTATTAAATTATTGTTTTATGCTGCTTCACTTCATTGAAAAGCTGGCTCTGGAGTTAGTTTATAGCTCTCCCTCTTCTAGACCGAAGCATGCTTATTTAAGGGTTTCCTCCCAAATCTCTGTCCCATGTCAGGCAGGCCACCTGACTATGTGACAGAGAAAGGAAAGCAAAACAGGAAACTATTTCTAATAAAGATTATTGCTACTCATTTCATACTCTTTTTGGTTTTGATTTAATTCTCTAAAACTTTGCTAAGGTGTGAATCTTAAGATTTGTAAGACTATTAATGTAAACTTTCTGTACTTAAAGATTTGTAAGTATATTGGATATGGTTAAAAATCTGTAAAATCAGCTGGGTGGTGGTAGTGTATGCCTTTAATCCCAGCACTCGGGAGGCAGAGCCAGGTGGATCTCTGTGAGTTCGAGGCCAACCTGGTCTACAGAGCAAGATTCAGGACAGGCACCAAAACTACACAAAGAAACCATATCTCAAAAAAAAAAAAAAATCTGTCACAAAGGGGTTAACTTAAAACTCATAACACTGGGTGTTGATAGTTTAAATCTATACATAGGTAATCTTAAGGAAACCATGTGGGATGACACCATTTTAGGGATATAAGCAACATGCTGCTTGTCACTGTCTTAGCTGCTGTCCCCACTGGGATGGAGGTAATCATGTGGCTGGCAGGGTTGGAGAGGGTGGATGCCAGGACTACAATCTTGATTAAAAGTAACCACATTGTATAAGCTAACCAAGGAGGTAAAAAAAGGTGTCCAAGATATTTTGGATTGGGATGTATTTTTTGTGGGTGATACTTGTCCTGAGAATAAGAATAATAGATGAGGAAAAATAATAAAAAACAAGGCTTACCAAAAATAGAACTTAAAAACAGCATTTTATACTGCTAATTTCTCCACCTTCATTAAAGAGTTCCAATATATTATCCAATCTTACAACCTCAACTTCCACGGCATTTATATGATTCCTACTAACAACCTTATCCCTGAGGAGTGCAGGTGAGGCAAGGAACAGGATAGGGTGCATATAGACAAAATCCACCAATCTAACACTATTCACCCAGTTGGGGCTGAGGTGGTCCCCAGCTGGGATCCTGAATGGAACTACAATACTCCAGGGGGGATTTCAGCTAGAGATAAATTTATAACTTGCCTCCTGGCTCAATTTGTAACCTACATCCTGACTGGCCTCCAGAAGGCTGCCCTTAAAAGCTTTAAATTTTATATATATATAATATATATATATATATATATATATATATATATATATATATATATATATAATTCTTATGACCTAATTCTTTTCCCTGTGTTTCCCTGCATTAAAGCCAAATGCCTAGAGATGGGATCCCTAACTACACAGTCTTAGTGGTGGCCTTCAAAGTGTACCATGGGAGAGATGTAAAGTCCCCTGTTGTGGGATGTTCTGTATGTTGTGAATATGTTGTTCTGATTGGTTGATAAATAAAAAGCTGATTGGCCAGTAGCCAGGCAGGAAATATAGGTGCGATAAGCAGACAAGGAAAATTCTGGGATGAGGAAGGCTGGGTGAAGATATACCAGCCTGCTATCCAGGGAGCAGCATGTAATGACATACAGATAAAGCCACAGAACATGTGGCAACATATAGATTAACAGAAATGGGCTGAATTTAAGTGTAAAAGGTAGTTAGTGGTAGGCCTGAGCTAATAGCCAAGCAGTTTTAATTAATATAAGCTTCTGAGTGATTATTTGTGTCTGAGCAGCTGTGGGCCCAGGTGAGAGCTGAGAAAACTTCAGCTACAAATGGAACTCAATGGTGTCAAAGACACTCCATATGGAGTTTATCTTCTCAGCAGAAATAGCCATTTGGGCAAGAAACTGTTCTTGCCTGGACTGCTTGACAAAATGTTGTACCTACTGGACATGCAGGACCCATAAAAATTACCACTAAACTTTAGAAGACAAAATGGTCCTTCAGGTACCTGCTTCACAGAAAAAAAAAACTGCCAGACATTCTACAGGACACACAAAAAGTAACTGAGAGACTCTAGGCCTGTGGGCTAAAAATAGATGACCCAACGTTACAGAGAAACTTTGGATGACTGTCTAGGCAGACATCTGTCTCTGTCATTCTAGATTTTTATTACAATGCTCTTCCTGTTTACTTAGGTAATATTATATCTTTCTGGGGGTCTTTGATATAGTTAAAGACTAGAGAGTTATAAATTTTCCTTGGTTATGACAAAAGATAAATTAGATATAAAACTTTAGACTCATAAACTAGATAAAATATTTTCTTTAATTTTGCCAAATACAAATAGATTAATTATTATAACTATAATTCTTGCTTGATAACTGTTCTATTATATGTAATTTGACTATGTTAAAGTTAAAACCTTCCTTTATGATTAAAAAAAAAGGGGAGGTCCTGTGGGATGTTCTGTATGCTGTGAATGTGTTGCTCTGATTGGTTGATAAATAAAAGGCTGATTGGCCAATAGCCAGGCAAGAAGTATAGGTGGGATAAGCAGACAAGGAGAATTCTGGGAAGAGGAAGGCTGGGTGAAGATATACCAGCCTGCTATCCAGGGAGCAGCATGTAATGACATACAGATAAAGCCACAGAACATGTGGCAACATATAGATTAACAGAAATGGGCTGAATTTAAGTGTAAGTGCTAGTCAGTAGTAGGCATGAGCTAATAGCCAAGCAGTTTTAATTAATTAAGCCTCTATGTGTTTATTTGGGTCTGAGCAGCTGCAGGCCTGGGTGGGACTGGAGAAAACTCCAGCTACAGTCCCCCAAACATAATTACCTGCTGGTGGCTAAGGCCTTTCACCCAATCATAGCCACTGCCCTTATGCTCCCCAAAGCCTGAGAACCTCTGAGTCCCTGCTTCAAATGCAGTCAGGAGGGGAACTGGGCCCATGTCTGCCTGGAACCTCAAAAACTCTACCAACCATGTCCTAGGTGCTATCAAGAGAGACATAGTGACATGGGTTGTGAACTACCCCACATGGCCCTTGCAGTGTGGGGACATCAGGCCCAGAATACCCTTCAGCTGACCTCCTAGGTCTAGCCATAGAATGACTGAGGGGGCCTGGTCTCCCTTGGCAGAACCACCACCATCTCTAGCAGGGAGCCACAGATAGTCATCATGGTACCTGGGTAACCTATCTTCTTCCTATGGACATCATGGCCACTTACTTGGTTCTGACAGAGTTTTGAGGGCCTACCTTCCCTTTTTGTTCCCTATTGTTGGGGTAGAGGAACAGACTTATCAACCTCACCAAACCCTGCCACTTAGTTTTATCTTTAAGGGTATTCCCCTGACTCACTCCTCCCTAGTAGTACCAACCTGTACCATCCCCTTACTAGGAAGGAACCTCTTACCCAAACTGGGAGCCTGTACTTCCTTGGCTCCCCTAGTCTACCTGGCCCTAGGCTTGCCAGCCATTTCCCTTCTACTTCTCCTCCAAACCACACAGTCTGACACACCTTTCCCTTTATCAACCTCAAGTTGGTAGATTCTTAAGTATCAAACACCCAAATACCACCATATAGCCAAATATCATTCCACTCTTTTCATGTAATTACAAAACCCTACCAATTTTATCACCTAGGCTCAATATCTACCCTCTCTATAAAGTCCCAGGGGACTTAAGCCTCATATTTCTGATCACTTAAGAAAAGGCCTTTTGTGCCCACATCTCCCTTTAACACCCCCACATACTTGCAGCTAAAAACACCAACAGAGCCTACCACTTGGTATAGGATCTTCAACTTATCAACTTTGCTGTGGTTTCTCTCCAATATGTAGTACCCAACTCCTGTACTATACTTTCTATTATCCTTCAGGAACCTCACATTTTTCTGTCGTAGACCTCAAGGATGCCTTCTTTTCCATTCCTCTAGATTCCCAGTCATAAATTATCTTTGCTTTTACTTGGACTGACTCTGATACTCATATTTCTACCCAACTTACCTGGACTGTCCCACCCAAGGGGTTCCAGGACAGCCCACATCTATTCAGCCCTCTAATTTACCCTCTTTGTCTCTTCTGACATACAAGTTTATGCAATACATAGATGATCTTCTCTGTAATACATTCCTACAAATTAGCCAAGCTGACACTTATACTCTACTGAACTTCCTGTCTGGCCAGAGATATAGGGTCTCACCATCTAAGTTCCAGTTTTCCACCCCTCAGGTTACTTATCTGGAACTAGCTATTACTCCAACTCACAAGGCCATTACCCAAAGTAGAAAATATTTTATTTAATCACTTACAGTCCCCAGCACCAAAGATGAAATTCTGTCCTTTCTAGAGATGTCTGGTTTCTTACACTCTTGGATCCCCTCTTTCTCCCTTCTTGCTTGCCCCCTATATGAGGTACCTTGGAACCTCATATGAGCCCTCCTTGCACCCATTGTCAAGCCTTTTCATAAGCTTCCATGGGCCTTCCCAGTGAGAACCACTAATCAACAGGATGAACTAACTGCTCTTATGCTGTGGAATAATGCTTTTGCACACTGTTTTAATAAAACACTGATTGGCCAGTAGCCAGGCAGGAAGTATAGGTGGGATAAGCAGACAAGGAGAATTCTGGGAAGAGGAAGGCTGAGGAGGAGATGCCAGCCTGCCATCCAGGGAGCAGCATGTAATGGCACACAGGTAAAGCCACAGAACATGTGGCAACATATAGATTAACAGAAATAGGCTGAGTTTAAGTGTAAGAGCTAGTCAGTGGTAGGCCTGAGCTAATGGCTGAGCAGTTTTAATTAATATAAGCCTCTGTGTGTTTACTTGGGTCTAGGCAGCTGTGGACTGGGCGGGACACAGAAAAACTTACAGCTACACTCTTATTCATTCCTTTCAACTGGCAAAGGGACTATGTCACTCCGAACAAAGTTTCTGATCTTACTCAAGCTGCTGATTTGACTTTCCTGTGGTATGTACGGATCATTTGTTTCTGCTGGCTTCTACCACCCACAGAATTTGATTCCAACTTCTAAAGTCCAACTCTTCAGCTGCTTCTTCTCTCCACTTGCTCAAACCATTTATATCTCTTTTCCTACTTGCTAAGTGTCCTCTCTCTGTCTTGTGGGACCTGCTATGCCCTCTGTGGCCTTACCATGTGAGCAACTCTCTTGTTACTAAGACACTTGCTCCTCTCCCTTTATTGGAACCCTGCCTGTTTCCTTGCTTCCTCCCCCTAAGAGCTGCCTGCATGCAAAGACATTTACAATGAGACTTTCATAAACCTGTTCGTCATCATTTTACTCCTAATGGCTCAAAACTTTTGGTAATCCAAATGGCCACTAGGAAAAGAATGAATAAGCAAACTACATTTAAGAATATCACTGAGCAATAATGGAAACAAAATGAATCCCTAATACATTAGTCTAAGAAAAAAATGCTGAAATACAAAATCCACAATTCTATTTATACAAAATATTTTCATCTATACAATTCTACATGAAGCTATGTAGCAGGCAAATTAAGCTAGGATGTAAAAAAAATCAAAATGTTTAGGAAAAATAAAGATTTGATGGGAAAAGATACATGGGAAGTTTCTAGAATGACATAAATTTTCATTATCTTGATAGAGGAATGTGTTATAAATATTTATAAAAACTTACCAAACTGTAATTTCAAGATCTGTGCATTTCATTTTATGAATTTCAACTCAGTGTTGTTGTTTTTTTTAAAAGAAGAAATACAGTATAATGAGAACAAAGACTTTCACTTTAATATACAAACCGTAAAATTATCTGGAAAAGATGGTCGTCTTCTTTTGTTTGTTGGGGAAACATTCACTGAGCTAGGATTGTATCTTTTTAAATTTACTGGAAGATTAATTTCTTCAACATCTTCATTGTCACCTTCATCTTCATCATCTCCATTAACTCCATTGTCTTCACCATATTCATCTTCACTATCTGTAAAGCAGCACATAAAAAGTCATTTTAGCTGGGCGGTGGTGGCACGTGCCTTTAATCCCAGCACTCGGGAGGCAGAGCCAGGCAGATCTCTGTGAGTTCGAGGCCAGCCTGGACTACCAAGTGAGTTCCAGGAAAGGCACAAAGCTACACAGAGAAACCCTGTCTTGAAAAACCAAATAGATAGATAGATAGATAGATAGATAGATAGATAGATAGATAGATAGATAGATAAAAAGATAAAATAAAAAGTCATTTTATGCATTTGCTACCTAAAAACCTTAGTGTGTGTGTGTGTGTGTGTGTGTGTGTGTGTTCTGACTATACCACTTTAAATTAGAGCCTGTTTCAATTTTAGAGAATGACAAAACAAAAATTCTTCTCTAAGTAATTTAGAATAAATATCTATGAATGGAAGGGCTATATACCCTCAATAGGAGTAAGTATGAAGTTAAAAATCCAGTCTAGACTACAAAGGAGTGTTTTACAACTTAAACTCCACAAGCGGAGACAACTGCTAAGACTTTTATGAGGTCTCCAGGAGTTTTTTGTTTTGTTTTGTTTTTTACTTAGGGAGGTTAGCATGCTTCCAAAATCTGTTCCAGAAGAGTCTGTTCTATCAAAACTCACCAAACTGTACTTTTAAGAGCTGTTCATTTCATTTTATGAAATTCAACTCAATTTTTTTTTCAAAAAGCAATACAGTATAATCATAACATAAATTTTCACTTTAATGGATGAACCATAAAATCATAAAACTACCACCAACCTGCCACGGCCTCTGGCCTCCACCCCTGCCACTGCTGCTGCCTGGGTAGTGCCACTGCAAAGACTCTGCCTACTCACTTGAATTGAAAACCCTTCAAAGCATCTTCACCACTGGTTGCAGCTCTAAAATCATGGTTGCCTTACCAATTAGACTTTACATGCAACTTAAATAAACAGATGTGAAATAAAAGTTCGAAAAATCTAGAAATATCAAGGTTAGGTTATGGTTTTAAGTCATTCAATACAGAACTAGAACCAGAAGTATCTACAAGGATGTAACCCTCTAGCTTGAACTAGGTCTGGCTTGCCCTCTTTCTTCATAGTTACTGGAGATGCACAATACTACAGAAGCTAATTAGCCTTATCCATCCTGAGCTAGAGCAGTCAAGGAGATATTAATGACCCAAAAGATTCAAATGACAGAAAGTAAAAGGAGTAAGAGAACTGTAATTAACCAGATGTAGTGGTTTATACCTATGCTGCCAGCATCCCTGAGGCCAAGGCAGGAGGATATCAAGTTTGAGCCAGCCTGAACTGGCCTGTGTGGATTACATAAAGACCCTATAGTCTCCTTTCAAAATGAGGGAAGGTGTGCTGGATCAGGTTCAGAACTTACATTCAAAGCCTACCTGGGCAACTTAGCTAGACTGTCTCAAATGGAAAAAAAAAGTAAAAAGAGGGCCAAGGTTCAAAGGTAGCATGCAGGAGGTCCCAAGAAGTATGAAGGGACGATAAAAAAAAAAAAAAAAAAAAAAAAAAAAAAAAAAAAAAAAAAAAAAAAAAAAAAAAAAAAACGAATGGGAGAATTAACTCTCAGGTGAGGTAAATATAGAGCAATGCATTAAAAAACAGCAACAAAAACAAAAAATGGACATATCCAAGTTGAACTGTAATTGCCACTAAATTTTATTTTTAACTGGAATTTTTCCGACCATAAAATTAATGAGTTGTGAATAACTAACCCATAGAGTGACCATAATGACAAACTCAGAATAAGCCATCTACTGGGGCTTCCAGTCAGGATGAACCTCAAAAACTTGAATAAAATAAGTCAGATATAACAGCAAACACAGTGTATGATTCAACTCACAGAAAGTTCAAAATTAGGCCAAAGTAACCCATGATATGAGAAGTCACCATAGTGATTACCTTGCCAAGGGGGTTAGGGAATACAAGGAGACAAGGCTGGGGTATGCACAGTTCTTATCCTATTATTTGTTATTATGAATTACGATTATATACATGCATTGATTGAAAATATTTAAGCTGTATATTCATGATGTGTGTATATTTTAATATAGTATAGTTCTATGTAAAACTTATCTAAAAAATAAGCTCATTAGGGCCTGGAGAGATGACTTAGCAATTAAGAATACAGAGGACCTGGTTTCAATTCCCCACACTCACACAGCAGCTCATAAGCACCTGTAGGTCCATTTCCAGTGGATCTGATATCCTTTCCTGGTCTCTATGAACATCAGGCACACATGTGGTACACAGGAACGTGTTCACGCAAAATCCATAATATAAAATATTTTTAAAATTAGCTCCTTTTAGGATCTAATTAAAGTAATCCATCACCAATAAATATGAGCTTTAGATGTATTTCCTTTCTCTTTTTTCTTTTATACTGCACATATATTGAGCAATTTTGAGCATTACTTAAAATTTCAAAATACTTTTGAATTTCTTCATAGTATTTCATTTTATTAATGCACATAGGTTTTACTACTATCTGTTACTGGACATTTTATGGCTTCTAAGTTTTATGGCTTCTACATTTTCACTATTTTGAAATAATCATGTATATGCATTCAAAAAAATATTCCTTCCTATAAAAGAATCACCACAAGAAAGGGTGTAACATTTGAAAGACTTCTGGTAGGTGCTTCCCAGAGGTCTTGAGAGGCTGTACAAATTTGTACTCCAAAAGAATTAAAGTGTAATGTTTTTTCACTATTATCACTAAAGTGAATTAACTTCTAAACACTGCTAATTTGATAAAGGTTGAAAGTTATATCCCATCTCATTTGCGTCTTTCTCAGTATGAATGCAGTTGAACATTTTCAGATGTTTCTCTGTCTGTTAAAACCCCTTGTTCTGGGCCCTATACCTCACCTGGGTAGCACAATAGAACCAAACCTGTTGGCAGGGGTGTGGGTGAACCAGCCCCAAAGTTGTGAGCATGGGAGAGCTGTCCCCACTACTAGCCTATCATGCAACAGTGTGGGTAGGAGAGAGATGCACCCCCTTACTCCTCACCCCTTACTGCCTGAGACAGAGAAGCAAGCTGACCCTCCCCCTTACCAGCTGCAGCACCTGGGCAAGTGGCCCCTAGACCTCACCTGGACAACAAGGTAGAGCTGGCCCTGAAGGTACAGGTGTTGGAGAATGGACCCCGACGATGTGAAAGCTGAAGAACTGGCCCCATCCTTTGCTCATCCCTGCAAGGTGTGAACTAGCCAGGGCAAGGCAAGAGAGCTCATCCTGGTGGTGAGGACAAGGAAGAGCTGGCTGGCCAGCCCTGCAACTACCCAACATCCACCCCATCTGTGGTCCACTGGAGCGTGGGGGTGGGTTGATCCTGGGAACCCAAGGCTGCAGGATCTCCATGATACAGGGCAGCAACAGGATGTCCAGGGAGAGTACCAGTGAGGGCCCAGTGTTGATAGTGTAGCAGGGACCAGAGTCCTTGAACCAGACCAGTGATTTTTTGTGATGAATGCCTAAAAATGTGTGGATAAAGGGGTTTACTGCGTGACTCACTGGGTCACACTGCAGCTTCCATGACCAGATTTTCCCTTTTCCCCCCACCTTCTTTTACTTTGTTTTATTCGAGGGTAGGGGTAATGGGTGAGATTGGGAGGCATGATGTGAAAGACACAAAGAATAAATAAAAAGAAAGTTGTTTTTTTTTTTTAAAAAAAAAAAAAAAAAAAAAAAACTTGCTCTGTGAATCACTAGTTTTTCTGCCTCCTTGCTCACTCCCCAGCTGGGTTTCCTGTGTGAGTCCTTGCTATCAGAAGGGTAATAATGGGTAAATTTGAAAGTGTACAGTTGGAGCAAGTGCTTTTCTCAGGTGGTGGTGGTGGTGTGATCCTGGTATTTTTGCTAGGGAGGAATTAGTTGTTTGATCTTATCAAACCCATTAATAGTTGTGATTTCTTAACCGCTTTCACATGCAGTCTTTAACAATGATTAGAAAAACATTCAACTGGCTGGGTGGCGGTGGCGGTGGCGGTGGCACACGCCTGTAATGCCAGCACTCGAGAAGCAGAGCCAGGCGGATCTCTGTGAGTTCGAGACCAGCCTGGGCTAGGCTACAGAGCGAGATCCAGGACAGGCACCAAAACTACACAGAGAAACCCTGTCTCAAAAAGCCAAAAGAAAAAAAATAAAAATAAAAATACATGTAAGTAATTGAAATGAAGCCATGACACTTGGGATGATAATGCTCCCCAAGCTCCACAGACTAACAACTGGACCCCAGTGTCAGGCATAGGAAACTGCCCATTGAGTTGTTGGTTAGGGGAGTCCAAGAGACTTCCAAAATAATACAGGTTATTGTTGTTGCCCTTGGTTGCCTACCAGAACTCGAGGGAGAGTCCAGTCCCTATTGCTGGAGACATCACACACTTTCAACACAAGGCATGGAGGAACTGAACTGAAACTGATCTGGAAGCCTTCTCCCTGTCGACTTGCTCTCACTACATCTAAAGGTGCTATGCAAGCCCCCAATGGAGAAAGGTAATTTGTAGTTATACACAGAATAAAGCTTACAAACCATGAATGGCAAGCATATCAAGGTATGCCCAGGGGTGCAATAGTGGCACTTTTCCTTGTGAATAGTCATTAGCTATTTAATTGGACTTAAGGTCCGCTCAGTAGGAGGGAACTCCTACCTGGTACTATAAACCTAGCTGTGGCTGGTGAGGTCACAGACCCTAAAGAACTCCTACTCCTGTTATTTCCTGAAGTGTATTCTAAATACCTATCCTTATATTCACACAAAGTGTATCTCTCAGCTCATCAAAAAAGCTGCTTTTTGTGTCATGTCTATCTCCTTAGTGGCTTTAACCTTTACGTCAGATTTCTGTTCATACCTGGAGAAATATAGCTTGATGATTTGAGAAATGTTCTTCTCCTCCCTAGAATTGTAACACGTGGTTGATTTGACTTGTACTTGCCTAGTCTCCTTCTTCACCCATCAGGACACCAAGATGGGTTGCCTAAGACGTTGACCAAATTTTAAACTACATTAGAATCGAATTTCTATGCATCTGCCAGCCTCCATGGCAGAAAAAAATGCTGGACCAGAATAGAAGCAAAAGGAGATGGCATCCAAGTTCCAAAAAAATCTACCTATTACAAGAAAAGACAGGAATATCCCTCCTCTTAGGCAGCCAGTGTCTCCTCTAATTCTGTTTACCCTAGAAAAGCAGAGAAGTTAGCTGTGAGCTGGACCCCCTCTTGTCTGCTGTTGTTGTTCACTGAATAAACTTATACTACCAGTGCTTAATGCTTCACTTCATTTTTGTTTTCTGTGACACTGAAAGGGAAAACATTCCTTATTAGAAGTCTCTGCAAAAGTTACCATCAAATTATTACTTACTATAACCAGGAAAACTTATTACCTAAATGCACAAGGGTTTTCAAACATAAGAAAAATCAATGTAATACATAAACAAAGAGGGTAACATTCACATTATCATCCTGATACACAAAAGGCAGCTGACAAAATTCAATAGCATTTCACAATAAAAGTATTCAGGACATTAAAAATGAAAGAAAATTTTACAACCTAATAAAGGATATTACTGAAAAATCTACAACTACTTTCATCCTCAGTGAAACAACTGAAACATCTTCCTGTGGCTGTCTGTGGTGGTGCATGCCTTTAGTCCCAGCACTTACAAGGCAGAAGCAAGCAGATCTCTGTGAGTTGGAGGCCCACCAGGGCTACAGAGTGAAACTCTGTCTCACAAAGGGAGGGTCTTTCTGTGGACTCTTTATGTTCAAATGTAAATAGTACTGTGTCTTAATTTATACTTCCAATTTTTATTACTAGTATGTAGAAAAATTATTGACTTTCTTACGTTAAGCTTGTATTTTACAAATAATAACCAGTTTTAGTTCAATAATTTTTATTCCTTAAGATTTTCTGCATAGACAGTTACGTTATGTCACCTGATTCATGAATTCCACCAAAGCTGTTATATTTTAGCTATTCACCTGAGTTTTACTACTAAGCAGTTTAATTATAGCTGCCAGATATAAGTAATTTTTGAAACACCGAATACAGTTTCTGTAATGTTTTCTGAGACTGTTCCCCTTAAATTGGAAAAGACAAAGGGAAACACAGCACATACTGAAGGAAAAACACAAACACACAGAAATACTGTATTAGCATGATTCTCAGACTACTTTGAAAAAAATTATGATATGTACATGAGTGTTTTAACCGAATGTATGGTCATACCTGGTGCCTACTGAAGTCAGAAGAGAGTTGGATCCCCTGGGACCAGAGTTACAGATGGTTTTGAGTGGCCATGTGGGTTTTGGGACCCGAACCCCTGTCTTCTGCAAGACCATCAAGTGCTCTTAACTGCTGAGGTATTTCTCTAATCTGAAATTTAGGCTTTGTGTACAAACTAATTAATACAAAGATTATGGAAATAAGTGGTTTACTAGAAATGAGAGGCAAAGCACACAATTTAAACCAGGAGGAAATTTAACCAATTACCATGTAGGGATTGTTCCTCAAAGCTGTCATCAGAGTCTTCAAGTTCAGATTCTACAGTCAAGTCACCATCACTGGATGTATCCGGAATAACGTCTGATCCAAAAAATTCACTTAACAGTTCATCTCCATCATCACTGATGTCATTATCACTGTCACCATCCATATTTATAACAATAAAGTCTAAGAATCAGAGAAAAATCAGATTAAGTACCACGTTAAATGAACAGTTTTGGGGGCTAGGATAGAAAAAAAAATATGGGTTGTTTAAAACTCCTATTCCTTGAGATAGGTCCTCTCTGTGTAGCCTTAGCCGGCCTAGAATTTGCTATGTAAACTAGACTGGCTTTGATCTCAGAGATATCTACCTGCCTCTGCTTCTCTCACATGCTGGAACTAAAGGGATGTACCACCACAAACAGCTTTTTAAAAACCACATTTTAGTTCACAAAACTGTATTAAGTATTTTTATACTTGTAATCAATAAAGTTAGCTAAAGAATCACTTATTTACTATAAAATATTGGTATATATGAATATACACACAGACTATTATTTCTAATACTTCTAATTTTGCAGAACAATAAATTTCTTCATTAGAACAGTAAATGTCTTCTAATTTAAGAAATATCAGCAGCTTGGGGTGCAGTTTGACAATACAGAGTTCACCTAGCATACCCAAGTCCCTGGATCCAATCCCCAGTACAAGAAAAGACATAAATGTTACCACATGTTCCATGCTATGATGTGCTCGATGTTTTGCTTTTAAATTTTAAGTTATAAAACTGTTGTCTCATGGCCACATTTATAGTGACCAATAATTTACAAGCTTGTTCTCCAAAAATTAACTCATGATAACTGATGGTGGATAAAAGTACAAAAGTAAATATTATTTCAAAACAAATGAAATTCAAACTAGATCTCACAGAACATGAAACAGGTAACTACACACGAACTACAGATGAAATATCAACTCTAACCATTTAAATATTATGTATACTGTCAAATATCTAAGTGGGCTTTCTAATTTCTTAAAGTTGTCCTTAAAAAATATTTGTGCCGGGCAGTGGTGGCTCATGCCTTTTTTAATCCCAGCACTGGGAGGCAGAGGCAGGTGGATCTTAGTGAGTTTGAGGCCAGCCTGGTATACAAAGTAAGATCCAGGACAGCCAGGACTGTTATATTATACAGAGAAATCCTGTCTCAGAAAAAAACAAAACAAAACAAAACATTTGCTTAGCATGCACCTTTAATTCTAGCATGTGCAATGCAAAGGCAGGCAGATATCTGTGGATTTCAGGCTAGCGAAGGCTATCTAGTGAGACCTTGTTTTAAAAGAAAGAGAGCGAGAACAACAACATTATTTAATGATGGAGAGTTGGCTGTGTATGGTACTTCCCACTTAAGCAAGACTGACTTGAATTTGATCTTAAAACCCACATGGAAAAATTAGGTATGGTGATGTCTGCTTACTGCAGCACCAGAAAGACAGAAACAGGTAGATCCCTGGAACTAGCTAGCCAGCCAGCCTAGCCTACATAAGCCAGCTGAGATCCTGGGCAAATGAAATCCTGCCTCAAAAATCAAAGTAAATAGCTCCCGGGAAATGGCACCCAAAGCTCACTACAGACTTCAACACAAATGCACATACACACACACTCATAAGAATGAACACACACACACACACACACACACACACACACACACACACTGGAGAGAGAGAGAGAGAGAGAGAGAGAGAGAGAGAGAACAAATAATAAAATCTGTATCTAGCCCAAGTCCTGTTTTATAAAATAGGGAGCAGAAAGGTTGCTTGGAAAATTACATTTTATAAACATTAAAAACAGTTTGACAGTTCATGCCATAAAAACTCTAAAGCAGAATGATTTGGGAGGGAGCAGATAGCCTTTTCTATCAAAGGACCACAAAGCATGAGGCCTCTCCTAGTAACATGATGAAAGGCACCCTGCTTTCCAAGGATCCCCACATTTTACAGTTGTCCCTAGACAGCACATCTGTCCCCTAAAAAGCAAACAGTAAACTCAATACACGGGAAGGCCTCTCCACGACACCTCTACATCTTTATTTTCTTTCTCCTCCTTAACATATCTACAATAAGTTCTGCCTTAAAACAAATATGGCTAACTTCCAAGGCCCCCAAAGGGCTTTATTTGGTCTCCAAGAAAGTGTTCTCACAATCAACTCCCTAAATTCAGAATTCAGTAAAAAAGAATATTAGTCCTCCCTTATCTTAGCCTGTCTCTGTCAAGGAGGAGAGGGGATTAAAAAAAAAAAAGTTAACTCATCCCAGAAAGTCCACACCAAGTGGCCAAACTGCAAAAGCTTACAGGAGCTGGCGGCCTAAGAGAAGTCCCGTGCTCAATATGAGAGTTACTTCGATGTGAGACTGCCAAGTGCAGACTTATTCTTCTCCAAAAGAAAAATCCTCCCCAATCACAAGTGCCTGCCACTTGTGCCTTGCCTGCACACCATGCAAATGTAGATAAATATGTTTTAAAGCTTGCGTCCAAACAGATGCCCAGTGGTGCCGGCGCTTGAGCCCTCCAAGCCTCCTTCCTGGAGGCTCGGGAATCCGCTCGAGGTGCAGCAATCCCCCGGGTCGGCAGTTTCTAGAAACTGCTTTATAGCGTCTTGAAACGCTGGAAAGAACTAGCCCAAGTTCGGTTCCCTGGGAGCCACAGTATCCTCCCTCGTCTCCTATCACCTCAAGCCCCGGCGAAAACCTTAAGCCCCCAAATACCGCTCGGGCTACCCTTTGGGACGCCATGTCACGGCAAAAGCCCAGGAACCCGAGAAACACGCCGAATGCCAAGAATATGAAGAACCTGGGGATCCTTTCGAGTCCCAAGACTTGGGGCCTCTCTAGCCCCGGGGAGCCCCGAACTGGAGCATCTGTTCGAAGCCCCAGCTACTGCAAAAGCGGCGTCTCGGGGCGAGCGCACGAGGCAAACACGAAGCTTGCCTCAGCTGGGAGCCCCGAGATCCTGGGGAAGCCCGGAACTGCGCAAACAAGCGCAAAGCCAGAGAAAGAGGGACGCCGCCCCTAAGACCGAGTTTCTGGGACGCCGTATCACCTAGAAATACCCAATCCCCCGCCGTAGTTTCACCTTAGGGACCCCTACCCCCAGACATCACAAATCCTCGCCTTAGCCCTCCCTCGAGAAAGCAATGAGTTCCTCAAGTGGCACCTCAAGGGTTTTCGTAACCTCAAGCTCCCGGAACCCAGGGAGCCCCTCGGAGGGGCATCCGAGTTGGGGGCATCTCGAGTTCTCTCTCACTTGTTGACTAATTCCCGTGAACCGGGAGATAAAGCAAATCCGCCGCCAGAAGTGGCGTCGCGACGCGGTGGCGGGCTCATTTTTGCAGTCGCCAGGGCTGCCTTCTAAGGAACCGGGTCACCCTATCTGGCCTAGCTGCATGCAAGTGAGGCAAAAGTAGGGGTCCTTACCTCCCTCGTCGGACATGGTGAGGTGGCGGTGCCTTGCACCGAGCGTCTCCGACGGGCGCCTGGACCGCTACTGTGCACGTGAAGCCGCAAACTCACACAGGCGCCAAGCCCGCCGAGCGCGAACGCAGGCTTCTGCGGCTGCGCAGTAGCGCCTAGTTGTTGAGAAACTCGGGGGGGGGGGAAGGGCAACACCTATTTTTGGCGGCTGTTCACCTTCCCGCCATTATTTAAAAAAAAAAAAAAATTGTACATCTCTTGTAACATAGCATGCCAATAGCCCAGCTGCTCAAGTCCACCCTTCACGAAGGGTGCTTTAAAAAAAAAGCACCCAATTCAAACTTTTAAAATGTGCCGACAGACTCCTCCGAGTTATCAAACTGCTTACGCTGAGCTGCTCTTGTTTGCTATTTTCTAAACAGCTCTGTGTTTCATTCCTCCATGAAATAACTGCTATGATTTATGCTGTACTCTCCACAGTTCTAAAAAGCCGAATAGGTATAGCATCCCATTTTAAAGATGAGAAAACTAAAGGTAGCTGGACTGGGCACGCCTTTGAGCCCAGCACTCGAGAGGCAGAAGCAGGCAGATCTCTGAGTTCGTGGCCAGCCTGGTCTACAGAGCGAAATCCAGGACAACTAGGGCCGCACAGAGAAATCCTGTCTTGAAAAACCTAAAAACAAAACAAAAAAGAAGACAACAATGACAAAGAAGCTTTATTTTTTTTTCACATTATGCAATCCAGGCTGATTATAAACTCCTAGGTTGAAATGAGCTTTTTGCCTCACTTTGCTAAGTACGTGTGTCTATATGTGCACCCCAGCATCAAGCTTGAGATTATTTGGCCGCTGGGATCAGACACCATAGCACATGCTCCCTTACCCTAGTTACTTTACTCATTTCTCAGCTATGTCCCAAAATTCCTCATATTATTCACATTCATTATCATTCCTATCTTTGTTTGTATGTTTTTTATGGGGTTTGATAGGTTTTGTTTGTTTGCTTGCTTGCTTTTTTTAAAAAGCTCTCACATATTCTGGGTCTTAAACTGATCCTCCTGCTTCTGCCTCCTCAGTGGTGGGATTTCAGGCATGTGCCTCTACACAGAGGTCTGTTGTGATGTTTCTGCACCAAAAGATTTATGCAACCTCATGATAAGAAGGGGTCGTGTGGTGATATTTGTAATCTAAGAAACAAAGCTTGCCTGAAAATCAGAGAGACAAAGGAACAAGCCACAGACAATTCTCATCTTGCCAACTCCATGAATCCTCTGACTGAATGTCCCCAAGTCTTCAGCTGAAAAGGCCTCTTTCCTGTCTCCACACACCTTATATGTCTTTCTCCACCTAGCCATTTCACTTCCTATCTCAGCCTTCCTAGGTCTAGGATTAATGGTGTGTGTGCTTCTCAAATACTGGGGTTAAAGGTGTGTGCCACCACTGCCTGACCTCTATGTTTAACTCTGTGGCTGGCTCTGTCCTCTAATCTTCAGGCAAGCTTTATTTCTTAGATTACAAATACAACCACATTTCCTCTGTTATGTCTAAAATAATAAAAAGAAGGTTACAAGAAAAACTATATACAATAAGTTTCATTTTGAAGAATTTGGAAAATTAAAATATGTATACTACACCATTGATACCTATTTAGGATCTCAATGGGCAACTGCTCTGAGTTCTGAAAAAGCTGGTTCTGCAATCATGCATTTGCTAGAAGTCATGGCCATCATTGGTATACCTGTGCAAATTAAGACTGACAATGCTCCAGCATATGTCTCTGTTAAAATGAAACAGTTTTTTGCTTATTACAATATAAAGCATATTACAGGTATACGACACAATCCTACAAGCCAAGCAGTTATAGAAAGATCAAACAGAACTCTAAAGGATATGCTAAATAAACCAAAAGGGGTAACAAAAACCCCTAGAAATAGATTACATAATACTCTATTAATTTTGAATTTTCTCAGTGCTAATGAGAAAGGAACAACAGCTGTGGAGAGATACTGGATAATAGAAAAAAACTACAGAATTAAATCAGCCTATGTACTTTAAGGATGTGCTGACCTCAGAATGGAAATCAGGATATGCGTTATGTTGGGGACAAGGTTTTGCTTTTGTTTCTACAGAAGAAAAGCTATGGATACCATCAAAATTGATAAAGGTTTGATTTGAACAAGAAAGACCTCTTAATTAGAGGTGATAGTTCATCAACCAACATGACCATCCAATTTAAACTAACTTATACCACTAACAAATGCTTTTCTGGTCTGGAAGTTCCAACCCCCATTGAGGCTTCGGTAACTATCACGCCTACAAGGCGGGGCCAAGAGAGGGCCCTGAATACCTGAGATCCAGATGCGCCACACTCTCTTGTTTCCTAGACCCTGGACGCCAGAGGTAGACTGAGAAGAGTTCTCCAGAGAACACCGCCGGACTGCGCTGCGTCTTTCCCAGAACCTGCAACCTACCTATCCCTTCATTTGTAAGTTACGCCACTAAATAAATCTCCCTTTTAACTACGTGGAGTGGCCATAATAATTTCACCAATAACTAGCCATCCTAAACATTCCCTAAGACATTAAGTAATGATTTTTAAGTGTCTGGCATCCCTGCTCTGTCTTGTGAGGGTAGAAAGAACGAATCCAGCCATGGCCTTCAGCAGCTGTGACACACTCCCTCAGATGGCTGGCAGGCACAGTCCATTCAGTTTGGCTTGGCTGGCAGTCTTCCTTTTGCTTTTGGTGGCTGTTCTGCAGGAATCCAGTGTCCAGCTAACCATCTGAAAATCCTATCCCCAGATTTCTCCTTGGACTATTGTATCCCTCTCTTGGTGACAGTGCTTGGGTAATGACCCCTTTCTCCCAGAGACCTCTCTATCAGACACTCAAGAATCTTGGGGATGCTCTTGGCTCTTGACCTTGGCTTCCAGCTGCCATTAACAAGGGGATCTGCTCCCTTCTGACTGATATACCTTTGGGATGTCTCTTAAAGACTCCAACCAACACCCAACATTACTGATGCATCTTAGCACCCAAGAATGGCCCTTATACTCCCTAGAAAAATCAAAGTGACAACCTTTACAATTTTGTGGGCACATGGAAAGATGGAAGGAGATACCTCTTTCCCTCCTGCCTCCTCCTCCTTGAAGATTCTTAGTCTCCGCCTGCTTCTAACCTCTGCTCCAAGCCTTCCCACCTTGTCACAGGAACACCATGACTAACCAAACAGTACTCTGGGTCTGCTCCGTAGGCCCATTGCTGTTCCTCCAATGGCCTCTACCCACTATTCCCTCCACTTCTCCAGCCACACAGCTCTAGGAGCCTGTCCTGGCTGCCCTGTTTCCAAAAGGCCTCCCATGCAGCCACAGCTGCTGTCCAGTCTGGGATGCAGCTCCCTGTGAACTTGCCACTGTCTCTGCGGTGCAGCGTCAAAGAATGCCACTGGAGTTCACCCCTGCACTGGGAGTTCACCAAAGCCTGTCTCCACCTGCAGCTGCCTCTGCTTCCTACCACTGATAAATGCCCTTGATATTCCAGTTCTCTTCCTTCTCATCAGCCACATTCCTTCAGTTCCCTTTTCCTCCCTGCCCCCACCCCTCTTGGTCAGAGGCTCTTCCTCCCCTCTCCTTTCATAGCACAGCTCAGATTAATATTATTCTGTACTCTCTCAAATGTCCCTCCCTCTGACTATGCTTTCCCCTCCTCTCTTTCTCTCTGCTTCTTCTGGCCAATCCAGCCTGGGTCCATCCACTCTGCATGGCCCCGCCCAGCAGGAAGGGTTGGTGCACACACATGGTTTGAAGCAGCCCCAAAACAGATCTCTCCAAATGTATTTCCTCCCAACTCCTCCTCTCTCTGGGTTTGGACCCACCTCCCATGCCTAAACTACTGCCACTACACAAACAAATTTTATTTAGCCTCCTATATATGTTTTCAAAGTTAAGCCTAAAATCAGGCATACTTAATTAGGTAGTCTTCAAACTCTTCAGAGATCTGTTGAATATGACATTCAAAATTTTAAGCTTCTCATTATAGAGACATGTCTACCCCTAACAGGAACATTATGTTTTCCAGAATGATAGAGAAAACAGAATAATTCTACCTGAATTGTGGTAACACTAACCACTGGGATGAACTACCCCATGTCTTTCACCATCCCATGCCTCAGACTAGAACCAGAAAAAGACTTGCATTCCAAGTAAAAATTATTAATACATGGGCACCAAAAGTGACTGACAGAAAGTGTAACAGGGCAAAGATTCCTCCATCTTGTCTCAGCTGAAGCCATCCTGGATTTAACTTGAAACTGGATCCTCTCCTTTTCCCTACCCACTCCGTGAGAAGTCCCATGGGAAAGTACCTAATCCTGTTCTAAAACTTCAGGCTCACGTGCTTTACTTCCACTTGCAACTGCCAATCAGGATATAGTTTTTCTGTGTTCTTTGCCTTTAAAAGCTCTCTGTAAAATTCATTTGAGGTTGCTCTGTGAGAAGTTTCTCTCCAGAGTAGCTGCCTGCTTAATAAAGACTCTCAATTCTGCCTTTGGTCCTGCTGAGTGGTCTTTGAGTCTCTACCCCACAACAAAAAGAAAGTAAGAACTTTATCCTAGGAAGAGAATATCTATTTACTTCTACAGATAAGTTTGAAGTAAAATATTCAGCATAAAGTGAAATAAAACCAGATAGAGAAGACAACAGAAGGCCAGGGTGTGGTGGCTTATACCTGTAATCAAAGCACTTGGGATGCTGAGGTAGGAGAAGGACCAGGACTTCAAGGAGCTGAACTACATGAAATCCTGTCTCAAAACAAAATAAAACCACTGCAAGAGAAAGAAACAATAAATGTATGCATGCTGGGGGAATAGTCTGTTAGTTCACTCTTTTTTTCCTCCTTAACAGGCAAGGATAGCTGTGAATGGGGCCCAACACAAAACTATAAACTTAATTAATTTTTTTTTTACCAAAAAATGCACTTATTTTGTGGGTATATGTATGTGAACATTCCACAATACAAGTGTAGAGGTCAGAAGACAACTTACAGGAGTTGGTTCTTTCCTTCTATATTTATATGGTTTCCAGGAAGAGAAATCACATCCTCAGGCTTGGAGGGAATTACCTTTATCCACTGAGTAATCTTGCCAGGCCCATGATGAGTATTTTTTCACTTTTTTTTGGTAACTCTATTGTGTGGTTCTTGAGCATGAACTTTGTAGATTACATCATTCCACAATGTTAAAAGGCTGGCCCTACTGTAAGGGTCTGAGAAAACACTGAAGGAAGACCCCAGACTCAAATAATATTCAAGAACAAAGAGCATTCATTTACCAGTATGTCGGGTTGAACACCTGCACAAAACAGTAATGACCCTGAGAGGAGCGTGCAGGCTCCTTTTAAGCACAGCTAGGGGAATTTCTGGAACAATTAGGTCATCTCAAACATATTGGTCAAGCAAGCAGCAGTTACACTAGTATACTTTTAATTGGCTGAGGTTCAGTCTTACCATTCTTAGACATACATGAGCATCTTTGGGCAAGTCCATTACTCGAAGCAGGGGTTGCAGGATTTGTCCTTGAGACATTGTGGGGCTGACTCAGGCCTGGTGCTCTCTCCCTCTTCCCTGAATGTAAGGATATTGTTGATTAGTGGCTTTTTGTTGGGAGAGAAACCTGTTTTGCCCCTCTCAGGGAACTGAAACCTAAATTCAGTTGTAAAAGTGGGGAAGTTTAAAGCCTTCATCCTCCCCTTGAGATTGGTTCTATCTCAAATCCTTGCATTTGGTCTATAAGCTGATATTGGGATTTTAGCCCCATTAGCTGAATTGTGGAAATTTGTTCCTTAATGAATCTTATAAGGGTGTTGAGAATGCAGGGACCACAGCAATAGCAAAATCACAGTCTGGCTACTGCAGAGCAGAGAGTGGTGAGCCAGGAGGACCAATTAAACAGCGACTCGAACCAGTTTTGACTCTGCTGTCTGGCCAGTCAATGTTCCTGTAACCTTTTTCTCTTATTAATTTTTAAAATTTATTTTTCATACCAACCACAGTTTCTCCTCCCTCCTCTCCTCCCATTCCTTCTTCCCACTTCCTTTCTAATCCCCCATCCACTCCTCAGAAAGGGGCAGGCCTCCCATGGGAGTCAACAACACATGGCATATGAAGTTGAGGCAGGACTAAGCTCCTCTCTCCTGCATCAAGGCTGAGCGAAGCATCCCACCACGTGGAATAGGTTCTAAAAAGCTAGCTCATGTGCCAGGGATGGATCTGGTCCCACTGCCAGGGGCCCCACAAACAGACCAAGCTATACAACTGTCACCCACATGCAGAGGGCCTAGGCTGGTTCCATGCAGGCTCCCTAGCTGTTGGTCTAGAGTCCATGAGCTCCCATGAGCTTAGGTTAGCTGGCTCTTTGGGTTTCCCTGTCATGATCTTGACCCCCACTAGCTCACAATTCCTCCTCCCTCTCTTTAACAGGACTCCTGGAGCTCAGCCCAATGCTTGGCTATGGATCTCTATATCTGCTTCCATCAGTTACTGGATGACTGCTCTCTGATGACAACTAGGATAGTCACCAATCTGATTACCAGGGCAGGCCAGTTCAGACACCCTCTCCACTATTGCTAGGAGTCTTGGCTGGGGTCATCCTTGTGGATTCCTAGGACTTTCCCTAGCACCAGGTTTCTCCCTAACCCCATAATGGCCCCCTCTCTATCAAGATGTCCCTTTTGCTTCTCTCCTTCTCCGTCCCTCCCCAAACTCGACCATCTCCTTCCCTCTATCCTCTCCTCCTGCCCCCAGTTTACCCAGGAGATCTCATCTATTTCCCCTTCCAGGGTGATTCATGCGTCCCTCTTAAGTTCCTCCTTGTTACCTAGTTTCTCTAGGGCTGTGGATTGTAGCCTTTTTTTAACCAGTGACAGAGACTCCCTAATAACTCTAGAGTGGTTAGCATAAAAGCAGCAATGTTCCTCCAGGGCTGCACACAGTCCTCCTTGATGGAGAAATAATAAATCTAAGCCATGGCAATTCTGTAAAGCAACTTCAGCTAGGGAAGAGAGGGCTAAGTGGGTGATGGATTTTCCCAGTTCTAAGAGGTCGTTATTAATGGCCTCTCTTAGGGCAATATAGGTTTTGTCCTATAATATGAAGGCTGAAGCCCCTACTTCTGTTGGTGCAGCTACCCCTAGACCAAGTACAGTTGAGACCAGAACAGTGGCTACTCCCATTGCCCATCTGTGTCTGGTCCAAAGGGAATAAAAGAGCTGCCTCTATTTCCTCATTTCGGTAGTAGAGAACACAGGGTATATATAAACTGAACCAAGACACAGAATTCTCCTGTTTGCTGCAGTATCTGGGAGTGAACACAAGGGGTAAGACCTGATGAACAGGCTCACCAGGCCTTATCAGGGGGTACCACATTGTCTGAGTTTCCTTCAGGGACAACTAGGGTCTCATTACAAAAGTATACGTGGGTTTAGGGAATTTGTTTTCTTTGACTGGCAATACATGTGCATGTGCCATTAGCCATCTCCAAGGTGATACCCAGGGCTTGTCCCTGAGCCCACCTACAAGAGGATTCTTTTGGAGTCTGCATTAGCTATACCTTCATAATAAAGGTGCTGTGTTTTCAAGCAAAGCCAAGAGTCAGCTGTTCATCCTGGATGAGAGGTGTTCAGGACTGTATAGGTGGCCTGCAGGAGGTCCCAAGGAGTAGATCCAGTCAGGGGAGTGACCTAGGACAAGTCTGAGGGACCACTGTGGCAGGAATTTGTGGCCTTTGGGGGAAGCTGAGTGTGGGGTGCCAATGGCAGGATGGTGTTGGGCCTCAGCGGGACTCTTTTTGGGTTAACAATTTGGACAATGTGCTGTATCGTAAATGACCATCCCAAATCAGTGCCTGATCTTCAATATAGCTTTAGCCCCCAGGTCTTTCCCCATTCCCATCTTGGGGTGCTTTATCCTTTTTGGATGAACTATATCAGAAGTGTGTTACAGGTCAAGGGAAGGCAAGGCCCTCCTCCTAAGATTCTGGTGACTGCGATAAGGTCATTTTTTATGGGTGGGTCCCATGGAATAGTCCTGGTAGATTCACAGTCCCATTGTGCACTGTAATGATGATGTGAACCAATACACTTATTGGCTTGGGCTTGGGACTGCCTACTCCCAAGGCAAACATAAAATGGATATCTATTTAGGTGCATATGGTCATCCCCCCAACCACATCCATAAGTCCTTTCCCAGTCAAAGGCCTGCCATTTCCCCCACACACCCCAGTTTTGAAATAAGGAAACCATGTGTTGAGGGGGGCTACTTTTGAAATGGAGCAGACTATTGTCCCAGTATCAGCATTGAACAGTATCCAAGTGATGTTGATGGGAAGATGTTGGCTGGCATTAGCTGGGGCTATAAGTATATAATAACATAGCATGAGGAGTGAAAGGACCAAGCAGATGCCAGAACAGGCTGCTCAGTCTTCTCTCAGAGATCAGGCCTCAATTCAGTTTCCTGAGACTTAAGCAAGCAGTTTCTGGGAGGGCTATAAATAGAAGACATAGTCCTTGCAGTAGCTCCCTTTCTGCACGTACTCTGACTGCTCAAGGTTCAGCCAGTTGTTTATTGTCTGGGACCCCTCACCTACTTAGAGATATGGGTCAATGTGAACATGTGAGGCCAGCCAGCCTCCATGGCAGCTCAAGGACAGAGCCTGGGATTGTCCAGGCCTGCCCAAAAATGGTAACTGTAACCACAACCAGTAAATTCAAAGATTACATACCCTCACCCAATCCATATGATGCCCAGGCTTGTCACACCCTACTTGAGTTTTCCCCTTTAAAAACCCCTCACCCTGAGAGCTCAGGTTCATCCTCCTCCACCTGCTATGTTGGATGTTGGACACAGACCAAGCCCAAGCTTGCTTGTTATCAATAAACCCCAGTATGTTTTACATCAGGTATCGGCTCTGTGGTGGTCTTGCTCAGGGGTCTCATGACGTGGAAACAACATTTGGGGGCTTGTCCAGGATCCTCCGTGACACCCAGACCCTGATCCGAGGGGTTCCTAACCAGCTGGTAAGATTCTGTGTGTCTTTGTCCCTGTCTTTGTGTGACTCTGTATGTTCATTTTCTGAGGCACGCTAAGGTCTGTGATGTGATCTTGTAAGGGACAGTGTCTGTGGCAGGCAGCCAGTGGACAAGTTGGTGAGCCGGGATCACAGGGGTCTCAGGGGACATTCTAAGCCCTGGGGGTGGGGATGTAGAAGCCCTAGGTGTATATCTTACTGACGGGGATGTGGAAGCGCCTGGTGCATGTCTGTTTAATGGGGATGTGGAAGCTTCCAGTGTCAGTCTGATTGATGGGGATGTGGAAGCCCCCTAATGTCTGTTTCATCAAGGACAGAGATCCTCGAGTCTGGATGTTTTTTTGGTGTGATTGAGCCTGGAGGGTCACCCCCTCCCCCAGAGCACATCAGGCCATCATTGTTCTTGGAGCTTTGTTGGTGGTCTCGTTAGGGCAAAGTTTGTTCATGTGCTCTTGGTCTAGTGTGTAGTATGTTAACTGTTCTCATTGTTGACTGTGACAGATGCTATGGGATAGTCCCCCTCTTCTCCCCTAGACCTTTGCCTAGCCCACTGGAAGGATGTGCAAGCCACCGCCCACAATAGAGGGAACTGGGTCCCCCTGACTGATAAGCAGGTAGCTCCTGCCAGGTGGGGCTTGTGTACTGCAAGAGAGGCCATCTGTTAGATGGGTCTTGCTAGCTGTGAGTGAGGTCATCATCTCAGCGCTGATGTACCGGTACTTGGATTGTCTGTGTAAATGTTATTTGTTTCTGTCTACTAACATCCCTCATTTTTCTGGAAGAGAAGAAGAGAGAGGCACAGCAAGAGCCACCTCCCTCCCTCCATAATTCTCATGCTATCAGGCCTGCAGCTAGTCAGCAGCTCTCACAGAGGGTTGGGGTGCATGCTCTCTGTAGAGGCGGGTAGAGACAGGAGCTATGGGCAGGGCAATGGTGAATTGACTGCTTGCAATTGACAAAAACTGTGTGAACACTGAACAGAGAATCTGACTTTAATCAGAGGAGTTAACAAAAACTTTTTTTCAGGAACACTGGCAGCCAAGGACACACACTCTATGCCCACTGCTCCCCCTCTCTTCCTTACTAAGCCAAGTTCCTCACTGTGATAGCTTCAAGGTCTCTTCTTCCAGCCAGCATCTTCTCTTGTTAACCCTTCTCTGTCCTGATATTGCTTGAAAAGAAAAAAAAATGTTGAATTACCAGTCCAAGATACATTATATATTGGGAAAATTATGCTTTTGTTTCTACAGAAAAAGAAAAATTTACATGGGTTTTGGTCATTTGAGTTCAGTGGGTTACAAATACTTGCCATCATTTAAGAGAATTGGTTACAAATTATTATTGGTTAAGATAAAGGGAAAATAACTATCAAATTCCAAGTAGAGTATAGCTCAATAAATTAAATAAAAAAGATGTTTTAAGATATAATGTTTTTATGAAAATATGAAGGCCTGAAATATGAGGATCAAAGTTTAAATAAATCATTTTTTGGTTTGAGGAAGCAGTTTAATATGCAAAAATTTGAAGGTTTAAGCATGTCATGAGGGTTTGAGTATGTTATATTTTGGGTCTGAGGAAGTAGTTTAAAGTATAAAATGTGGAACTTTAAAGTTTAAGTAAGTTGTGAGGTTTGAGTATAAGTAAAGTTTATGTAGGGTGTAACATGTAAAGGTTTTAGGTATAAAAATATAAAAAAAATGTTTTGAAAAGAAAAAAGTATGTAAAATATAAGTTATAAAGGTTTGAGGATAAAAAGGCTTAAGTAATAATAAAAATAATTGACTTGAGGTATATGAAAAATAAAATGTTTCAGATTTCTTTTTCTTGCTATTCTGCTGTTACATTGAGACTCCAAATGTTCATAGTTTAAAAAATGTCTGCCTATTCTGCAGGTATGTATGAAAATGTGGCCACATGTATGTTTGGTGTTGAATGTCTGAGTTTGCATGTCCTTTGTGTTAAGGAACACAAGTTAATACTAGTCATCTGGCTTTCCAGATACTAGTTTAAAGCATAAACTGTTAACTCCTATTTAATTATAAGCCATTTAAATAAGAAAAAAACAGAACCTGAGAGGTACATTTGACTAATATATCTACAGGATTAGAAATTAGCATGATTATTATTACCAAACTTAGAGATGTTTTCAAGATTAGGTCTAGATTTTTTTGGCTCAGATATATTTAATAGATAACAGTTCTCAAAACCGTCAAATATCTGATGAATATGGCATTTAAATTATTTAATAAAAAGCTTGCTATAGCAACCAGAGACTTGCAGCTCCTAGTAATGACTCCCAAGGTCTCCAAAGAAGATATGGAACAATGACAAGAAGATGCCACCTGAATTGCGGACAACACCGACCACTGGGCAAGATGCCCCAACTCAACACCTGCTGCCAGGGATCCAGATCAGAAGGGGCAAATGAGACACTGACAAGATAAAGTCAATCTTTCCCAGAATTGCTCCTCCACAAGGAAAATTTCATGTTATGGGCCCAGCAGCCAAGACTGATGCTGTCCTGACGTCTATCCTGCTAAAGCTATGAAGATTACAGGAGCCTGGGGTGATAGCTGTCTGAGTAACGGACAGTCTGTCATTTTTTTAATAGATTTGGAAGTCTGCACTCAGGAACAATGTATCCTTCTCAGGTCTCTGATGGCATTGATGACTAGGCTAGCTGTAGCTTTGTCAGCTTAGTAACATCAGTCAACCAGAGTCTTCCACAAGGTTGCAGCCACCTTATTGATTAATCAATGCATTAATTAATTAAAACTACTAAGTCTCTTAAGAGAGAGAGAGAGAGAGAGAGAGAGAGAGAGAGAGAGAGAGAAATAGGTCCTGAATATAGACTTACAGGTGCTTTTCATAGGGCCAAAGACATTTCAGTCCAATCTATACCTGGCTTTCTAAATAGAAAACACAATATGGATTTCAATGCAAATTGATAATACTACAATTACTGAGACTATGGGTCTGAAAATTCAAAATAAGTTCATAAATTTTAACTCCTGTTCCTATATATCTGTCTCAACAGGTTTCCACTTTGCTGAATGACACATCCAAGCATCATTTGCTGACAAGCTCTGAACTTGGTGAAAGCTGATATGGACCAATCCAGCCAATATAAATGCTATCTCTTCAGATGGTCAATAAAATGTTCCCTCCTTGCCTTTGACTAGCATTTTGGCTTTCCAGGACCCTGACAACAACATCTCAATGTCAGCAGGAAGTAATTACAGAAGTGAAAATGTCACCCTCCCCCCTCCCGGAATGTTAGATCAAAAGGGAATTTCTTACCATAGGGAACCTGGGATAAAGTAATATCTGGTCCCCATTCTCATTTCTGAGTTTGCTCAGGATAAGGAACTCTGTAAACCATCACAAGGCTTTTGGCCCTTGTGCTTCTGCTAACTACTGTTGGCTCTTATGTCATTGATGTCTTAACTAAATGATAATTCCTGTCTGGGTACCACTAAACTGAGGATGCTAGAATCACAATATCAGCCCCTGAACCAAACCCATGACACACTTGCAGATGGCAAAATCCGAATAAGGGGAAGCTCACTTTGCCATTGATAATAGGAAAACTCTTATGTTCTGGTCAAATTAGTATCCAAACTAATCTACTACCCTGGTGATAAAGTCTTTTACCAAAAAGTAATACCTCCAAGACTGGAGATGATATGCGACTCAAAGGGGCAATGAAAAGACCAAGCAGATGCCATAACAGGCTGCTCAGTCTCCTCTCAGAGATCAGGCCTCAAATTCAGTTTCCTGAGACTTAAGCAAGCAGTTTCTGGGAGGGCTATGACATAGTCCTTGCAGTAGCTCTCTTTCTGCATGTACTCTGACTGCTCAAGGTTCAGCCAGTTGTTTACTATCTGGGACCCCTCACCAACTTAGAACTACATGCATGGGTCAATGTGAACATGTGAGGCCAGCCAGCCTCCATGGCAGGTCAAGGACAGAGCCTGGGCCACTGAGTTAGCCCCCATAGTCAGTATGTGCTAGGCTAGCCAGCCCCCATGGCATCCCAAGGACAGAGCCTGGGATTGTCCAGGCCTGCCCAAAAATGATAACTGTAACCCCCAACCAGTAAATTCAAAGGTTACATACCCTCACCCATCCATATGATGCCCAGGCTTGTAACACCCTACTTGAGCTTTTCCCTTTAAAAACCCCTCACTCTGAGAGCTCAGGGTCATCTTCCTCCACCTGCTATGTCAGATGTTGGATGCAGACCAAGACCAAGCCCGAGCTTGCTTGTTATCAATAAACCCCAGTATGTTTTACATCCGATATCAGCTCTGTGATGGTTTTGCTCAGGGGTATCTCAAGATGTGGCCACAACAAGGAGGATTAGGAGTGTGTGAGTCTCAGTTTTAATGGGTCTCAGGGATGTCACTGGACTCTCTATCTTGATGTCTCATGCTGGCTTGAGAGTCTGTCCCTCTCATGGCTGTGGCTCGACTGTTGGGTTGTCTCTCATCCTGCAGATTTAACATGGGAGTGGTGAATCCAAATCTTTATACTGTCAACTTTGATAGCCATGGGTGTTGTCAGGATCACCGTGTGAGGGCCTTTCCAATGAGGCTCAAGTGTCTTGTGATTGTGTCTCTTAACCCAGACTTCATCACCTGGTTCAAAGCAATGAGGGTTAGGAGGGGGAGCTGATTCATAGTTCTGGCATATATCAGACCAGAGCTGTTTCTGGACCCTATGTAGGGATTGCAAGGATTTCAGGAAGCTTTTCTGGTCAAATTATACAAAAATCTCAGATTAGAGGTTAGGCAGAAGGGGATGGAGCCTGCCATAAAGTTTCTCAAATGGGGTCAGGCCCTGAGTATAAGGGGTGTTCCTTGTCTTATATAGGGCATAGGAAAGGAAGGCCATCCAGTCACCACCAGTTTCTAGGGTTAGTTTAGTTAAAGTCTCCTTTAAGTCAGATCCATTCATTCTACCCTGCCAGAACTTTGGGGACAGTATGCACAATGGAGTTTCTAATCTGTCCCCCCCCAAAAAAATAAATATTTTTATTTTATAATTAATTTAATTTTACACATCAGCCACAGATTCGCCTGTGCTCCCTCCTCCCAACCCTCAGCCTCCCCACCAATCCACTCCCATTCCCACCTCCTCCAAGGCAAGGTCTCCTCCCCTGGGGAGTCAGCTCAGCCTGGTACATTCAGTTGAGGCAGATAAAGTCCCCTTCTCCCTGCACCAAGACTGAGCAAAGTGTCTCAGCATAGGCCCTAGGTTTAAAAAAGCCAGCTCATGCACCAAGGACAGGTCCCAGTCCCACTGCCTGGGGGCCTCCTAAACAGTTCAAGCTCATCAACTGTCTCACTTTTCCAGAGGGCCTGGTTCAGTTCCATGAGGGCTCCTCAGCTATTGGTTCACAGTTCATGTGTTTCTGCTAGTTTGGATATTTGTTCCTGTGCCTTTTCCAATCATGGTCTCAATATCTCTTGCTGATATAATCCCTCCTCTCTCTCACTGGTTGGACTCCTGGAGCTCCAACTGGGGTTTGGCCATGGATCTCTGCATCTGCTTCCATCAGTCATTGGATGAGAGTTCTATCATGACATTTAGGATGCTTGGCCATCTGATCACCAGAGTAGGTCAGTTCAGGCACTCTCTTGACCACTGCCAGTAGTCTATATTGGAAGTATCTTTGTGGATTTCTGGGTACCTCTCTAGCACTCTGCTTCATAGGGTCTTCATTTATCATGGTATCTCTTTCCTTGTTCTCCCACTCTGATCCTGATCTAGCTGGGACCTCCCGCTCTCCTAAGATTGCTTTCCCCGAACTCTTGCCCTCCATTACCCCCCTCACCCCCAGTTTGCTCATGTAGATCTCATTCATTTCTCTGTCGCTGGGTGATCCCTGTGTCTTTCTTAGGGTCCTCTTTAATAGGTAGCCTCCCTGGAGTTGTGAATTGCAGTCTGGTTATCCTTTGCTTTACATCTAGTATCCACTTATGAGTGGGAACATACCATATTTGTCTTTCTGAGTCTGGGTTACCTCACTCAGGATGATATTTTCTAGTTCCATCCATTTGCCTGCAAACCTCACGATGTCATTGTTTTTCTCTGCTGAGTAGTACTCCATTGTGTATATGTACCACATTTTATTTATCCATTCTTCAGTTGAAGGGCATCTAGGTTGTTTCCAGGTTCTGGCTATTACAAATAATGCTGCTATGAACATAGTTGAGCATGTGTCCTTGTGGTATGATTGAGCATTCCTTGGGTATATGCCCAAGAGTGGTATAGCTGGGTCTTGAGGGAGGTTGATTCCCAATTTTCTAAGAAAGCGCCATATTGATTTCCAAAGTGGCTGTACAAGTTTGCATTCCCACCAACAGTGTAGGAGTGTTCTTGCTCCACATCCTCTCCAACATAAGCTGTCTTCAGTGTTTATGATCTTAGCCATTCTGACAGGCGTAAGGTGGTATCTCAGAGTTGTTTTGATTTGCATTTCCCTGATGATTAAGGATGTTGATCAATTCCTTAAATGTCTTTCAGCCATTTGAGCTTCTTTGTTGAGAATTCTCTGTTTAGCTCTATAGCCCAATTTTTAATTGGACTGTTGGGTATTTGATGTCTAGTTTCTTGAGTTCTTTATATATTCTGGAGATCAGCCTTCTGTCAGATGTGAGGTTGGTGAAGATCTTTTCCCATTTTGTAGGTGGTTGTTTTGTCTTATTGACCGTGTCCTTTGCCCTACAAAAGATTCTCAATTTCAATAGATCCCATTTATTAATTGTTTCTCTCAGTGTCTGTGCTACTGGTGTTATATTTAGGAAGTGATCTCTGGTGCCAATCCATCCAAGACTACTTCCTATTTTCTCTTCTATCAGGTTTAGAGTAACTGGATTTATATGTCCCCATAATCTTAATAAGTGACTGTGGTATTACCTGAGAGATGAATGCAGGTCCATTGTAGGATCCTAGTAGTGTAGGTAGTCCATACCTGGGAACAAACTCTTCTAGCATCTTCTTGACCTGTATGTTAGCTGTTTCTTTCTTAATGGGGAATGCCTCTTCCAAACATGGGAATATATCTATGAAGACTAGGAGATATTTATACCCATACAAACTCAGTTTGATTTCCATAAATCTATCTCCCACTTGGCACCTTGTCTCCATCCATGCAGCCTGGTCCCTGGGGTCCCTTATCTTGTAGTCAGGTGATTTACTGCCTCATAACTAGGGAAGTGTGAGATCTACTAGGGGCATAGGTGAATGATCTTGTAGTCGGCATTTCTCAACAGTTCTTTAAGCTTTCTGTGTCCTAAGTAGGTATTTAGGCATATCTGATGAATAAATTGTTTAGCAAAATCCAAAGGAAGGACTATGCAACCATCTGCTGCATGGAGCCATCTATCTTTTCTGTAAAGTCCTTGACATTTCTCCTGCTCCTGCTTGCCTTCTGGGATATAATAAGGGGCTGAAGGAAGTTCCAAGGGAACTATGGTTATCAGGGTAGTCGTGACACTCCTCAGGGCAGTGTCTTTAGCAGCCTCACCTATTTCCCTTGGTCCTGTCATCTGACCCCCTTTGGTGCCCTGGGAAGTGAATGAAAGATATCTTAAGAGGTAGCCAAATTGCCTCTAGTAAAGCCAGGATTTCATCCTTGTTTTTAATACTTTTCCCTTTTTCTATAAGTAACCCTCTCTCTATATAAATGAGTCCATGAACATGAGCCATGGAAAAGGCATACCAGCTATGTGTGAAAATTTTGGGCCATCTTAAGGGCCTGGGTCAGGACAATCAATTTGGCCCACTATAGAGACCCACAGAGGTTTCCTAGTGAGAACTTACTCAGGGTCAGAGAATCTGAGCTTGCTTTACCCAGCAGGGCTGGCTGCATAAGGAGATTATTTGGCCATGGGAATGGTTACCAGGTGTTTGGAAGGGTCTGCACTTGGCTGTGCAGTGTGCTTTGATCTAGCAAGGTCTTTTGCCCTGCTCCTTGGCATTGTTATAAAAAGCCCCTTTGAATAAACAGAGCTAGTCAGTAATAAGCCTGAACTAATGGCCTAGCAGTTATAATTAATATAAGCCTTTGAATGATGATTTTTATAAGTGGCCGTGGTACCACGGGACTGAATAGGACCAGAGAAAACCTCCTGACTACACTGCTAAGTCTGCAGGGGCTGGTAGATTTTGATCCAGGTCCTCCTAAAGCTATCCTATGTTTCTGTCTATCTCCTCTCTGCTATCTTTCTATCTAAAAGTTTATTTCTCTCTCCTCCTCATAGGAACCCATTTAAAAGGTGGGAGCTGGCCTCTCACAGATGGCACTAGGGACTTGGGTGCAGAGGATAGATAAGTGAGAATAGGGAAATCCTACAGAAGCAGTTGAGTATGTCCGGTTATGAATTATGAAAAGGTTAGGTGGTAGTATTTTATTCTTTGGGAGCAAAAACTGTATATAGAAAAGATTAGGCTGCAGCAAGTATCTCTTTGTCTAGGTTTCTTTCTTGCTTGCTCTCTTAATTACTATCTATTAAATTAGGAAAAAATAAAGAGCTTAGGTATAGGAATATTGTGTAGGAAGAAACTTAGGATAAGAGTAGAATTTCCCTAGTGCTGACCTGGCACACAGAAAAGAGCATCTGGGAACAAGCAGTCACTGTAGACTTAGGAATGTAGTCAGGAGGTTTTCTCTGGTCCTATTCAGTCCCGTGGTACCACAGCCACTTATAAATCATCATTCAGCCGGGCGGTGGTGGCGCATGCCTTTAATCCCAGCACTTGTGAGGCAGAGGCAGGTAGATCTCTGTGAGTTCAAGGCCAGCCTGGTCTCCAAAGCGAGTTCCAGGAAAGGTGCAAAGCTACACAGAGAAACCCTGTCTCGAAAACCAAAAAAAAAAAAAAAAAAAAAAAAAAGAAGAAAAGAAAAAAAATCATCATTCAGAGGCTTATATTAATAACTGCTAGGCCATTAGTTCAGGCTTATTACTGACTAGCTCTTACATTTAATTTAACCCATAATTCTTATCTATGTTTAGCCACGTGGCTTGGCACCTTTTCTCACTTCTGTCTTGTCATCTTGCTTCCTCTGTGTCTGGCTGGTGACTCCTGAGTCAGCCTTCCTCTTCCCAGAATTCTCCTTGTCTGCTTATCCTGCCTATAATTCCTGTCTGGCTATTGACCAGTCAGCATTTTATTAAACCAATGTATAAAAGCATTATCTCACAGCAATATGGGGCATGGAAATAGTAGGCAGATGTTTGAATATTCACTTGTAGAAAGTTTGAAAACTTGGGGAGTTAAGGTAGAACAGCAACAAGTACTGAAGTTCTTGGAGTTTGTAGAGGAACTGTGTCCTTGGTTCTCTGACTATGGGACTCTGGATGCAGACTCCTGGCAGAGAACCAGAGTTGAAATGCAACAACATTATGAGGAACATGGGACAGAAAAAATTCTGTAGAAGTTTTTGGCTTGTGGGCATAAATTCAGGACAGCTTAGATTTACGCCTTGAGCACCAGTGGGGGAATTTTCCCTGAGTCAGATGTGGACAAGACAAAACCCTCCACTCTGCTGACAGTGCCTCTAGATGAGAATGCTTTTACAACATTGTTCAATCAGGGTCAGTTCCCTCTTGGACATGAATCTGAGTTTACGGAACAGAAGTCTTGGGATGAGACAAGGGAAGAACTAAAGGTCTCGAGAAACTTAGCAATTTCTCTTTTGCAAAAACTGGAAACTCCTCAGATCTCTCTTCCTTCTGTAGGGGTGGAATTTGACTCAACTGGGAAGGTTGTCCATAATTGCTTTGGCACAAAAACCTCCCAGAATATGGCAAACCTTCATTGCTAACCTGTGTCTCCCCTTCAAGCCAGTATTAGAAAAGCAGCTAGCAGAGGGGCGGAGGAGGCACAGTTACTGTAGAATGCCTGGCTGGGCTGTGAGAGAAGAGCATGGCACTCAGTGTAGGACCTGAGGCGTGGCAGCAGCATCAGGAACTCTGTATCTTGGGGGAGGGGACAAGCACGGACAAAAAGGGATCTATCAGGAGGGGAACTCTCTAAAAAGGCTCTTGTTTCAAGGATTCTCATCAGATGGTGCCAGGTGGGGAGTTTGATTGGGGTGATACACCTGTCAAATGGTAACATAGGTGTTTTAAGGAGAGCTCAGAGAGGACAGAAACCTCCCGTGTAGCAGAGGAGAAGAGGTGCAAGGCTTTCAAATGTTCCACATAATTGAACAGCAAGATGCCCAGGGTAATACAGTGTGAGTGCATGTTCCAATTCCTTTTAAACAACGTAAGGAGTTAAAAATGGTTCCCTGCCAGTACAGCCCAAAATGCCAGTCGAAACACCACTGTTTTACAAACTTTGCTTACCTCCCAGGGACTAGAAGCAGCTGACTAAAGCTTGCCTGTCAGGAGGCAATTAAATGTTATTGCCATTTGTCAGGTCACTTTGAGACCCTTTCGGGCTTATGGCAAGAGAAAGCTGTCGGTACACCAGGAAGTTGCTTTTGGTGTAGAAAAAGATTAAGGGCAAAAAAAGAACCTGGGTTGTGCCAGAGATGCAAAAGAGGGATCCACTAAGCTAATAAAAGTCTATCAAGGACAAGGTATCATTGAAAGAGCTCATGGTCATGGCAGTCTTAAGATGCAGTTTCAAAAAATTAAGAGGGGGGAATTGTACCCTCAGTCACCAAATGAAGCTCAATGTTTGCCTGAGCATTTGGTATGGTGCATGGAACAGAGAAATATCAGCTCTGATGACACTGTAGCTGCTGACAAACCAATGTTCCTGCTATTCATGTTCCATCCTGCAGTCTGGGGAAAGCAGGAAACTAAGGTGGTGCAATGGCTATGATTGGCCATGGCTGGGTTTCTTCCAAGACCCAGAAGGACTGCTTGAGAACTGTAGCTCATAGTGGCTGGGTTTCCTCCTGGAGCCAGGGCTGCTTGAGAGCTACGGCTCATAGCAGCTGAAGGAATCTTGAGCCCCTGGGGTGAGAGGCAGTTGAGACCTTGGGCCTCAGGAATGGGATTGTAAAAGCCTGAACAGGGACAAATAGGGATCTATCCCTTTTAGCAGCTAAAATCACACAGTTTCTATTTGCTAACAGAGCAGACAACTTTACAAAGAGCTCTGTAGCAGTTCAGTTACCATAGCAACCACCTTCACCCTACGAAAGACTGTCATAACGTGCTGCTGTAGCTGGGAATGAAGTTTCAGCAAAGTTTGTTTGAACTCAGTTGAATTTTTGCATACAGGGGAACTTCAATGAATTTGGGTAAAGAGACCACCCCCTAGCCAGTGACTGTCCACTACTGGGTGCACTTTTGCCAGTTCTGGAATAGCTGGGAAGGCCCAGCTGGGAAGGTGGCTGGAGGCTGGGGAGCAATGTCTTCCTGAGTATTACAGCCCCCTAGCAGCAGCACTCTCTGAATCCTGGGGTCAAGGGAGCTGGATACAAAGACTCTACAGCCACTGACAAATTAGGCTCTGGTTTCAAATTGTCAGTTGAACTTTGGGACTGACTCTGAACTTCAAACTTCAGAAATGAAACAATTTTGAGTTCACCTACAATTTTAACTATGGTGACTCACAATTCACATACTCTCTGTCTTATTGGAAGAAAATGTAAATAGTTCTGTTAAGAGATCTCTTTTAGATATTTGCTAAAGTTTGTAAAGTAGTCCTATAGAGAGTTTGCTTTTGAATGTAAGAATTGTAAATATGTATAGAAATATTCATACTAGAATTATGTTAATTTGCTGATATTAATGAACCATGGTTTGGTGCAGCTAAGTGAGTCTAAGTTTGATGCAGTTGCATCAGGAGTTTATTGATTTATTTGATGCATTTGCATTAAGAGTTTATTGACTTAAAAAAAGGCTTGGCACAGCTAAGGCTGATATAGACATCTTAGACCCATCCAAAAAGGAAATTCCATCTTTATCAGCCTCTACTCCTTTACTGGGGTGTGTGGCAGGCATAGGGATTGCTGTGGTTGTTTCAAATACTTGCAAGCTCTTAGTAGGGACCAGAGTCAGAGCTGAGTTAGGCTCTGTATTGCCCTCTGCTACATGCTGGTAGTCAGGGATGGGCAACGTTCTTCTTGCTAGCTTCCAACCTAAGACAGAGCACCCTTGGCAGAAAATTTATCTTGAAGATGGGTAAGGCTTGTCTAGCTGAAGAAGATGACATAAGGCAGGCACAGTCTATCTGAGGGGTCTGAGGGACCCTTTAATATATTAAGAAAGGGGAGCTATAGAGACCCACAGAGGTTTCCTAGTGAGAATTTACTCAGGGTCTGAGAATCTGAGCTTACTTTACCCAGCAGGGCTGCATAAGGAGATGATTTGACCATGGGCATGGTTACCATGTGTTTGGAAGGGGCTGCACTTGGCTGTGCAGTATGCTTTGATCTAGCAAGGGGGAGGTCTTTTGCCCCACCCCTTGGCATTATTGTAAAAAGCCCCTTTGAATAAACAGAAGGGGCTGTTGGATTTTGATCTGGTTCCTTCTGAAGATATCATGTGTTCCTGTCTATCTCCTCTCTGCTATCTATCTAAAAGTATCTTATTCCTCTCTCCTCCTCATAGGAACACTTGAAAAGGTGGGAGCTGGCCTCCCACACATGGTGCCCTGAACAGGGACTTAGGCTCAGAGACTCCCACAGCCCACTAGGCTGAGGTCTCCAGTGGCAGGGCAGAAGCCCATTTTATGGAGTCAAGGGTTACCACTGAGGAACTGCATACCTGATTCTTTTCTGCATGAAGCTGTTTCGAACTGTGAAGTATACTATCTCATTGTCTGGCCATGGGATGTCTGTCAGGTTCGGTCTCAAGCTTTGGACTTGGCTCAGCACCACTGAGCAGTCATGGTTTATATCCAAGTCAGGGTCAGGCAACAGGGGCCAGATTAAGGGCAGAAGAGGTGCTGTATTGGATCCTGGGTAGATTCAGGAGCAGTGCCTGGTAATGGGCTAACCAGGCATTGGATATCCATTGATTTGGGGGACAGTTAAGAGTCCCCTCAATGGCATGTGGAGTGGTAATGGTAAATTCTTGTCCTGTGGTGATTTTGTCTTTGACCTTAACCAACAATGCAGTGGCTGCCACGATATGAAGGCAGGCCAGCCATGCTTGGGCTACTGGGTCCAGTTTCTTGGACAAGTAGGCCACTGATCTCTTCCAAGGACCCAGAGTATGTGTTAATACCCCTTTAGCTATGTCCTTGTTTTCATCCACATATAAGTGGAAGGGTTTGCAGATATCTTGTAGGTCCAATGCCAGGGCTTTTAGGAGGGCCTCCTTTAGCTTATGGAAAGCCTCATCCATTTTAGGAGTCCAATCCAAGCTGTTTTCCTGCCCTCTTGTAACCTCATAGAAGGGCTTAGCAATTTCTGTAAATCCTGGTACCCAGGGCCTACAGAATCCCACTGATGCCAAGAATTCTAAAATCTGTCTCTGAGTCTTGGGGGTCAGAATGTTAAAAATTGTCTCTTTCTGACCTGGGACAACATATGTTGGGCCCCTTTTAGTATGTACCCAACATACATCACCTCTCTCTTGCAAATCTGTGCTTTTTTTACTGACACATAGTACCCCATCTGATCATGTTCCTTGAGCATGTCAGTGGTTGCCACATAGTAGGTTTCCTCATCTGGAGCCACTATAAGGAGGTCATCTATATACTGCAAGAGATTTATTTGGGGGTGAGATAATCTGTACTCATCCAAATCCTCATGAAGGGCCTCATCAAAAATGGTGGATGAGTTCTCTCATTGAAAATGGTGGATGAGTTCTTGAATTCTTGTGGCAGCCTGGTCCAGGTCAGCTGTCTATTAAAGATATGGTCTGAGTCTCTCCATTCAAAGAACAGGGGCTGCCTAACTGGGGCCAGTGGCAGACTGAGGAAGGCATCCTTGAGATACAGCACAGTATAAACAACCCGTTCAGGCAGCAGGCTACATAATAAAGTGTATGGACTGTGCGCTGTGGGATATATGTCCTCTACCCTTTTGTTAATTTCCTGCAAGTCTTGTACAGGTCAGTAGTCATTGGAATGGGGCTTTCTCACTGGGAGGAGGGGAGTGTTCCAGGCCTACTAGCAAGGGACCAGTATCCCTTGTTTCCAGAGTCAATTTATGTGTGATGTTATTCCAATTTTGGCCTCTTGGGGTGTGGAATAGTGGCAGACTCTGGTCAGACTGGCTTTGCCTTTAGTTGCACCACAATTGAGGCCCAGTGTTTATTTAGCCAGTCCCATGTGGTTTTTCTCCACCCACACCTCTGGAATCTCTTCCCATAGTCTCTCCAGGAACAGATTGTTGTTAATGTCTAGAGGGGACATGGCATAGAGCTTATATTCTTCCTCCAGTGCCACAGTTAAAACAGGTACTGGTCCATCTTCATGTAGGACCTGCACTCCCTCGGGGCCAAAGTGGATCTGTGCTCCCATTTTTGTCAGGAGGTCATGACCCAGGAGTGGGTATGGGCATCCAGGAATGACCATAAATGAGTGAGTTACCCATCCCATTCCCAAGTCCACGCTTCTTTGGGTAGTCCACGAGTATAGGTCAGTCCCAGTGGCCCCTTGCACCCAGGTCTTTTTGTTAGACAAGGGTCTCTTGGGCTGTTTTAGAATAGAGTGCTGTGACCCTGTGTCCGTCCACTAGAAAGTCTACTGGATTCCCCTCCACCTTTAAGGTTGCCCAGGGCTCATGGAGGGGACATGAGCCCCAGCATCCTCAGTCACTGAGCTCCTCTGTCTCTAAGATCTTTGTCCCCTCCTCTCCTTGTTTCTTTGGGCACTTGTTTTTCCAGTGTCCCACCTCCTTGCAATAGGCACATTGGTCTCTCTGGAGGAGGGGACATGGCCATGTCTCCTCTTGGGGAAGGTCCTGTCTCCTTTCCCTCTTCCCCTACACTATGTTTCAAAACTCCTTTGCATTTGGCCTTTCTTTCCCTGTGGCTGCCAAAGCATTAGAGACAGCCCCTGCTCCTATTATTAGGAGTCCTACAAATTTATAAATACGTTTTCCCAGTGGGTAGAAGCATTCCGCACCCAAACTGAAACTGCTCAAATAGTATCTAAAAAGCTCCTCCAGGAACTGGTCCCCTGATGTATCCTACTTCAAGCCATGGGGTCTGACAATGGCCTGGCTTTCATAGCCAAACCTCTCAATTAATAGCTAAAGCTTTAGACATAGATTGAAAACATTATGCATATAGACCCCAGAATTCTGGGCAGATGAAAAAAAAAAACAATGTTAAAAAACAAACAAACAAACAAACAGTACCAGGCCCGACCCTGCTTAGCTTCTGAGATCAGACAAGCTCAAAAGCATTCAAGGTGGTATCCCAGCACTCGAGAGGCAGAGGCAGACAGATATATGTGAGTTCAAGGCCAGCCTATTCTATGGAGTGAGTTCCAGGACAGCCAGGGCTATACAATGAAACCCTATTTCAAAAGACAAAAACAAAAAATCAAACACAACAACAACAACATACTAACAAAACACTCATTAGAGTCCAGTGAAAGGTGGAAGGACCTTTACTTTGCATTGCTTTGGGTTCCCTAGGGATAGAATTAAACTGCTCTTCATGGTCCCCAGAACTTTGGGTCCTGACAAAGATCTTCTAATGGTGTCAAGGCCCTGACCAACTCTCCCCTATAAAATACTTGACACACCCAGGGCCCCAGTCCATTCTCCTGCTGTCCAGGAAACTGAGGCATCCCTATCCCTTGTCACTTATACTCTTGTCAAGGTCAACCACTTAGTTAATCATTCCCAACCAGGATTGCTGGTTATGCTTAGATCCTCAGACCCTACACTACATAGAGATAGGGACTAACCAGACTGTCAGCCCAGTGATTCATAAAGCTTATTGTGACTAGGGGCAGCCCATATTAACATTAGAGGACTTAACAGGGGGTTGGAACTTGTTTAGTATCCAAAACCTTTAACCTAGGCACTTTCTCTTATTCTGATACCTGCTATTTTGCCTTATGGGTTAACTCATCTGGACAATAGCAATATTACTGGGCCCGTGATATGACTTGGTGGGCATGATTAATATGCTGCTTCTGATGCTTTCCAAATTGAGAAACCCCTTTTTATGCATTTGAGTACATATTCTGCCCCAGGTATAGCTATAAAATGGGGAAGAAGGGAAAATACACTTTAATATGGATCCTTGACTACAATGAAAAAAAAAAAAAAAAAGGAGATGTGCCTGTCCTCATCCCATTCCTGGCTGGAACCGTTGGCAACAGCCATAGACACATTAATTAGCCTTGATCATGAGAGATAAAAACCTTAAAAACTAAGTAGACAGGTTGATCAGGACCTAGAGGTATTAAAATTTTCCATTTCTAAATTATAACAATTAAATTCCCTTGCAGAATGGTCCAACAGAATTAAAGAGGCTTAGACTTGCTTCTCTTGAGACAAGCGGGACTATGTATGGCTTTGAGAGAGAAACATGTTGTTTCTATGCTAATTGGTCAGAAGTAATTAGAAAAAAAATCTTGTATTGTTTTTCGTTTTGTGGACAAACATGAAAAGATTTTGAGACATCTGGAAGAGCTAGGGCTGGAGCCAAAGTCAGAGCTACTTTTATTTTATTTTTATTTATTCTGTGTCTTTTACATCACGTATCTTGATCTCATTCATTTTTCTGTCCCTTCACATCCACTTTCTGCCCTTGCACCTTCCACCAAATGAAACAAAATTTAAGAGGAAAAAAAAGATTTTTTTTTTTAAAAGGGAAAAAATAAAAATCTCATTGTGGAAGCTGCAGTGTGACACAGTGAGTCACGCAGTAAACCCCTTTGTCCATATATCATTATTTGCCAGCGTTCATTGCAAGAGTGACTGGTCTGGTTTGAGGTCTCTGGTTTCTACTACACTATCAATGCTGGGCCCTCAGGAGGACTCTTCTTGAAGATCCTGTTGTTCCCCTTGTTGTGGAGATCCTGTAGCTTTGGGTCTGCTGGTCAGGTCCCTTTGCATACTCCAGCAGATCATAGATGGAGTGGATATTGGGATGGGCCAAATCATAATCCTGGATCTGGGCCTGGGCAGCTGCAGGGTCCACCCACCAGTTCTCCCGTCCTCACCACCAGGGTGAGCTCTCCAGAAGTGCCCTGGCTAATTCACCTCTTGGAGCAATGAGTGGGGGGTGGGCCAGTTCTGCTGCTTTCATGCCCTCAGGGTCAGCTCTCCCACATGTGCACCGTTAGGCCCAGCTCTACTGTGTTGCCCAGACAAGCAACAGGGACCATTCTCTTGAGTACTGCAGTTGGTGAGGGGTAGGGACAGCTCTCCTGCTCTAATGACCCCAGGGCCAGCTCCTCCACCTGTCTCAAGTGTTGATGGGTGGGAGGTGAGGGGAAGGCCATCTCTCCTCTGTCCATGTTACCACATGTCAGATGAATAATGGGGACAGATCTCCTTTGCTCATAACATTGGGGGGTGGGTCACCCTCACCTCTGACTATTGGAGAAATTATTTTGGCCACTCCACGTAGTTAAAAGGATATTTATTTAATGGCGTAACTCACAAATTAAGTAATAGGTAGGTCACAGGGTCTGGGGAAGGTGTATTGCAGTCCAGCGGTGTTCTCCGGAGCTCTGCACACCACCTTCACCATTCAGCGTCCAGGCACAGAGAACGCACAGAGAGAGCGCTGGCCTATCCAGCTCTCGGGTCCCCAGGCGCCTCCCCTCACCCCGCCTTGTAGGCGTGACAGTTGCCAGAGTCTCAATGGGGGTTGGAACTTCCAGATCCCAGCTGGAATGGCTGCCCACTCCAGTCCACAGCAAGAGGATCAAACATGACATGTATCATAGCTATCTGGAAAGATCTCAGGGCCCAAGGGGATTATGGACAACAATGTGGAGCCTGAGATTCCAAATCATTATAAGGGATAAGCTGCTATAAATAGTGAGAAAAGCTTCTGATATATGTGGGATATAGAAATATAGTTCTGTTATGGAATAGTAGTTGAAGATGTGTTAAATTTGTTTATGCTGTGGAACATTTGTTTAATGATGCAAAGATGTGTTGCATTCTTTTGTGTTGCATTTATTTAACTCTGTGAAACTGTATTACTTTGTGTTTCTAAAATACCTGATTGATATAATAAAGAGCTGAACAGCCAATCATTAGGCAAGAGAGAAATGGGCGGGGGGGGGGGGTTGCCAGACAGAGAGAATAAATAGAGAAATAAGAAAGAGGAGCAAGAAAAGGAGATGATGAGATAAGGACAGAACACATGAAATAAGAAGGACAGAACAGGTATACTGAAATAGAGAAAGGTAAAATCCCAGAGGCAAAAGGTAGATGGGATAATTTAAGAAAAGCTAACTAGAAATAAGCCAAGCTAAATCTGGGCATTCATAAGAAAGAGTAAGTCTCCATGTGATTATTTGGGAGCTAGGTGGCAGGTCTCCCAAAGAGTAAAGAGTTTAAAAATAACAAACCAACCAACAACATTTTGGTGTTCCAACATGGGCCCATATTTCTATATAGGGCCCGAGAAAGCTATAAAAACAAGACACAACTCCTTTAAGAGTTTCTGACTCACAGCAAGACCTTGCACAACCAGTACATTAAGTAAAAATAAAACAAAAATCTAAGTAAAATATGCCTGCCACAGTGCAAGCATCAACATTCCAGAGCTGGGGGGTTGAATGCAGTTCCTGGTCAAATGAACCTCCAACCAGGCTTTAGGCTTGGCTTTCATGACCCAAGTAGTGGGCAGAACCAGCCACAAAAGCTGTGCAGAGGTCCTAACTATGCCACTTAGCAGTTTAAAGGTTCATGTGGTCAAAAAAGGTTGAAAGAGATGCAGTAAAAGAGGTCCAGATGGAAAAACCTCTAAACAGGTAACAGTGTGCTTAAAAATGTATGTAGGCTTAAGAAGAAAGGGTATAGAGTTATAAAAAATGTTTAAAAATAAGTCTTTAGAGAGTAAAAGTAATACAGAGGGAAAAAGACACTTAAGATGGGATATAAACAGGGAAACTTGATCCTGTATGTTACTGTGTTGATTCTGAGGTTGTTTTATTTATTTATTTATTCATTTTGATTTTTTTTGGTTGCTGGTAAGCAAAAGACAGCTGCTAAGAGACATGGGATTGAAAGAGGGACTGATGAAATAATCAGCCTAGGTATTTTAAGAAAGCCCTAACTTTAAAATGGAACTCTTCTACATGAGTCCTGAGAGAATTTGCTAAGGAAAAAATGCTTTAAGTTTTATATCATTTCACATCTATTACTTCAACCCTGTTTTCTTTTATTCTAATTTACCTTGATAAGTATACACAAATTTACTACTTTTCCTACCATAAATATACAAAGAGTATTAAGTATATCTACAATGTACAATCATTACTACTATCCGAGTCCAGAATTTTTCTTTCAGTACATGCTGAAATTCTGGGGCAATTAAACAGTACCTCCCCATTCCCTTTTCAACAATGCCCTGGTAACTTCTATTTCCCCTGAGTTTCAGTAGATTCATACAGTATTTCTCCTTGTGCCTAGCTAAATGTAATTCATCTGGTAGTGTGTATCAAAATATCATTCCTTTTAAAGACTAAATAACACACACAGGTACGTACACAGTGTGTTTCACATTTCTTCCATTCATCTGATAATACTCATTTTTACCTTTTGACTGTTAGGAATACTGATATCCTAAGCAATGGTATACTGATACTTGTAAAATTCTTGAGACATGATATATAATACAGTAATTGTTTTACACAGTAGCTACACTTTAAATTTCCACTAGTAATACAGAAGGGCTCTAATTTCTCCATATCTTCACTTTACCTTTTTATTTAAAAATAAAATAATAATATCAACTAATAAGTCTCTAAGTGGATAGTAAGCATACCTCATACAATTCTCTCACCACAAAGGCTAAATCATTGTGAGTTCAAGGTCAGTTTAAGTTATACAGATGAGACTGAAAACACTAATGGCTGAAGATATAGTTGAGTAATAGATCACTTTGGGTACACTGAAGAAAGGTATCCTAACTTTATTGTTCATATGAAATTCTGAAATACAAAGGATGTAAAGGAAAGAAAGATTGTCTGCCATGTATTCTGATGATGAGCATTTGTGTATGTATATATTATATCCTACAATGTTCCACATTGGGTCAGTCTCAGGGGACTTCATAAGATGTGACAGCTTCAGCCTGCAGAATGAGCTCCAGAAATTTCAACCTACTTCATTTACACAAAAAACTTCAAGTAAAATCTCTCCTGTAGTATGGAAAAATCAGAGTTTTACTCTTAAGTACACTAGTAAGTAGTCTCAAAGTCCCTTTTTTCAAGACTAACAAGCTCATATACTAACACACTGTAAAGAAGGTAAGTAAAACAAAATTTCAGGCTTAGGTGTTAATTGCTGTGGTTGTTTATTATATTCTTTAAATCTGGTTTATAAAACAGTATTATAAACACCTGAGGACCATTCAACTGGACATAGCATCTTCATACAAACAATTTGCAAGAAGATCAAGTTTAAGTAAGAATCTAGTCGTATCAGAAATGACATAGGTGAAGTAATCTCTTATACATTTGCATTGTTATATAAAACACATTTGGTATTCTAAAGAGCAAAATGTATATTCTTGTCCTGGTGAACATTTTGTTGACATTTAGAAGAAATGGCTAATACATATATAACTGATTCTCATAGCTTATAATGTATTACACCACTATATAAAGTAATGGCATGCAACACCATTTTCTTTTGAAAGCTCTCATTTATAAAAATAGAGCCCCGATGTCAGAACTAATGTTATCTTTTAATATGTAGTAGAATTGGTGGCTCAGAACTAAGTAAATTAATTAGAAATATTGCATAGGATAGAGAGCTTCCCTGTGTGGGAGCCAATCTATGTAGAGTTTCTTATCACCTGAATAATAAGTTGAGAGGTACTGGTGATAGCAAAATGATGTACATATTTTTAATAGAATAAACATCTATATATAGCTCTTTATTACCTCTGTGGCAGTGTAAAGTGCCATAATAAATCAAAAGATTACTTGTGTATTCTCACAGATATAGAATAGTATATAAATATGCCCAAGTATCTGTATGAGTAATAAACACAAAATAAAACACATTTTTAAAATCTGGACACAAATATTTTGGAAATAGAGATGTCAGAATTGAATGTCTAATGTTCGAGCTTAGCAAAAATACAGAAAATTGTAAAATAGTTATAAAGTTTGTCCAATTGCATCCAATTCACTCTGGGAGAATATACATCTCCTGCACAAAATTTTTCACTTTAATCTATCCCACAGTTTAAAAAAATACTAGTAAGAACAAAGACTAGTAAGAACACTTTATGCAAGCTTATAAACTTGCTTTCCCCCCTTTGTATGAACAAATACACCACCAAGGGCACCATCAGAAAGGAAAATAATTTATATGGCTCTTCCCTTTCTAGTAGTAGTATATCATGAACAAAACACTGTAAAATAGACATATAAAATAATTGGGAAGGAGTTGAGAGTTAAGTGCATCTTTAAATTCTCTTTTGAGGAAAAATTCTCATGTTTTTATAATAGAACTTAAGTTGCTGGCATTTTTCCCCTTTGGGGTTTAGGTATTTGGTTCTAGATATAAAGACTAATCCAAATAAAAGGTTTTCCTCTGTTTGCTACATGAAGTACACTTGTAAACACAATAAAAATAATTAAAGACATAAATAATAAATTGCCAGTTATAAGTATGTAATAAAACATATTCAATGGTGTTTAAAGAGTAAAAGTACACTGTCAATGTAACTGTACTACAATTTTGATAAAACATTTTTATAAAAACTTTTATAAAACAAAAACTGATGAGAAGAAAACTTTTTAGGGTAAAATATTTTCAGTATACCTGAGAATTGTCTCTAATCTAAATTTGCACATTTTCAATTATATTTTACTTTTAAGTTTTTCAATGTAGTAACATAGTTTTAATGCTGGTCCTAGTTTCAGCCCCATATATTTCATCATCAGCTCACTCTTCAGCAGTAGCAGAGCTTTCCCATCAATTTCCTACAGAGAAAAGAAAATTACAGTAAAAATTCTTCCACAGTTTAAGTTATTTACTTATAAGAATGTATAAAATACAGTACATTTCAGATATTTATGTATGTATGTATGTATATATATATATTCTCAGAATATATTTCTATGAAAACTAATAAAATTTGATCTCTACAATGGAGCATCATTTGATAATTTGTAAACAATCTAAATTTTAAGAAAAAGGTTTAACCCAGTATTTCCAAAGTATCAGACTTTACTGTGTATTGAACAAAATACTACTACATATTTATGACAAATGGTTAAAGACTATGAATAGTAGAAGTGAACTTCATGTTATTAACTTTCTGAGAAGGGAAAGGAGTATGTCAGTATCAATGCAAACTGTAAACATGCTATACAGTTTCATCTTCATGTTGAAAGCTAATCAGCTGTCTGAAGCTAGTTAGGTGCTGAAACAAATATTGATTTACTTAAAATACTGAAGAGGGGCTGGGGCTGGGAAGGACTGCTCAGTCAGTAAAGCCCTTGTGTTGAAAGCATGAAGACTGGAGTTGGACCTCCAGAATCCATGTAAAAATGCCAGACATAGTGGCATGTACTTAATCCCAGCACTGAAGAGGTAAAGACATGACAATCCCTGGGGTGCACTGGCCAATCAGTGTAACCTAGTTGATGAGCCCCAACATCGCAATGAGAGACCCTGTCTCAAAGGATTTTGGATAGCCTTACTGAAAATGATACCTGAGATTGTCCTCTGATTCCCATAGATACATACACATGTGCAATTTGCACCAGCACCCAGTGCGCGCGCGCGCGCGCACACACACACACACACACACATATAAAATAGTATACAGCAGATATTAAATCAATAATTTTGTTAGAAAATATTGTGAACACATTGCTTAACAGTCGCAAGAAATTCTTTAAAAAGTCTTTATTATTGTAATTATACAATTTATGTTATAGAAGCCCATTATTTGGTATTCAAATCATAATGGAGTTGCTGGTTTCACTGGGTATCACGAGAAGGCCACTCTGGCATATGCTGTAGTTCAACCCCTCCTACTCGTAGTCTTAGAGTAGAACAGGGAGCAGGTCAGGGGAGGGTTCTTGTATTTGTCATTATAAGAAGGGGTGGTCTGCATCAGAGTGGCAATCCTGTAATACCACCTCTTGAAATCCTAAAGCTGTTTAGTGTACTAGATACTTGGATACCCATTTAAAGAACAGGCAATTAACCTACCATTTAAGGCCTGAATGTTGGGCAAAGTAATCTTTCTCACAAAAGAAAAAGATCAGTTGATAGGGTTCCCCCACCATCCATACAACTCAGTGTCAAATTGAAAGGCCTGCACAGAGGTCATTCAAAGGCATTAGGGCAGCAGGAAAACCGGATCAAAAGATACATTACATGTTGCCTGAAGAGGTCGGCGAGGGGGCCTGATATGTGAGGATCTGTATGTTTCATAAACTGTATCACTTCATCCACAGACCAGGTTGAAGGGTCCTTAGAGAAGCCTTGTTTCAGGACACTGGGGTCAGGTACAGCTATATAACTTGAAGCTTCAACGGGAGGGGAAAAAAAACAAATCATACTTGACCTGATCATAATCCTGAAAGAAGAGATGTTAGGTAGAAAGTAATGGTCTCACTCCTGGAACCTTCTCTTAAGTACCGAAATAAAGACTCAAGATTCCAACTGTAAAATCTCATGAGAGCCTGAAGGAAGATGATCTGAGGAACACTGCATTAAGTGTGTCAATGGACTTCTCCCAAGGAACAGGAACAGTTTACTTTAGAAGGCACCTTAAAGCTTCAATGTTCATGAAACATGTGTAGCAATCCAAGGCTTCTTAGTTCACAAGCAAGTACAGGAAAAGGTGCTACTTGGATTAAAGTGGGATAAAATGAGCTAACTCAGTACTGTCTTCCTTGAACGGATCCAACAAACTTCTCACAAATTGCTCTTAATATCTTTTTCTTCTAAGTTGACTTTATTTTGTTAAATATTATGGGACTCTCAAATTTACAGGATTATAATTCCCTATATTTGTTCAATTTTAATTAAATGTATTTCAATAATCCCACTATGTTTGAAAAGGGGATCAATTGTTTGAACCACTTTAATTATTCAGTATGGACATTTTTAGCATCACCTTTACACTTTAGATTCTCATATCTGGCTTCAGAGTTAATCTCAATTTTACAGAAAACAAAATTATTTCCTGCTCAGCTAAGTCAGAAAGTAGCTTTAGTATTTTTATTTGATCCCTCTATTATGCTTCACTGTATAGCAATAAATATTTATTTTGATTAGATGTTTAATAAAAAGGAAACAAGACAAACAACAACTAAGGTATTCATCTTGACGAGGTTCAAGTTTTAGAGGTAGTTTACTAAACTGTGTAGAAATTTCTTTGTGTTCAAATACTCATTAACTCAAGGAGAATGCTCAACTTCCTCCTGTTAGTGTGTGATGATAACTAAAGGTGGTTTTAGACTTTGCTAGGAAAATCTGTTTTCTATTTCTAGGTATGAATTAGTCAAAGGTGTATAATTTCTTTCCTATTATCTGGATCATGGAAAATTTATGGGTGCTTTGAGTATTTACCCCAAGAAGCATAAAAAAAAGAAAAGGTGTTCAAAATTATAATGGCTTTCTGGTTGTAGCTCTAATATCTTTCCTTTCTAAAACCACAACTGTAACATGAATTCTCTACTAAAATATATTCTAGCCTTAACTTGTCAAAAAAAAATCATTTTTTTTTCTGGACTTCATCAATTCGGGTGAGTGGTGACAATGAAGCCAGCAGTTTCCAGCATTCTGACACTGCAACATGGTGTCATCTACAAGTCTGTTGGGCCACATTCTCAGTTAGCCTGGTACACATGTAACCCATGAGCCCCAGGCTGGACAAGTCTACAGACAACGCTGTACCATTTGGGAATTAGGACAGTTAGAACAGTTATCTTTAACTCACCAGTGGCACAAACATTAACTATTTACAATGTTAATCATCATATTTCTAAATCAACCTAGGTTTTAAAGAGTTTCTGTCATAAGAATTTGGTATAGTTATGTCTTGCACAACATGTAACTACTTTACAAATAAGACTGTATTGTGAAGATATTATTTCTAGCGTAAAACTAATTTTAAATTAAAATAAGACTATAAGATCTTCTGTTTCTACTCTATTACTGAAACAAAATTGGGGATTTGTCTTCAAAAATAATCAGAGGTGGTTATAAATACTACATGGCTACTACTCAAATATTATATGCAACAAACTAATCATGAGAAAAGAAAGTCCAGTCATACTTTTTCCTGCCTTTATAGATTGGGTTATCAATCAATATATCTGAAATAAAGTGATTTGATTTCTCCCTGACTATCATGGAATTTCTCCATAAGGTAAACTTAAACTAACACTTACAGGATCTGAAAGAAAATAATGACATCTCTAGACAACTTTGAAATGAAATGGTTATGTTTTCTCTAGAGCTGCAGGCAGCCAGTGTCTAGATTCAAGGATTGGTCCAGCCACCTTTTTGTCTCAGGAATTATAGTCAAGTGACTTCTGAGATCTTTTTCACTGAAAATGTTTACCAGTAGCTATTCTTCAATGAATTTAAAAAATGATATTATGTATGCAGCCAAATAAAATTGTTTAGATCCTTTTACTAAGAAAGCCTTTTATCACAAGTTGATATTTAGTTAACAAACTTAGAATTAACATTTCATATTATTTCTTATGGAATAAATATCAATCTTTAGACCTCTGGTAAACAATATCACTTTAAAAACGGAAACAATCACTACAGGAGTTAGGGTAGGATAGAAGGGATAATATTAAATGTGTCATAGAAGTGTATAGTGAGGTTGCTCATAGATAACATCCATGATTTAAAAAAAAACAATGAAGTCACTTGCTTTCTATGTTCTTTACTGCTCAACCCAGCCTAGAGAAAATGGTTAGAACACTTATTACTTCCTTCACTCTCCTGTACTCTTAACCCTTAAAATGGTTATCAGCAGGAAAGGCTATGTTTTGTTTTTCTGTTTCTTTCTTTCTTTTTTTAAACAGAAATAAGATTCCAACTTTTCTTGGAATATCTAAGAGATTGACAGAGGATGTGGTGATTAGGGAAATGGTGTTACAGAAACAGGTTGTCAGAGACCTGATCCAGGTCTCAACAGATATGACAGCACATCAGAAAATTGGAGAAGGAATGTGTCCTTCTTGGTCTTAGAGTCATGAGAGGTTTCAGAGTCCTCACAGTACCTCAGGAATTGCTTAAATCTGTTTGAGAACTACTACTCTGAGAATTCTCTATCAAATATGGTTGGTGGTCCAAATCCCCAGAGACAGTTCTGTGATGCTATGAGGACAGGAACAGCCACAATAGTATTGTTCCTTCCAATGTGAAAGAGAGAACCTGACCTCTTTAATTTTGGCATTTTAAGATGTACTCAGGAGGAACAGTCAGGCATGGAATCCTCAAGGAAAAATATAAATACATTGGCTAGGAAATATTCTTGAATATACCTTCATTTTTCTTCTTCCATTGGAATTTAATGTACTTATGTCTTTGAAGTAGATGACTTTTTCATAACTATTGGTATACTTGAGTATTTGACACAATGTCAGAAACACTCTTGGAGGCTGAAGTATGTGCAGGATACAAAGAATCACCTACTGATGAATTCTTAGAAGTTTCAGAAAAACTTTCCATTTTAGACATGCCATGTCCCTCAGGAGACAATACTACAGGGAGAAAAGAAATTATCTTCAAGAGCTCAAATACTATTAGACGGCTGTCTTACTTTTCCATTGCCATGACAAAAGCAGAATAAAGTATTTAATCTGGGAGCTCATGGTTCCAGAAGGTTAGAGTCCATGACCATCAAGGTGGGAAGCAAAGGAATAGGCAGGCAGGCATGGTGCGGGAGCAGTAGCTGAGAGCTGACATCTGACCCATGAACATGAGGCAGGCAGGCAGGCAGGCAGGCAGAGAGAGAGGGAGACACAGAGACAGACAGACAGATACATAGATAGATAGATAGATAGAGAGAGAGAGAGAGAGAGAGAGAGAGAGAGAGAGAGAGAGAGAGAGAGAGAGAGCGCGAAACAACTGGGATTGGCATGAGTTTTTATAACCTCAATGACCTCCCTCAGTGACATATCTTCTCCAACAAGGCTACACCTCCTAATTCTTCTCAAATAGTTTTAGCGATTGGGGACAAAATATTCCACCCTATGAGTCTATGGGTGCCATTCTCATTCCTCCACATTCCACTCGATGGTCCCCATAGGCTTATAGCCATATCATTATACAAAATGTATTTAGTTCAACTTTAAAAGTCCCCAGAGTCTTTCAACATTGAAACTGTTTAAAAGCCCAAAGTCTCTTCAGAGATTTGAGGTGATTTCTTAACTGTAAGCCCCTATAAAATCAAAAGTAAATTATATACACCCAACATGCAATGGCACATAATGCACATTACCATTCCAAAAGAGAGGAATAGGGGCATAGTGATGAAATACTGGACCAAAGCAAGACGGAAACCTAGCAAGGAAAACTTCAAATCCTATAGTTCTGTGTCAGATGTCAAAGGGCTTAGATGGCTCTGCCCTTCCAGCTTTGCTGACTGCAACACATCTCTCCCCTCCCTCCCCCTCCCTCTTTCTTCCCCCTCCCTCTCTGGTTTTTGAGACAGAGTTTCTCTGTGTAGTTTTGGTGCTTGTCCTGGATCTTGCTCTGTAGACCAGGCTGGCCTCGAACTCAAAGAGATCCGCCTGCCTCTGCCTCCTGAGTGCTGAGATTAAAGGCGTGCACCACCACCACCTGGCTCATTTCTCTCTCTTGAACTGGTTCTACTCACTATGTGCAGCTCTCCTTGGAAGGTATCCTACAGTTCATCTCCAATATCCTGGGGGCTCCAATATAATCCAGACTTAACTTTCACAGCTTCATGCAATGGCCTTTCTGGGCCTCCATGCAGAGACTTCCCTGACACACTCCTGGCATCAGCAGCTTTCCTTAATGGTCTAGGAAGATTCTACAACCTCTTTACTCTTGTATCCTTCTTGACTCTAAAACCAGAGCATGGGCTGAAGCTGCCAAGTTTTGCTACCGACTTGGGATGGAACCTGGCTCCCTCCTTGAACTTTGATTTGTTGTTGCTCTTAAGGAACAGAAAATACTGAATTGTATTGTAAAATAAAATAAAATAAATACCTTAGGCCTTTTCACATGTTGGAAAATTAGCTGGGTGGGATCTTGCCCCGAGGTCACTATTCCCTTTATTCCATTCTCCTAATCATTTTCAGCACAAACCAAGGCTCCACCATAAAATTTCCCATTGGTCTTTTTCTACTCAAACTGTGTATTTTGTATTTCTTGTAGCCCTGCTTGTTCTTTTTCATTGTAGATCAGCATAAGAGTGATCACTAATAATCACATGACAGAGTCACTATTTAGCTGTCTTGAAATCTCTTCTACAGATGAAATTAATCCAAAACTTTAATTTAACCTCATGAAGACCCTCAGGACAAGGACAAAAGGAAGCCATATTCTTATCCAAAACATCACAAGAACAGCCTCTAGCCAAGTTGCTAATATTGTTCTCGTCTGAAATCTCTTGAGTTTATCCAAAATATCACCAGAACAACCTCTAATCATGTTGCTAATATTGTTCCTGGATTTAGTGTATTAGGTCTTATGTTGAGATCTTTGATCAATTTAGAGTATCTATCCAGTTCAACCAACACCATTAATTGAAATGACCTTTTCTGGGTAGTGCAGGCTTTAAGATCAATGATTGAAAAATAAGACCTCCTGTACACCAAAGGACACCATCATTAGAGTGAAGAGCCAGTCTATAGAATGAGAAAAATTCTTTACAAGCTCTACATCTCATAAAGGGCTAATGTCTAGAATATACAGAGAACTAAAAAAACTAAGCACCAACAAAACACTCAATTTAACATTTTTGGCATGTAACTAAATAAAGTTCTCAAAAGACAAAATAGAAATGGCTTAGAAACATTCAAAAACTGTTCCATATCTTTAGCCATAGGGAAATGTAAATTAATACTGCTTTGAGGTTTTATCTTACCCTAGTTTGAATGGATAAGAGACAAAAAAGTTGGTGTGACAACAAATGCTGGTGTGAGTGTGGGGAAAGGAGAACACTTATTCACTATTGGTGAGAGTATAAACTGGTACAACCAATATGGAAATCAGTATGAAGTTTCTTTAAAAATAAATGATCCAGCTATAACTCTCCTGAGTATATATTCAAAGGACTCTATATCCTATTACAGAGATACTTGTTTATCCATGTTCACTGTTGCTGTATTCACAAGAGTCAGGAAATGGAAACAGCCATGATGTGCATCAACTGATTAGATGTGCATAAACTGATGAATGGCGAATGATAATGTGGTACACTTATACAATGGAATATTATTCAGCTGTTATGAAAAATGAATTTATGAAATTCACAAGTAAATGGATGGAACTAGAAATAACTATTAGTGAGGTAACCCAGACTTGGACAAATATTTCCCATTTTTGCTCATAGTGAACTCCAGCTTTGAATCTTCAGATATGTGTATTTAACCTGGAGTACCCATAGAAGTCAGGAAACCAGTAAAGGTCCACGAGGGTGCTTTTAAGAGAAGGAAGAAAGAACACAGGAAATATTAACAGGGAACAGGGAATAATGGAGCATGAAGGGTCAAGTGAGTTAGGGGTTGGAGGGCAGAGTAGAGGAGGGAATTTTCAGAGAGAGAGAGAGAACTAACACTAAAGACTTTTGAAACAGCCAAATGGAAACCTGCTACTGTACAAGCTTCCTAAAATATATACATACATAAAAAGTTCAAATGGGGCCTCTCATAGACATGATAGGCTATCAAATAAAATGTCAGTGACAGGAAAAGGTTATTTCTTTTCAAGTGGTTGGTCAGTGGGGCTTCATAGACCAGTAAATATTATAACCAGGGCTATTACTATTGCTCTTGGTTACCCCTCCCCAACGGACCTTGATGATAAGACCCTACTTGCTAAAGAGAAATAAAGATGTTCTGACCTGTAAGCTACTGACTAGCTTTCATCACACTGGGTGGTGCTAGGCATACTATTAGGGGAGAAAAGTAATGACTAGTCTTACCCACATATGAACCCTGAAAGCGATTACAATTATGGTTTATCAAGATATATGTACTGTACAATAGTGGTATGAATGTTATGGAAGTAACCACTTTCTGATTGTATTGTATTATTGTATTTAAGGCCTTCTTAAGATTGAACTCATGTTTAGCATGTTAATGAGGCCAAGGGACAGTATAGGTAGGTTACAGATCCTAGGGGAGAATTTAATGCTGCTATTCTGCTAAACATGCATAGTATTAAACTGACTCCTAGAGACTTATGCACACAAATAAGTGTTGTCTCTCAACTCTCCTCAGAGAAGCTTCTTTTTGCAGTAGTTGGAGATTAGCAGAGACCTATAACTGATCAATGTGTAGAGAATGAAGAGATTACAGAGTGCTCAGCCCTAAAGTGGAATCTATACCATACTGTGACCCCAAAGCTAGGGATCATCTCAGAAAAGGGGGCAGAAAGATTATGAGAGCCAGATGCAGTGGATAACTACAAAAAGACAGTATTTTCTAGATACACTTTGGCAATTGCATTTATAAACTAACAAATTGTGACTTCATACACAAGATTAAACTAGACAAAAATTCCAGCACATATGAAAGGGGCTTAGGATGTCTCACCCTTAGCCAAGGAACTACTGACAATTGATTGCTGCTGAGAGACAGTTTTCTTCAGGGATGCAGCCCCTGAGAATCTACACTCCAGTAGACAGTCCCATATGTATGCACATAATAGCAGAACTATGTGGATTCTGTAGGTTTAAATAATAATAATAACCACAACAATCGAGAGAGTGAAACCTTGAAATTGGAAGGAAATGGTATAGGTGTAGAAGAGGAGTTGGAGGGGGAAGGAATGAGGTAAGGATTGATTAAAATACATTACATATATGTGTTCAATTCTGAATCAAGAAAAATACCTTATCTCCAGTAACAGATCAGTTAGTGCTCTACTGAAAGGCAAGCATCTAACACAAAATACACAGACAGCTCTTTTTTATCATATATAGTAATGGACACTATCCTAAAATCCATGTTGATTCTAGGCCATCATCTATGTTTCTTATGACAATTTAGTATATCTTTCCAATCTTGCCACCAAAGCTGTAAACTTCTAAAAACCATTTGTTCTTAGGAGCACAATTCTTCAGAACTATTCCTCATGACCATACTGTTGTTTTTTCACATTTGCTTACACTTTAATTGGAGAAAGCAGATATGCTTTTCTATCTCTCATTCTCTTAGATATAAGCAATACAAAGCAGAATGGATAGGGCTATGCTAAGTCATTTTTTTAACTCAGGCAAAAATATATTTCTGAAAGGAATGCAGTGCTCAGTGACCAAAGTAGTAACCTAAACGTAGGTGAATTTAACTTCCTACCCTCAAAACCATCACACCAAGAGCATAAATAGGTGGTGACTGAGGGACTTTCTTTCTCATTTCTGGTGTGTGTGTGTGTGTGTGTGTGTGTGTGTGTGTGTGTGTGTGTGTGTGTGTGTATGAATGCCATTTACCTTTAGAGAGTCGCCCAGTCTTTCTGGGAGCCTTTGATGAGGCAGGAGCCAAAGATAGAGGTTGCTGAGAAAATCGTTTGAGGCTTCTCCTTTCCTTTAGTTCCTCATCTACTGATTTAAAAAGGGGGGGAGGGGTACATGTTATAATTACTATAGTCAGGTATTTTTGTATTATCGGCCCAAAGTACTTTTGTTTCAAAGTAATTTGCATGCTATGACTTCACCAACAGTGTCAATTGTTTGACTATTATTAACAGGCTCACTGTATGCTATTAGGTATTTCTATTGAAAGAATATATTAAAGAATTGGATTGGAGAGATGGCTCAGGAGCTAAGAGCCCTTATTACTCTATCAGAACGTTGGAGACCAGATCCCAGAACCCACATCAGGCAGCTTACAAATGCCTGTAAGCTCCAAGAGATCTGGGTTTTGTGGGCACTTTCACACACATGCATACATAAATAAAATGTGTGTGTGTTTTCAATAATTTAGAAATATTTAGAGAATATGTCTAAATTTTATTTATCCTGTGGTCACACACACACACAACAGGCAAGCACTCTACCACTGAGCTATATCCCCTATTTATTTTCTATTTTGATACAGAATCTCACTAAGGCATCCAAGCTAGGCTTGAACTCAATGCTGTATCTCACATAGACTTTGGACTGCCTCAACCTCTCTAGTAGTTGAGATTATAGGTCTATGACAACTGACATGGCTATACATATTTCCTCACAATTCAGAAAGTAACCACTTTGGAGAAAGGCAAACTGAGAATCAGGGAGGATCAGTACTTTGTCCATAAAGTATAATTCTAATTAACATCAGGCCTTGAATTAAAATTTCGGGTTTGCCCAAATTCATGTCCTTTTAGTATACAGGTTACAGAGTCAGCATTGGAACCCAAATTTGATAAATTCCAACACCTTATGACTATGACTATGGATTGTACTTTCATGCAAGGACTTCCTGTATCATAACTTTATTTCAAAGGGATTCACTGGGCAGCTATACCAGCAGGGAGAAACCAGAAAGGGGACGCCAGTTAGGAGATGACTTAACTAAACCAGAGAAGTGGTGGGGCAATAGGGTTCTGAATGGGATGAGGGTAGTGGAAAGGAAATGGGAGAGGAAGGAACATCAGGACAGACTTCACTGAAACAGAGGCAATAGTTTATGATGAAAAAAATGAGATCTATCACAAAGACCTGAAAATGAATAACTGGAGATGATACCCCAGTCTTCTACCTGATTGGAATACACTGGACTTAAACAGATTAAGTCTGTCATGGTATTCCATAGTTCCAGAATTGGTAGCATTTGGCCAGAAAACAAAGCAGCTTAATACCTGGATTTTTAGCTACTCTTAAGATATACATAAACTTCTACTATAACAAGAACACGGTTGCCTGTCAATAGTCATATGAAAGAATAACAAACTTTTCTTCCAAAAAGTGGCCGAAAAGCTCAAACAACTTTTTCACTGTAGAGATCAGAAACAAGAATATCACATTTGGTTCTATAAGACAACACTGCACTCATTTTTTTTTAGCCATCAGTTTGAGGGTCTATGAAAGACAGGTAACCATAGCTAATTTTGAGAAAATTATTCTTTATAATCTATGGGCTCAATAGTCTTTGCTGCTTTCTTTAGATTAAGGTCAATAATGTTAAAGCCATGCCGGAACCTAACAGAAAATGTGTAACTATCAACTAGTCACAAAGAAGCAAAACATAACACATTGGTATTAATTCTCAAGTTCACTAGGAATACAGTAAGAAATTAAGTTTCTCCACTTTATGTGAAGAAAGTATAATTATATACTACATGTTTTTCATTAGTTTTGTGTAGCTAAATGCGTGAGGATTACAGAAAAACTCTGAAATACCCAGATTCCCAAGTTTAAAACACAAAATAAAAGCATATTAACGGTCAGCAGAGAAAGCACTTGCTATGCAAGCCTGGAGATCTGAGTTCAATTCCTGGAACCCATGCAAAGATGGAATGAGAGAACTGACTCTATAAACTTATTCTCTGGCTTCTATATGTGTACTGCTCCTAACCCCTTCCCCCATCTATCTATCTATCTATCTATCTATCTATCTATCTATCTATCTATCTCTCTCTCTCTCTCTCTCTCTCTCTCTCTCTCTCTATCTATCTATCTCTCTCTCTCTCTCTCTCTCTCACACACACACACACACACACACACACACACACTTTCGTTAAATATATAGTATGAAAAACTTTTATTTTTTTTTTACCTGGTTTGTTTTGATCAAGGTCTGTAGGAGGGGCATCAATACGAGCCTTAGGGTTGAAAGGCTGGCTGCTCAAAAACTTATCACACTGCAGACTGTGACAGAAATTTTCAAGAAAGCGAAGTGCAAATGATGCGCTATTCACTGGAGGGAGCTCAACGGTATGAACTTTCCCATCAAAGGAGGCTATGAAGTGGGGAGGTAATGTCAGTCATCAGTCATCTCATAGACAGATGAGAAATACAATAACAAAAGAATCAATTCAGGAGATGTACTTTTAAGTCTACTTTCCGGGTTTTGAAATGTAAAAAGGGATTGATAAAATTCTATTTTAAACATTTATAAGCAGGGTAAGAGAAATGGCTTGGTTTATAGTAAGCTTTCTACTCTAAACATCTCCTGAGTACAAATGTGATGGTATCTGCTTATACAATCATGATAGACACTGGCTACAACCTACTCTATCCTACCCTATTTTTTAAATTTTTTATGGTGCTAGAGACTAAATTCAGGGCCTTGTACATGCAAGGCAAGCATACTACCCCTGAGCTATAATCCCTAGCCTTTTCATTTTATCTTAATGAGATTTTTCTTTTGTGTCACACTATTCTTTAAAGCTGCTTAGAGATTTTCTATAAAAATTAAAACTTTATGTCAACCATGCCTAAATTCCTGGCTTATCAAAGCATGTTCAAGGAAAAAATTGGTGTCTTTTACTTAAACTTATACTATTATATTACTTTTCTCTCTTTGTTTTTTGTTTGTTTGTATGACACAGGGTCTCAATTATATAGCCTTGGCTGACCTGGCACTTTATAGCCCAGAGTGCCCTTAAAGTCACAGTAATCCTCCTGTTTCAGATTCCTGAGTACAAGGGGAATAGGTATATGCCATAATACCTACTCTCATCTGTCTGCTTTGATAAAAGTAAACTTTCCAAATAAGAGTTAAAATATGTTAAGCATATAACCAGTATACTTATTCTATCAGTATAATAAAATATTATAGTATAATATAAATATTATAAGTAATCTATATGCAATAATAGTCTGCCCTTCTAAACCTCAAATCAAATTTAGAACAGAAGTTGAATAAAGAATTAGATTAGGATACCAGTAATTATTTCTCCTCCTCGAGTGTCTGGCTTAAGAAATAGAAATACAGCCTTGGCATCAATGGCACAATCCACACAGGCCTGCACAGTCCGCCGGAGAATCACATTCACAGGGCCTGGGCCAAAGTGGTCAGGCAGCTGCTGAACTTTCTGTGGATCCAGGTAGGGGCCACAATCTCCAAGTTTATTTATATAGACACAGACTTGAAAAAAATATATATAAACAATGAGATGAATTAAAATACATTTTCTGAAAATATTACATAATTGCCATATCCTACTAGCGATTTCACTTAAAGGAAATTTAAATATAGTTCATATCATTGACCATTTCTGCTACTGAAAATATGCAAATAGATATATTATCATATTATATAAAGGTACTGAACATGCAAATAGCAAAAAAAAAAGAGCTTATTCAATATTTTAGAGTTCTACTCAAACTGATTATATAATATATATGGCTGAGAAGAATTAGGAGTATCATATCATCATTCTTAATTTATTATTGCAAGAAATGGTACAAAAATTAAAGAGTAGTTTCCTGTTTTTCTTATTCTTTAAATTGTGATCTTTCCCCTCTAACTTCTCCCAGAGGTTTCCCAATTCTCTACCTACTCAAGTTCATTGTACATATAGTATGTCAATTTCCTGTGAAAATTGGTCATCCTTACTCCTTTTATGACTGAATTCTTATAAATCACCAATAGTATTTAAGGTATATGTAATGGTAATTTCTAATGATATAAAGTTTGAAAATAAAAATAAAAATTTCCTTTTGTGTATGCCTATGTTCATTGATGAAAATTTTAAACTGTTTTCTTTGTACAATAAAAACATACAATATAGAAGTTTCCCATCTATAATTACGGTGTCAAGTACAGATAATTTAAATCAACAAAGGCAAATCAAGGTGTACTATAAAAACGTGCACATTTATCATTACCAAAACTATTACTTTCTTAAATCAAGGACATTTTAAGCTATTCATCTGTACTGAAAAATTATATATATTTAGTATACTAAAAACCCATTCATTTCAGTTTCACTGGGTGGAAATATATGGTAATCTAACTTGTCCCAACAGACAGAAGGATATGCTCTGTCACAAAAATGAAGCAGTGATTAACCTCAGCCCAAGGTGATAATGGCACAAATACATTCAGGAAGTAAAGCAAAAGAAGGATTTCAATGTTTTATCATATTTTTACCTCACTTGTTGAGCATCCCTTAGATGAAATGATTGGTACCAGAAAATTTAGTACAAACATAATGAGATAACTTGGAGATAGGACATAAGTCTGAGCATAAAATTCATGTATACTTCTTATACACTTTATACACAAAGTCTGAAGGTAGTCTGATATAATAATTTGGGGGCACTTGTGTTTTGATTGCAACCTGTCATATGAAGTCAGGTGATTTTTACTTCTGGTGCCATGTCAGTGCTCAAAAGGTTCAAAGTTCACATTCTTGGATTAGACATGATCAACTTGTATTCATTTAGCTAGTGGATTAAAAATCATAAATAATAAGAAATGAAGTGTGCTAAATGAATCTTTGAAAAACAAGTGGTATTTCAAAAAATAATGCCCTTTAAGTGAGAAAAAAGGAAATGTGAGAGTATAAAGGAGGTAATTAAGGATATAAAAGAAATAATAGGACACACTTTTTAAAAACATGAATGGGGCGCTAGAGAGCTGGCTCAAGAGCACTGGCTGCTATTTCCAGAGGGACTGGGTTTGCTTATCAGCACCCACATGACAGCTTACAACTGTCTGTGTCTCTAGTCTCAGGATATCTGACATTCTGACACTCTTGTCTGGGTACAAGGCACATACATGGTGCACAAATACACATGTAGGCACAATACTCATACATACAAAATAAAAATGAAAGGAAAATTAAGATTAAGGAAATATATAGGGGATGATAAAAAAGAATTTGCTTTGGTCTGTGCTCTTTCAAACATACCAGAGAAGAATTTAAAATCACCATGTCCTTTGACAGAAACATTATTTTCAAAAGGCATGAGTTACCTTGGAAAACACATATACAAAATGACAAAGTACTCTGAAATTAAAGAAGAAAGATTTGATAATGACACAAATTCAAAATGTTGAATATTTATTGAAATAGACTGGTTTTGCTTAACATAAAGCTGAACTACTAGCTTACCAAATACATTTACTCATTCTAGAAAATACTAACTTACCTGTAGACATCACTATTTTAGATGGCCCTGCAGAAGACTTATTAGATGAAGAGCTTTTCATCAGTGAACTGAGAGAAGCTGAAGATGTAGAAGAAACAACTGGAATACATTTTTCCTGTTTTAAAAAAAGGAATAAAGAATTCAGGTATATGTTCTCTTTTAAGAGCTTCTAGATGAGAAAAAAAAAAAGATAGACATTACTGGATCACAAAATCATTAGTTTAAAAAAAAAGGCTGAAAACCTTCTGGGTACCAAGACCTGCAATGCTTTGGAAAATGAACTCAGGCCCACAAGCTGTTCAGGTGCCAGAGAAAGAGACCAAAAGGCTAGGTAGGATTCCTTATCGTATATTCTGTTGATACCTTAGTCAAATTGGTTAACTATGTAAAACCTGTTAACCTCAAAAAATTTTTGAGGGTTAATGCAAGACAGTTTTATCACTGTTAATTCTATAAATCTCTTTTCTAATAGGCAAAAATAACCTCAAAAAGGCAGAGGGCTTTAGAAAGCAGCTGTTCATTGCCATTGTGTCTAGCCACCAATAATCTTCATAAAATTGTAAGTAATTTGGTGAAGACTGCTTGCTGCACATAAGAGACAAGTATCTCTTAAACACAGTTGAATATTACTAGTATTCTGCTTATGTAAAATCTTGGACTTTTTCTAGGAGCTACTTTCAAACACATCTGCTTTATCACAAGAAAAGACTCTTGTGCCTAGAAAAATTACGACAAAAAGACAAAAGAGTAAAACACAAGAGTATCATTTAAGGTTGCTGCAATATACTTTAAATTAATGACTGTTATCTGGATTCACAGTGGACTAGTAAATCATGCCAAGTATTGAATTACAAATTTTGTTTTTTCAATGTTTCAAAATTCTGAACCCTTTGATGAAAGATAACGTTTAATATTTCAACTTGAACAAATACAACTATTTAGAAAATTTACTAACAAAATTTTTCAAGTTTCTAAACTTAAATTTGATTAAATTAAATTTTATGTGTATAGATGTTCTGCCTGCATTTGTATGCCTGTGTCCACAGAAGAGGGCATTGTATCCCTGCAACTGGTGCTACAGAGGAATGTGAGCTGCCATGTGGTTGCTGGGAATCAAGCGCAGGCCCTGTGGAAGAGCAGTCAGTGATCTTAACTGCTAAGCAATCTCTCTAGCCCCTGTGCTAAACATCTAAAATGTAGGAAAAAATGATATTTCATAAAGGAGTGTATTTTAAGAATATTTTATATAGTTCAAAAACTCTCAGTTATTAAACTGTGAACATCTTTATTTTTCATATAAAATAATGAAGTTAGATAATAGTGAACTGAAATGATACTTTTGAAAAAATACAAATTATGAAATATACTACTAGTTCTTTATCTCTATCATTAAATAATGTGTACCAAAATACCTTTTCAAAATTATATTAGTATTGATACTAGAAAACATAGGAGTCAAAAGGTATTATTGCTACTATTACACTAACTTTCTGAGCAGGTGAAAATACATGTTTTTTCAAATATAACTTCACATTAAATTTCAAGATCAACTTTTCATAATTTTATTTCCCTTTAAAATGTTACTGCTTTATAGTAATCTTTTTATGTTTAGCATAATATATTTACAAATATTTCATACAGATTTTTTTTAAATTTTCAATGTTTTAAACAGAAATGATAATGTACGTATTTTAAAAACGACATTATTTTTACATATGGCAAACATTCATAGAAAAAAACGTTATGTTGATATCACATGAACATATTAGATGTATAAGATTTTTACCTTTATATTTAGAGTGCATGTCTTATAGACACTATTTTTAAAATTTCAGTTTTTTAAATCTCAGCCTTTTATTGAAGAATTTAAATCATTAATGTTTAACATAATTATTATTATATTTAGTTCTGAGTAAACCATTTTATTATGCACTTTCTATTTGTTTCCTTTATTCTTTTTTTGTTGTAGTGGTTCCACTTATCCTATCTTTTGAGGGGTTATTTGAATACTTAAAATTGCATTTTATTTTCTTCCTTGGATTTTTAGGTACACATACTTCTCTACATTTTTTACATTATGACTAGAGGCTCATCCTTACCTGAATAAATTTCAAATAAAAATTCATAATGTACCATTTCACATAAGATGTTGGAACTAAAATTATATAGATCCTTATCTTCTACATTCAGGTTTTCATAATGTAAATTATTTATATATTTATATCTATCTGTGATGTAAACTGTGCAGGACTAGAAATGATTATAAGAAAAAAATTTCTTCACTATTTTCCTCTCCCAATCTACCCCTGCCTCGCTTCCTCCTGACTAATTACACATGTAACAAAAATATCAACTTACTCTCTTTCTCAGTATTTTAAATTCTGTACCAGTTTTTCACATTGGATAGTTTCTATTCTATTCTCCAACTCATTTACTCTTTGTTCTTTCATCATCAGTAAATACTAGTTAATTCTGTCCAATGACTACTTTACTTTAGATATTACTACTGTCCCACCCAACTCCAGCTCCCCTCTCTGACCTATTTGAGTTCCTGCCTTGACTGCCCTTGATGATGAACTGTAATATAGAAGTACAAGTTTCTTATAAATTGCTTTTGTTTCTCAAAATAGAAAACCTTACTAAGACAAAAAGAGCCTTATACATTTAAAACAGTCCTAAAACCTTCAGTATAGTTTTAGTAAATTGCTAACCTGCATGTTAAAAATAATACTCCAATACAAAGACTTACAATACAAATTAGCAAGAGATATGACTAACCTTTTTTCCTGACTTTCCACCTGTTTTCTTTGGTAGGACAATCTTAATAGTAATGCCTTTCTTAGTAGCTGAAGTATCTCCAGTTGGCTTAGTTTGTCCTGACTTCTTGCTGGCCTTTGTTACTGGTAGTACAATAGTTGTTTTCCGTGGAGACATCTTTGAAGATTGAGCCCCTTTGGGGGTGGGAGACTTTGTTTTCTCAGAGGTGGAAGGCTTTGTTTTCTCAGAAGTGGAAGATTTTGTTTGTTCAGCAGAGGAAGGCGGTGTGTTCTCGGCACTGTGCACTGAAAGAGCTGAGAAAAGAGCTTAGAAACAAAAATTAAAGAAAATGATATAGTTAAAAACACTATCATATGACTCAAAAAACTTTAAGCATATCTTTAAAAGTTTTCAAGGGTTACTCATGAAAACTATTTTAAACAAGATTCAAATTAGCAAACCTAGAGATGAAAAGGAAGACATTACAATAGATACTAAGAAAATTAAGAGAATCATAATCGCATATTTAAAAAAAATCTGTATTCCACTAAACTGGAAAGCCTAAAGGAAACAAATTTCTTAAAATATACAATCTATCAAAGTTAAATCAAGATAAAGTAAGTGTAATTTAAGTAGATTCATAACTCCTAGTAAGATAGAAGCAGTAACTAAAAATCTCCCAACTATAAAAAGCCAATGGACAGATGGTTCAGCATATAATTCTACCAGGTATTCAAAAGAGAATTAATGACACTAGTCTACAAATTATTCTGCAATCCTAAATTCTTCTTACAAGGCCATCATTACCCTGTTACCAAAACCACACAAAGATCCAACAAAAAAGAAAACAATAAACCAATTATCAATCATGAATATAGATCATAAACTCAATAAAATATTACAAACCAAATCCAAGAATACATCAAAAAGATTATTTACTATCAATTCAGCTTCATACCAGACATGCAGAAATGATTCAACATATGTAAATCAATAAATATAATCCACCATATAAAAAGACCAAAGGACAGAAACCACATGATCACCTCAAAAAGATAAGAGAATAGGCCTTTAACAAAATTCAACATTGCTGATAAAAGTCCTGAAGAGATGAAGAATATGTGGGACATATCTCAACACAATAAAGGCACTTTATAACAAGTACACATATCAACATTCCTTCTAAATGGGGAAAAACAAAACAATACAAAAACAACAAAACATTTCCACTTAATCAGACTCTTTCCATACTCAATATAGTGTCTACACATAAGCAAGGAATAAATCAAAGTATCATCATTTGGAGATGATATGCCTTTTTATACATAAAAGACTTCAAAGACTACACCAGAAAACTTCTATAGCTGATAAATATGTTAAACAAAATAGCAGGGATGGTGATGCCTCCAGAGGTTGCTTCATTGTACAAAATTGTTCTAGCTATCCTGTTTTTTTGTTTGTTTGTTTTCCCATATGAAGTTGAGTATTCTTCTTTCTAAGTCTGTGAAGAATTGTGTTGGGATTTTGATGGGGATTGAATTGAATCTGTGGATTGTTTTTGGTAAGATTGCCATTTTTACTATGTTAATCCTACCTATACATGAGCATGGGAGATCTTTCCATTTTCTGATACCTTCTTCAATTTCTTTCTTCAGAAACTTAAAATTCTTGTCATACAGGTCTTTCACTTGCTTAGAGTTACCCCAAGGTCTTTTACATTATTTGTGGCTAGTGAAAAGGTTGATGTTTCTCTGATTTCTTTCTCAGCCCATTTATCATTTGTATATAGCAGAGTTACTGATTTTTTTGAACTGATCTTGTATCCTACCACATTACTAAAGGTGTTTATCAACAAAAAAAAAATAGCAGGATATAAAATTAACACACAAAGATAAGTAGGCTTCCTATATACAAATAACAAATCAGGGAAGCAAACCATATAGCAAAGCAACATCATACAATTTCACAATTGCCTCAAAAAACATACTGGAATCACTCAAACTAAGCAAATAAAAGACTTTGTATAATAAAAAATTTAAAAAGCTGAAGACATAAAAAGATGCAAAGACTCCCCATGCTCATTGATTGGGGAGGACTAATATTGTGAAAATGGCCATCATACCAAAAGAAATTTACAGATCCAATGCAATCCCCATCACAATTACAACACAATCCTTCACATAAATGTAACCATTTTCAGTTTCATACGGAAACATACACAAATCAGGATAGCTAAAACAATCACAAACAAAAAAACTGCTGAAGTTATTACCATTCCTGAGTTTAAGTTTTACTGCAGAGTTATATTAATACAAACAAGCATGAAGTTAGCATAAAAATAGATATACTGAACAATGGAATAGAGTTAAATACCTGGATATAAGCCCACACACCTACAGACACCTAATTTTTGTCAAAGAAACAAAAATACACACCGGAGAAAAGACAGCATCTACAACAAATGATACTGGTTAAACTGCATAGCTTCACGTAGAAGAATGAAAACAAGATCCATCTATCACCCAGCACAAAACAACTCCAACTGGATCAAGGACCTCAAGATAAGACCTGATACAATGAATTTGATAGAACAGAAAGTACTGAAAACAATTAAACCCATTGGCACAGGAAAGAACTTTTTGAGCAGGAGCCAAATAGTTTAGACATTAAAATGAAAATTAATAAACGGGAACTCATGAAGCTAAGAAACTTCTGTACAGCAAAGGACACAATACATTGAGCAAAAAGGACCAGACAGAATGTAAAAAATACAACATTACCAACTATAGATCTGACAGAAAGTTAGTGTATCTAAAATATACAAAGAATTTTAAAAGCTGGACATCAAGAAAACAATTACCTCAATTAGAAAACAGGATATATAATGAAAAAGAGTTCTCAAAAGATGAAACACAAATGGCTGAAAAACCTATAAAATATACTCAACATCCATAAGCACCAGGAAAACACATAAAATCTCATTCAAGTCAGAATGGCCAACAAAACAAATGACAGCTCATATTGGCCAGGATCGGGGTAAGGAAAACACTTATCTATTGCTGGTGGGAGTGCAAACTTGTACAGCCACTATGGAAATCAGCATGGCAGTTGCTAAAGAAAGATGGGAAATTGATCTACCTCAATATCCAGCTGTACCACTCTTGGGAATATACCCACAGAATTCTATATCCTAACACAGAGATCTTGCTCATTCACACTTACTACTTCTCTATTCATAATAATTAGAAATTGGTAAGAGCTTAGATATTTATCAACTTATGAATGGTAATGAAAACGTGATATATTTATACAATGGATTATTATTCAACTGTTAAGAAAAATGAAACTATCTAAAATATGTAGGTACACAGATGAAGTTAGAAAAGAATCATCCAAAGTAAGGTAATGCAGATCCAGAATGAAATATAATATATATTTTCTCTTATATGCAGATGTTAGCTTTTATGCTTTAAATATGTGTGTTTCTTTTATAATACCCACAGGGGTTAGGTAGGTAGAAAGGGACCAGAGGGGAGGATGGGATCTTCCAAGGAGCAGGAAATAGATAGTGCTATAATATGGAAATTAGAACAAGAGAATTAAAGGGGGTGGGATATGACAGGGAGGGTAGAGGAGAGGGGGAGGAAAAATTAAAAAAACCTCTTAAAAACCCAAATGGAAACCTACTCTAATAAAGGCTTCCTGAAATATAAACAAATATAAAATGAGTTCAAGTGCAGTGACCTTATAATGGAGGGACAACACACCAACTCTACAGTATAAACTACCAAAAACTAACCCAGTACCAGGAATCGGTTACCACTTTTTGAGGTGTTAGCCAAAGGGGTCCCACAGATCCCACATCTAACACAACAGGGCACTACCAATGAGGTTGCCCTCTACAACTTGAGGGTAAGAATCTCAAAGTAGTTTTAATTTGCTGAACACACCACGTACAATGTCAAGGAACATGGAAAACCACAGGTGGTATGAAAATGAAAGATTCACTTCTATTGGTTCATAATGTGAAAAGTTGCTATACATATTATCAGAGAAGAAAAGCAATCATCAGTCTCAACAAGCTACAAAATGAGCAGGCTATAATAACCATCTGCCTGCTAGATATATACTCACTGGCACAATAGTAGCAAAAATTTTCTTTGGAGTAATCAACTAGTTTTTGACTAGATTTAAGGCCCACTCCATGAGATGGTAATTACCCAAAACTGGTAATGAAGAAAAAAAAACTGTGACAACATAGGTCAAGTGTCCTAGGAGAAATCTTACTAGTATAATTCTTATAAGTGGTCATAGTAATAAAATGACTCCTAGATGAATGACATACTGCTATTGATTACGAATGATCACTAGTCATTGATTGGTGATACACGAAATCATTTTCAGAGAAGGTTCTTGCAGTGGTTGGTAATTAATAAAGAGAGCTACAACTAGACTACCTGCAGATAGTGAGAGACTTTGGAGTGCTCAACCCTAAATGAGATGTCTGTATCATTCTCATCCCCTCAATATTCAGTTATCTATGTGGAAAAGCAGGTGGAAAGATTCTAACCAGAGGGACAGAGGACTTTGATGAGAGAGTATTTTCCAGAAACAACAGAGAAGACACATATCCAAAAGAACATGAAAAAATGCACAGGACATATACAAGCTCAAACCAGAAAAAAAAGTCCAGCATGGATGATGTGAAGTAGATATAAAGTCTCAATCCTTAGCTAAGAATTGATAGCTGCTATGAAAGACAAACCAATTTTCCTCAATAGAGTAACATGATACGTATCAGCCACTGTAGGGCAGGTACAATATTCAGTAGTACATGAACACAAATTGGACACCTAATTTTTAAGTTTTCCATTTTTTGTTAAGAAAGAGAAGAAATATAATATCCTACACAAAGCAAGGTGAGGAAAAGACATTGGAAGAGTTGGGGAAGGGGACACGATAAGATCAAAATATAAGGTATAAATTATTTAACAATAAATAAAATCATTAAAAAATAAAACATTGTTTAAACAAGAATGCCAATAAAAATGAAATTTTAGAAACATTAAATTTTCATAATCAGGAAACAATTTTATTCTGTAAAGAAGATGAATTTGTTAGAATAACCAGCAAATTTGATTTAGCACATTGAAAATTGTATCAATTTATCATAGTGTTACTTCTTATATTGGAATTCTTAAAACAAAAACTGTTTTCCATTATGAAAAGAACATGCTATCATTTAATATTGATCAAATATCTTGTAAACCAATATAGCAAAACAAGGCAAGGCAATCACCTGGAATTGCTTCTTCATCTTCCAAAAGTTTGGCTTGTTCTTTCCAAAATTTGCTGACTCTTTTGCGCTTGCGTTTTTTCCCACCTTTGTTGAGGTATGAAATGAAAAAAGAATTATGCATATTTAAAGCTGGAACACATTATGTTCCGGTATGCATGTTAAATAATAAAGCATCTAATGCAGCATAGTCATGAATCTTATCACAGTGAAAATTTCTATGAATTTATCATTGTGGTACTTATACTTGTTTCCTTAAAAGTGAAAAATGGTCTTGTTTTCTAATAACATTGCACCATTATTCAATATATGGCAAACGTCTTGTGAATCAATATGGATTAAAAAAAAATCAAAGCAATCACCTAGGGCAGCTTTTTCATCTTCAAAAATTCCAGCTTGGTCTTTCCAAGGTTTGGCGACTGTCTTGCCCTTGCGTTTTTTCGCAGCTTTGTAAAGGTATGAAATGAAAAGTATTATGTACATTTAAAGCTGGAACACATTATGTTCCAGTATACATGCTAAATAATAAAGCTTCTAATGTAGCATAGTCATGAAAGTTTACCATCATACTCATATGACATTTAATAATGTACAACATGGCACAATAACTCTAAGGACACAGTAGTAGTGGCATGTATACCTTGGCAGTAATCAAATACTCTTTACTTGGGACTTAAGAGCTAAGCAACATGAGGGAAACTATAACTGGCACTAGAAACCTAGCTAAAACTTCTGTGCTAGAGAAGTGATGGTTATTGGAGGATAACCTGCAACCACTAATTTAACTAAACCAGCATAGGCCCCAACAACTATCTATTAACATTTGTCTTCATACCCACAGATATTAGTAGTTTTCATTCTTCATCAAGAAAACTTGTTTGTCACACACAGAGACCATTACAATAAATCAAAACTAATCAAAACAAAGAGTGGTAGAGCCCAATCAGAATGGATGCTTCTATAGAACATTCCTGCACTCTATTCAAGAGGAGGTAGAAAGATTGTAAAGAGCCAGAGGGTCTCCTAGTAATATCAGGAGAAATATGATGTGGGATGTCTTTCTGTATGTTGTGAATATGTATTGCTCCCACTAGTTAATAAATACAACTGCTTTGGCCCTATGGTAAGGCAGGAGAGAGGCAGACAGGAAATCCAAGCAGACATACAGGAGGAAAAAAGGCAGACGGAGGGAGATGCTGTGACCTGCCCAGAGAAACAAGATGTATTAGGATACAGGTAAAGCCACGAGACACATGGCAACACATAGATTAATAGAAATGGGTTAATTTAAGATGTAATTGCTAGCTAGCAATAAGCCTGATCCACAAATCAGTTTGTAATTGATATTAAGCCTCTGAGTGATTATTTTATTAAAATAGCTACTGCCCGGGTGGGACAGGGCAGAACCGAGAAACTTCAGTCTACAGAAATCCACATAAAAACTCATGAACATCACTGCCAAAACATGAGCTGAACAAGAATGACACTAATACATATACAAACTGGACAGAGAAAAGAACATGAAGCTTCAATCCTCCACAAAAGAACTGAAGAAAACAGGGAATGGGAGAGATGGGAATCCCCAGGCAGAAGCACACCATTTCACTGTCTGATGTGAAAAAGCCAGCCATGAAAATATACATACAGTTATATTATACAGACCAAACAAGTTATATTCAGGGCTGTATGTGTATACAGATATTCTTTTTTATTTTCTTTTGGTTTTTTGAGACAAAGTTTCTCTGTGTAACAGCCCTGGCTGTTCTGGAACTAGCTCTTCAGAACAGGCTTGCCTTGAACTTACAAAAATCTGCCTTCCTCTGCCTCCAGAGAACTGAGAATAAAGGCATGTGCCACACATGCCCAGCCACATAGATATTCTTGAATGAAAGCATTAAAAATTACTGAGAAAAGAGTCCATACATTTGGCAGAGTTGGAGGCATACATGGGAGGTTTGGGGGAAGGTAAGGGTAAGGAGAAAGCTTGAAATTTAATCATTATCTTAAAAAAGAAAATGTTCTCTTTGAAAACATAAAAAATCTACAATCAGGAAAAATCTAATTCTTCAAAACAATAAACTTATTACAATAGGAGACAAATTTGACTTATCAAACTGAAAATTTCTACAAATTTTTCATCATACTACTTCTTATATTCATTTTCTTAAAAGTGAAAAAGTCTTTCCTTCTAAAAATATTACACCAATATTCAATACACAGCAAACATGAGAATAAATATAGATTAAAAACCACCACAAACAAACAAAAATAACAAAAAAAGCGATCACCTGGGGCTGCTTCTTCATATTCAAAAAGTCCGCCTTGGCCTTTCCATGGTTTGGTGACTGTTTTGCCCTTGCGTTTTTTCTCAGCTTTATTGAAGTATGAAATGAAAGACAGAGATTGTGTACATTTAAAGCTAAAACACATTATGTATAATTAACTGTTTTCCAAATAATAAAGCATCTAATACTAATGCATATGCTCTAATATAGCCTGTCATAAAGAAGACTATCATCAAGCTCATGTGATGTGTAACATGCCCATCATGGCATGATAACTCTAAGTATGCAGCAGTGGAACAACTTCTTTTTTTTTTTTTTGTTTTTTCGAGACAGGGTTTCTCTGTGTAGCTTTGCACCTTTCCTGGAACTCACTTGGTAGCCCAGGCTGGCCTCGAACTCACAAAGATCCGCCTGGCTCTGCCTCCCGAGTGCTGGGATTAAAGGCGTGCGCCACCACCGCCCGGCTTTTTTTTTTTTTTTTTTTTTTTGGAACTTCTTTATAAGCAACAGCTATTTACTTGGACTTATGACTCTCTGACCAAGAAGGAGAGAATGTGTGACACTGGAAAGCCAGCTAAAATCTCTGTGCTGGTCAAATTATGATTATTGGAGAAGAATCTAAAGCCACTAACTTACTAAAACAGCACAATCCCTAACAACAATCTATAAACATTGTTCTTACACCTGTAGATAACTGCAGTCTTTACTCTTTATCAAGGGAATTTTTGTTTGCAACACAGACCATCTTAGTAAACCACAACCAATCAAGGAGCCAAAGGGTGAGGGAGTTTAATCTGAGACTGAATCTCCTAGTAATATCAGGAGAAATTACTAACATCATTGCTCAAACATGAGATGAACAAGAATGACTGCAATACATATACAAACTGGACAGAGAAAAGCCTAAAAGGCCTAAATCCTACACACAAAAAAAACTCAAAGAATGCTAGAAAACTCAAGAAAGGTAGGAACTGGAGAGGTGGAAATCACCAGGGAAGAGCATACCAATTCACTCTATAGTGTAAGAAGACAGTCGTGAAAAAAACATTCAGGTATTACTATACAGAATGAACAAGTTATATTCAGGGCTATATGTGTACATAGATATTCTTGAATGCAAGCACTAACAATTAGTGAGAAAAAAGGACATACTTGGCAGAGAGAAGGAGGGGTATATAGTAACTTTTGTGGGAGGATCAGGTAGAAAGAAAGGTTGAAATTAAACTATAATCTCAAAATAAAAGAATTTTCTCTTTGAAAATATGAAAAAGCTATAATCAGAAAACAATGTAATTCTCAAAAAAATTGTAATAACAAATTTGACTAATCACAGTGAAAATGTCTATGAATATATCATTGTGCTACTTACATTTGTTGAAAAAAGTATTTCCTTATAAAAAGAAAAAGTATTTCCTTATAAAAACATTACACCATCATTCAATATATGATAAACAACTTGGGAATCTCTATCTATCTATCTATCTATCTATCTATCTATCTATCGATTATATATTCAAAAGGTATTTTTCATATATTTAAATTTATTCACATATAATTTTAATATATAATTCATATTTATAATATAATACATATACACACAACCATGAGCATTCACCTAGAGCAGCTTCTTCATCTTCAAAAAGTCCACCTTGAACTTTCCGTGGTTTGGTGACTGTTTTGCCCTTGCATTTTTTCTTAGCTTTATTGAGGTATGAAATGAAACACAAAGATTATATACACTTAAAACTACAACATATTATGCTTAATCTACTATGTTTTCCAAAATAATAAAGCTTCCAGTATTAATGCATATGCTCTACTATAGCCTTGTCATAAAGAAGGCTACCATCATTGTCACCTGATGTGTAACAATGCCCATCATAGCATGGTAGGTCTAAGTATGCAGTAGTGGAACACAGACCTCCTATGTAATCAACAGTTCTTTACTTGCAAACACTAGCTCAACAAGAGGGAGAGATTGCCTTGTACTTGAAACCCAGTTGAAAATTGTGTGCTGAATAAATGATGATTATTGGAGAAAAATCTAAAACCACTTACTTACTAAAATAGCACAATCCCTAACAACAATTTATAAACATTGTTCTTACACCTGAAGATAACTGTAGTTTTTTTTTTTTTTTTTTTTTTGGTTTTTAGAGACAGGGTTTCTCTGTGTAGCTTTGTGACTTTCCTGGAACTCACTCTGTAGCCCAGGCTAGCCTTGAACTCACAGAGATCCGCCTGGCTCTGCCTCCCGAGTGGTGGGATTAAAGGCGTGCGCCACCAACGCCCGGCTGATAACTGTAGTCTTTACTCTTCATCAAAGAAACTGTCGTTTGCAACAGCCAGAGACCATTACAAAAATCCACAACCAATCAAAGCAGAGAGTGGTGGGGTCCAATCCTTATGGATACATCTACAGAACTCTTCTGCACATAAGATAAGACTAAGGGAACATTACCCAAGAGAGGGGCTGAAAGAACATCAGAGCCAGAGGGTCAGGGAATTTGCTCTAAGACCTAGTAATATCAGTAGAAACAAACATAGTATCTCACAAACATGACTACTTAAACATGGACTGGACAAGAATGGCCAAATTACATACACAAACTGGACAGAGAAAAGCCCACGAGGCTTCAACACTATTCAGAAGAGGATAGAAAACTGACAGAACCAGGGAACAGGAAGGAGGGAATAACCAGAGAAGGATACATCAATTCACTGTCTGGTACCAAAAAGCCAAGATGAAAACATACATACAGGTACTATTATTAGACTGAACAGGTTATGTGTGTGTGTGTGTGTGTGTGTGTGTGTGTGTGTGTGTACATAGATATTTTGAAATACAATCACTAGCAATTACTGTGAAAAGAGGCCATGAATTTTGTCATAGTGAAGGTGGTTGAAAAGGAAGGCCTTGAAGGGAGGAGTGGGTATGGAGAAAGGTTGCTATTGAATGATAATCTCACAGAAAATGACGAAATTCTCCTTGAAAACATGGAAAGAATCTGTAATCAAGAAGCAAAGTAATTCTCTAAAAGGATGAACATATTTAATAAAAAACAAATTTGGCTTATCACAGTGAAAATATCTATGAATTTATTATTGTGGTATGTACACTTATTTCCCTAAAAGTGAAAAAGGCTTGCCTTCTGAAAATATTACGCTGGCCTGGAGGCGGTAGTGCACACTTTTAATCCCAGCACACAGGAGGCAGAGCCAGGCAGATATCTGTGAGTTCGAAGCCACCCTGATCTACAGAGCAAGATCCAGGACAGGCACCAAACTACACAGAGAATCCCTGTCTCAAAAAACCAAAAAAAAAAAAAAATACTGAAAACATTACACTGTTATTCAATATAGAGCAAATATTATATCAATCAATATAGATAAAAGCAAAACGAAACAAAGAAATCACCTGGGCCTGCTTCTTCATATTCAAAACCTCCACCTTGGTCCTTCCATGGTTTGGTGACTGTTTTGCCCTTGCATTTTTTCTCAGCTTTATTGAGGTATGAAATGAAAAACAAAGATTATGTACATTTAAAGCTAGAACACATTATGTTTAATTCACTGTTTTCCAAATACTAAAGCTTCCACCACTAATGCATATTCTCTAGTATAGCCTTCTCATAAGCAAGGCTACCATCATTGTCACCTGATATTTAACACTGTCCACCACAGCATGGTAGCTCTAAGTATGCAGCAGTGGAACACAGACCTTCTTTGTAACCAAGAGCTCTGTAATTGGACTTAAGACTCATTCCACAAGAGGGGGAGATTGCCTGGCACTGTAAACCCAGCTAAAAATTCTGTGCTGGTCAAATGATGATTATTGAAGAAGAATCTACAACCACCAAATGTGAGAGCGCACAACTGACTCAGTTTCTCAGTTTGAATCTGAAATCTATTCTGAGTCAATAGAGTTCAAGCTTCCTTGCTCCAGGGCTGTGAGAAAGTCCTGATTAGCCTACAGAGTCTCCTTGAGGGCTGTGAGAAAGTCCTGATCAGCCCACAGAGCCTCCTTGAAGGGCTGAGAGAAAGTCCTGATTAGCCCACAGGAATGAACACACCGTATCTAGCTAGATGCAGGCTGCTGACACCAGCCAGAGGTTTATTGAGATAGAAAAAGAAACTGCCTGCTCCTTGACACAAGGCAGGATAGATAGTGGCTGAATGCCTGTGCTGTGTATTGTTCTACCTCTGTCCTTCAAAACTGTATATAAGCTGGCTGTGAAATAAACTCAGGGCTGTCCGGAATTGACTGGCAGACCTCTCGACTCTTTTCTGTCTTCTTCATTGTCTCTTCAACCCACACGCCTCTACCCAGCTACCCAGCTGACTGTCAACAGGCTCCTACATCTAACTTACTAAAACAGCACTAACCCTAACATCTACAAACATTGTTCTTAACCTGAAGATAACTGTAGTCCTTACTCTTCATTAAAGAAGAGTTTGCAACAGCCAGAGACCATAACAGGAATCCACAACCAATCAAAGCAGAGAGTCATGGAGTCCAATCCTAATGGATACATCTACAGTAATACATAACATAAGGCTCAGGGAACACTACCCAAGAGGGGGCTGAGAGATCATCAGAGCCAGAGGGTCAGGGAAGTTGTTCCAAGACTGTGGTTTCTACTAATATCAGGAGAAACACACATAAATTCTCACACACATCAGTGCCCAAACATGAGCTGAACAGGAATGGTATCAATATATACACAAATTAAGACAGAAAAGCCCAGAGACTTCAACCCTACTCAAAGGAGGATAGAAAACTGAGGAAACTGGGAACAGGAGAGGTGGGAATATCCAGAGAAGGATACAGCAATTCACTGTCTGGTGGCAAAAACCCAGTCATGAAAACATACAAACAGGTATTACTATACAGTCTGAACAGGTTATATTTAGGTGTGTGTGTGTGTGTGTGTGTGTGTGTGTGTGTGTGTGTGTAGGCACTGTTAATTACAATCACTAAAAGTTAGTGTGAAAAGAAGCCATGAATTTTAGCATATAGAAGAGGGTTGATATGGGAGGTTTTGGAAGGAGGAAAGGGTATGGAGAAAGGTTGCAACTAAATGATTTAATTTCATACACAATCAGATCAATTTCCTTAAAAACATAAAAAGGAATCTGAAAAGAAGAAACAACCTAATTCTCCAAAAGGATTAACTTATTTGTATCAGGGACTAATTTGACCTGGCACAGTAAAAATATCTATTAATTTATCAATGTGCTATTACACTAGTTTCCTAAAAAGTGAAAACTAGTCTTCCATTTGAATACATTACTCCATTATTCAATAAATAGAAACATAACGTGAACCAACAGAGATGAAAACAAAACAAAACAAAGCAGTCACCTGGGCCTGCTTCTTCATATTCAAAATCTCCACCTTGGTCCTTCCATGGTTTGGTCACTGTCTTGCCTTTGCGTTTTTGCTCAGCTTTATTGACGTATGAAATGAAAAACAAAGATTATGTACATTTAAAGCTAGAACACATTATGTTTAATTCACTGTTTTCCAAATACTAAAGCTTCCACCACTAATGCATATTCTCTAGTATAGCCTTCTCATAAGCAAGGCTACCATCATTGTCACCTGATATTTAACACTGTCCACCACAGCATGGTAGCTCTAAGTATGCAGCAGTGGAACACAGACCTTCTTTGTAACCAAGAGCTCTGTAATTGGACTTAAGACTCGCTCAACAAGAGGGAGAGATTGCCTGGTACTGAAAACCCACCTAAAATTCTGTGTGGGTCAAATGATAATTATTGAAGAAGAATCTACAAACATTAACTTATTAAGGCAGCATTATCACTAACAACAATTTTTAAACATTATTCTTATACTTGACGATATAAAGAAGGGGAATGAAATGGGAGGTTTTGCAGGTTGCAAAGGGTATGGAGAATGGTTGCAATTAAGTGATAATTTCATAAACAATGAGATAAATTTCCTTGAAAACATGAAAAGAATCTGTAATGAATCTAATTCTCAAAAGGATGAACTTATTATATTAAAAGACAAATTTGACCTAGCACAGTGAAAATTTTATGAATTTATCATTGTGGTATTACACTGGTTTCCTAAAAAAGTGAAAAATCATCTTCCTTTGAATACATTACACAATTATTCAATATATGGCAAACATCATGTGAATAAATACAGATAAAAACAAAACAAAGCAAAGCAATCACCTGGGGCTGCTTTTTCATATTCAAAAAGTTCTCCTTGGTCTTTCCGTGGTTTGGTCACTTTCTTACCCTTGTATTTTTTCTCAGCTTTATTGAGGTATAAAATGAAAAATAAAGATTATATACATCTAAAGCTAGAACACATTATGTTTTATCAACTAGGTTTTCCAAAATAATAAAGCTTCTACCATTAATGCATATGCTCTACTATAGCCTTGTTATAAAGAAGGCTACCATCATTGTCACCTGATGTGTAACAATTACCATCATGGCATTATAGCTCTAAGTATGCAGTAGTGGAATACAGACCTTCTTTGTAACCAAGGGCTCTTTATTTGGACTTAAGACTCCCTTAGCAAGTGGGTACAGATGCCTAGCACTGGAAACCCAGCAAAAAACTGTGCTGGTCAAATGATGATTACTGGAGAAAAATCTACAACCACAAACTTACTAAAACAGCATGATCCCTAACAACAATCTATATACATTGTTCTTACACCTGAAGGTAACTGTAGTCTTTACTCTTCATCAAAGAAACTTTCATTTGCAACAGTCAGAGACCATTACAGAAATCCACAACCAATCAAAGCTGAGTGGTGGAGTCTAATCAGAATGGACATATCCACAAGAACTCTCATGGACGTAAGATAAGACAAGGGAATACTACCCAAGAGGAGGCTGAAAGATCATTAGAGCCAGAGGGTCAGGGAATTTGTTCTAAGACTGTGTTTCCTAGTAATATCAGAAGAAACACACATAAAATCACACAAATATCACTGCCAAAACATGAGCGAAGAAGAATAGCACTAATATATACAGAAATTCCTCAGAGTAAAACCCATGGGGCTTCAACCCTACTCAAGGGATGATAGATAACTGAGGAAACTGGAAATAGAAGTGGTAAATACCCCGGGAAAGATACAGCAATTCTCTGTCTAGTGGCAAAAAGCCAGTCACGAAAACATACATACAGGTATTATTATACAGACTGAACAGGTTATTTAGGAATATGTGTGTGTGTGTGTGTGTGTGTGTGTGTGTGTGTGTGTGTGTGTGTACACACACACAGATATTCTTAAACACAATTGCTGACAATTAAGATGAAAAGAGACCATGAATTTCTGGGAAGAAAAGTGGGTTGAAATTGTAGGATATAAACGAGGAATGGATATGGAGAAAGGCTGCAATTGAAAAGCAATCTTATAAAAAATAGATAGTTCTCCTTGAAAACACGAAAAGAATCTGTAATCAAGAAGCAATCTACTTCTTCAAAAGGATGAACTTATTACAATAAGAGATAAATTTGGCTTATCACAGTGAAAGTTTCTATGGATTTATCATTGTGGCATTACAATGGTATCCTAAAAATTGAAAAACGGTCTTTCTTTTGAAAATAGTAAACCATTACTCAATAAATAGCAAACATACTGTGAATGAATACAGTTAAAAACAAAACAAAGCAGTCACCTGGGCCTGCTTCTTCATATTCAAAAACTCCACCTTGGTCCTTCCATGGTTTGGTCACTGTCTTGCCCTTGCGTTTTTTCTCAGCTTTATTGAGGTATGAAACAAAAAAATGAAGATTATATACATTTAAAGCTATAAGACATTGTGTTTCATCAACTAGGATTTCCAAAATGATAAAGCTTCCACCACTAATGCATATTCTCTAATACAGCCTTCTCATAAGCAAGGCTACCATCATTGTCACCTGATGTGTAACACTGTCCACCACAGCATGGTAGCTCTAAGTATGCAGCAGTGGAACACAGACCTTTGTAACCAGGAGTTCTTGTACTGAAATAGCTCAACAAGAGGGAGAGCATGGCTGGCACTGAAAACCAGGTAAAAACTCTGTGCTGCTCAAATGATGGTTATTAGAGAAGAATCTACAGGCACTAACTTACTAAAAAAGGCACTATCCCCAACAACAATCTATGAACATTTTTCTTACACCTGAAGATAACTGTAGTCTTTAATTATTTTTAAATGAACTTTTGTTTGCAACATCCAGAGACCCATTACAGAAATTCAAAACCAATCAAAGCAGCAGGTAGTAGAACACAATTAGAATGAATACATCTACAGAAGTCTCCTGAACAAAAGAAAATACTCATGGAACACTACTCAAGAAGGGAATAAAAGATCATGAGAGTCAGAGGATGAGGAAATTTTTTCTAACACATTGTCTCCCAGTAATATCAGGAGAAACACACATAAAATCTCACTAAAATCACTATTCAAACATGAGCTAAACAAGAATAGCACCAATACATATACAAGATAGATAGAGAAAAGTCCACTAGGCTTCAACCCTACTCAAAGGAGGATAGAAAATTGATAGAACTAAGAAAAGGAGAGGTGGGAATAGGCATGGAAGAATACACTGTGTGCCGCCTAAAATCCAGCCATGAAAACACACATATAGGTATTATTATACAGACTGAACCACTTATATTTTGCAATATGTGTGTGCATAGATATTCTTAAATAGATTCATTAAAAATTAGTGTGAAAATGGGCCATGAATTTTGGCATAGAGAAGAGGGTTGATATGGGAGGTTTTGGAAGGAGGAAAGGGTATGGAGAAAGGTTGCAACTAAATGATTTAATTTCATACACAATCAGATCAATTTCTTTAAAAACATAAAAAGAATCTGAAAAGAAGAAACAACCTAATTCTCCAAAAGGATTAACTTATTATCATCAGGGACTAATTTAACCTGGCACAGTAAAAATTTCTATTAATTTATCAATGTGCTATTACACTAGTTTCCTAAAAAGTGGAAACTAGTCTTCCATTTGAATACATTACTCCATTATTCAATAAATAGAAACATAACGTGAACCAACAGAGATGAAAACAAAACAAAACAAAGCAGTCACCTGGGCCTGCTTCTTCATATTCAAAATCTCCACCTTGGTCCTTCCATGGTTTGGTCACTGTCTTGCCTTTGCGTTTTTGCTCAGCTTTATTGACGTATGAAATGAAAAACAAAGATTATGTACATTTAAAGCTAGAACACATTATGTTTAATTCACTGTTTTCCAAATACTAAAGCTTCCACCACTAATGCATATTCTCTAGTATAGCCTTCTCATAAGCAAGGCTACCATCATTGTCACCTGATATTTAACACTGTCCACCACAGCATGGTAGCTCTAAGTATGCAGCAGTGGGACACAGACCTTCTTTGTAACCAAGAGCTCTGTAATTGGACTTAAGACTCGCTCAACAAGAGGGAGAGATTGCCTGGTACTGTAAACCCACCTAAAATTCTGTGTGGGTCAAATGATAATTATTGAAGAAGAATCTACAACCATTAACTGTAGATGTAACCAACCGTCTTATTAAATAAGAAACACAGAACCAATGCAAAGAAGAAAGCCAAGAGATCAGAGCTAAGAGCCTTACCCGCCTGCTGCAGCTAGCCTCTTCAGCCAAGAGACCTCTCAGAAAGAGCTACTTCCTGTCTGTTTGTCTTTATATAGACTTTCCATTCTGCCTTCTCATTGGTTATAAAACCAACCACATGACTGCCTCGTTACTGTCTGTTGTACAGCCCTCCAGGTCTTCTATGGTATTGAGATTAAAGGCGTGTGTCTCCAATGCTGGGTGTATCCTTGAACACACAAAGATCTACCTAGCTCTTCTACCAAGTGCTGGGATTAAAGGTGTGCGCCACGAACACCCAGCTCTGCCATGGCTTGCTACTAGCTCTGACCCCCAGGCAACTTTATTTATTAACATACAAATAAAATCACATTTCAGTGCAATTAAAATATCACCATATTTCCCCTTTTCTATTTTAATAAAAAAAGGAAAAAGGTTTAAACTAACATAAGAAAAACTATATACAGAAGTACAATAACTATATACAATATATACAAGTAATAAATACCTAAACAATGTCTAGTCCATTTGTATTTGACAAATTTGTAGAAAATAATTCCATTATCTATCCTATTTTGGTAAGTCCGAAATGTACCTGATTCACTTTCTGTACTAATTAATCTTCAATTATAACTAACTAATCTTCAACTCCCTCAGAGACCCAAGAATGAAATAATATTAGCTAACAAAAATAAAAACAGGAAGTGCATGCAAGCAACTTCCAAAAAATTTGTGAGTTGACAGAAACAGCCAGCTGCCTCGACAGTCACCTGAGGTTTCTCCGCAGTGTTTGGGGCATCATCTTCAGCCTATAGGCTTAGTGTATCTGACAGACTCATTTGTGAAGTAGGATGTACACAAGGTCAACAGTTCAAACTCACATTGGGTGAGAGCAGTCCATGTACCAGAAACTTATTAAGACAGCATAATCCCTAACAATTTATAAACATTATTTTTATACCTGAAGATAACTGTAGTCTTTACTCTTCATCAAAGAAACCGTTGTTTGCAACAGCCAGAGACTTTTACAAAATTCCACAACCAATTAAAGCAGAGTTTGGTGGAGTCCAATCAGAATAGATACATCTACAGAACTCTCTGGTACATAAGATAAGGCTCAGGGAACACTACCCAAGAGAGAGTAGCTGAAAGATCATCAGAGCCAGAGGGTCAAGAAATCTGTTCCAAGACTGTGGTTCCTACTAATATCAGGAGAAACAAACATAAAATCTCACACACATCTCTGCTCAAACATGAACTGAACAAGAATGGCACCAATACATACACAAACTGAACAAAAAAAGTCCCAGGAGGCTTCACCCTACTCAAAGAATGACCGAAAACTGAAGAAAACTGGGAACAGGAGAGGTGGGAATACCCTGGGAAGGTTACAGCAATTCTGTCTGGTGCCATAAAGCCAGTCATGAAAACATATAAACAGAGAGTATAATACAGAGTAAACAGGTTATATTTAGGAGTGTGTGTGTGTGTGTGTGTGTGTGTGTGTGTGTGTGTGTGTGTGTACACATAGCTATTCTTAAATACAATTCTAACAATTAGTGTGAAAAGAGGCCATGAATTTTGCTATAAAGAAAGGATAGAAATGGGAGGTTTTGGAGGTTGGAAAGGGTATGGAGAATGGTTGCAGTTAAATGATAATTTCATAAATAATGAGATCAATTTCCTTGAAAACATGAAAAGAATCTGTAATGAAGAAACAATCTAATTCTCAAAAGGATGAACTTATTATATTAAAAGACAAATTTGACCTAGAACAGTGAAAATTCTATCAATTACACTGGTTTCCTAAAAAAGTGAAAAATAGTCTTCCTTTTGGATGCATTACACAATTATTCAATATATGGCAAATATCATGTAAATAAATACAGATAAAAACAAAACAAAGCAAAGCAAAGCAATCACCTGGGGCTGCTTCTTCATATTCAAAAAGTCCTCCTTGGTCTTTCCATGGCTTGGTCACTGTCTTGCCCTTACATATTTTTTTAGCTTCATTGAGGTATGAAATGAAATACAAAGATTTTATACACTGAAAGCTAGAACACATTATGTTTAATCCACTGTTTTCCAAATAATAAAGCTTCTAATACTAATGCATATGCTCTACTATAGCCTTGTCATAAAGGCTACCATCATTGTCACCTGATGTCCTGATGTGTAACATGCCCATCATAGCATGATAGCTCTAAGTATGCAGCAGTGGAACACAGACCTTTATTTATTTATTTTTTTATTTTTTTTATTTTTCGAGACAGGGTTTCTCTGTGTAGCTTTGCGCCTTTCCTGGGACTCACTTGGTAGCACAGGCTGACCTCGAACTCACAGAGATCCGCCTGGCTCTGCCTCCCGAGTGCTGGGATTAAAGGCGTGTGCCACCACCGCCCGGCCAGACCTTTTTTTAATAAAAGAAGATTTAATTGGACTTAAGACTTGCCGAACAAGTGGGAGAGCATTCCTGGCACTAGAAACCCAGCTAAAAACACTGTGCTGATTAAGTGATGATTATTGGAGAAGAATCTACAACCACTAACTTACTAAAACAGCATGATCCCTAACATTTGTATAAACATTGTTCTTACACCTGAAGATAACTGTAGTCTTCACTCTTCATCAAAGAAATTTTCATTTGCAACAGCAAGAGACCATTACAGAAATCCACAACCAATTAAAGCAGAGAATGCTGGATCCCAATCAGAATGGATATATCGACAGAACTTTCCTGCACATAAGATAAGGCTCACAAAACACTATCCAAGTGGGACAGAAAGATCATCAGAGTCAGAGTGTGAGGGAATTTGTTCTAAGATTGTGTCTCCTAGTAATATCAGGAGAAACACACATAAAAATTTCACAAACATCACTGTCCAAACATAAGCTGAACAGGAATGGCAAGAATACATATACAAACTGCTCAGAGAAAAGGCCACGGGGCTTCAACCCTACTCAAAGGATGATAGATAAATGAGGAAACTGGGGACAGAAGCGGTAAATACCGAGGGAAGGATACAGCAATTCTCTGTCTAGTGGCAAAAAGCCAGTCTCGAAAACATACATACAGGTATTATTATACAGACTGAACAGGTTATATTTTGGAATGTGTGTGTGTGTATGTGTGTGTGTGTGTGTGTGTGTGTGTGTGTGTGTGTGTGTATAGAGATATCCTTAAATAAAATCACTAACAATTATTGCAAAAAGAGGCCATGAATTTTGGCATAGAGAAGGTGGTTTACATGGGAGGTTTTGAAGGGAGGAAAGCATATGGAGAAAGGTTGCATTTAAAGAGAATCTCAAAAAAAATAATTCTCCTTGAAAACATGAAAAAAATCTATAATCAAGAACCAATCTAATTCTCCAAAAGGATGAACTTATTAAAATAGGAAACAAAAACTCATCACAGTGAAAAATTCTAAGAATATATCATTGTGGTTCTTATACCTGCTTCCTTAAAAGTGCAAATCAGTCTTTTTTTTCTAAAATCATTACACCATTATTCAATAAATAGAAACATAACATGAACCAACAGAGATCAAAACAAAACAAAACAAAGCAGTCACCTGGGCCTGCTTCCTCATATTCAAAAACTCCACCTTGGTCTTTCCATGGTTTGGTCACTGTCTTGCCCTTTTGTTTTTTCTTACCTTTATTGAGGTATGAAATGAAAAACAAAGATTATATACATTTAAAGCTAGAACACATTATATTTAATTCACTATGTTTTCCAAATAATAAAGCTTCCAGTATTAATGCTTATGCTCTATTATTGCCTTGTTATAAAGAAGGCTACCATCATGTTCACCTGATGTGTAACAATTACCATCATGGCATTATAGCTCTAAGTATGCAGTAGTGGAATACAGACCTTCTTTGTAACCAAGGGCTCTTTATTTGGACTTAAGACTCCCTTAGCAAGTGGGTACAGATGCCTAGCACTGGAATCCCAGCTAAAAACTGTGCTGGTCAAATGATGATTACTGGAGAAAAATCTACAACCACAAACTTACTAAAACAGCATGATCCCTAACAACAATCTATATACATTGTTCTTACACCTGAAGATAACTGTAGTCTTTACTCTTCATCAAAGAAACTTTCATTTGCAACAGCCAGAGACCATTACAGAAATCCACAACCAATCAAAGCTGAGTGGTGGAGTCTAATCAGAACGGACATATCCGCAGAACTCTCCTGCACATAATATAAGACTCAGGGAACACTACCCAAGAGGGGGCTGAGAGATTATCAGAGCCAGAGGGTTAGGGAACTTCTTCTAAGACTGTGTTTCCTAGTAATATCAGGAGAAACACACATAAAATCTTACACATATCACTGCCCAAACATGAGCTGAACAAGAATGGTACCAATATATACACAAATTAAGACAGAAAAGCCCAGAGGCTTCAACCGTACTCAAAGGATGATAGAGAACTGAAGGAAACTAGGAATAGGAGAGGTAGGAGTACTCAGGGAAGAACACACCAATTCACTGTCTGGTACCAAAAAGCTAGTCATGAAAACATATACAGGTATTATTATACAGACTGAACAGGTTATATTTAGAGGAGAGAGGGAGAGGGAGAGGGAGAGGGAGAGGGGAGAGGGGAGGGGGAGAGGGAGAGAGAGGGAGGCAGAGGGAGGGAGAGGGAGAGGGAGAGGGAGAGGGAGAGGGAGAGGGAGAGGGAGAGGGAGAGGGAGAGGGAGAGGGAGAGGGAGAGAGAGAGAGAGAGAGAGAGAGAGAGAGAGAGAGAGAGAGAGAGAACACATAGATATTCTTAAATACAATCACTAACAATTAGTGTGAAAAGAGGCCATGAATTTGGGCACAGAGAAGGGCATTGAAATGGGGAGGTTTTGGAAGGATGAAGGGGTACGGAGAAAGGTTGAAATTAAATGTTAATTTCATAAAAAGTGATATCAATCTCCTTGGAAACATGAAAAGAATCTGTAATCAAGAAGCAATGTAATTTTCCAAAAGGATGCGCTTATTATAAGAGACAAATTTGACTTATCACAGTGAAAATATCTATGAATTTATCATTGTGGTACTTACACTTGTTTCTTTATAAGTGAAAACCCATCTTGCCTTCTAAAAACATTACAGCATTATTCAATATAAGGCAAGCAACATGTGAATCAATATAGATTAAACAAAATAAAGAAATAACCTGGGGCTGCTTCTCCATATTCAAAAAGTCCGCCTTGGTCTTTCCATGGTTTGCTAACTGTTTTGCCCATTTGTTTTTTCTCAGCTTTATGGAGATATGAAATAAAAAAAAAACAGACATTATGTATATTGAAACTTAGAATCCATTATGTTTAATCTACTGTTTTCCATATAATAAAGCTTCTAATACTAAAGAATAACATCAATTTCAGGGGATGTGTAACATGCCCCCTCATGGCATGATAACTCCAAGTATAGAGCAATGGCACGTATACCTTCTTTGTAACCAACAGCGTTTTACTTGGACTTAAAACTTGCTCAACAAGGGGGTGAGAGTAACTGGTACTAGAAACCCAGCTTAAAACTCTGTACTCATAAAATGATTAATGTAAAAGATTCTACAACCAGTAATTTACTAAACAACACAACAACAATTTATAAACATTTGTCCTCAAATCCTAATGTAATAGTAGTCTGTTTTACTCATTAGTGCAACTTCTCTTTGCAAGACAGACAACACTACAGCAATCCACAAGCAATGAAAACACAGACATGTGGAGCTCAGTTACAATAGCTCCATCTACAAAACACTCCTGCCCCTAAGGTAAGGCTCAGGGAATACTGCCCAAATGGGGATAGAATGATTTTAAGGGCCAGAAGATAGGGGAGCTTGCTGTAAGACTGTGTCACTCAGTAACATCAGAAGCAACACCCATAAATTCTTACTAACATGACTGCCCATATGTGAACTGACAAGAATGGTACCAACACATATGAAACTGGATATAGTAATGCCCACTGTGCCTTACACATTTCCAAAGAATTATAGGCAACCGAGGAAAGCTAGGAACAGGAGAGCTGGCTTTCCCCAAGAAAGAATATAACAACTGGTTGTCTTGTGCCAAAAAGCCAGCTCTAAAAACATACATACAAGTATTATTATACAGATTGAACATACATATAAATGTGCGCGCGCACGCTCACACGCTCACACACACACACACACACACACACACACACACACACACACACACACACACCTATACATGTAGTAGGGTTAGTCAGGAAAAGAGGGCATGGATTTTCCAGATATAAGGAGTGTTTTTTGGGAGGCTTTAGAGGGAGAATGGAAAGAGAGAATAGTTGAAATTAAATTATAATCTCAAAAACAGAGAACTTCTCATGTAAAACATCAAAATAAAATACCTATAAGCAAGAAACAATCTAATTCTCCAAAAGAATGATCTTATTAGAATAACAAGCAAATTTGACACAATACAGTTAAAATTTCTATCAATTAACCAATGTGATACTACTTGTTTTTAAACAAAAAACAATCTTGCCATCTAAAAACATTACACCGTTATTTAAATGCAGGAATCATCTTGTGACTCAGTGTAGAAAAACAAAGTAATCACCTGGAGCTACTTCATCATCATCATCATCATCTTCAATAGTTATGATTTCGTCTTCCCAAGGTTTGGTGACCATTTTGCCCTTGTGTTTTTTCTCAGCTTTGTTGAGGTATGAAATGAAAAAAAAATATGTATATTTAAAGCCGTTACACATTATGTTCCATTCAGTATGTATGTCAAGTAATAAATTTTAATGCTAATACATACCCCCAATACAGTGTTGTTATAAAAGTAGGCTACCATCATGTTCATGTACTGTGTAACAATGCCCATCATGGCATGATAACCAAGTATGCAGGAGTAGTAGCACTCATACCTTCAAGTTAACCAGCAGCTCTTTAGTTGGACTTAAGAGCCACTCAACAAGAGGAAGAACATGCCTGATACTGAAAACCTAGCTAAAAAAATCAGTGTGAGTAAAGTCATGATTGCTAGGAGTGAATCTATAACTACTATTTCAGTAAACCAGCATAATCACTAACAAGAATCTATAAATATTTGTCCTTATAACCACAGATAAATATTGTCTTCTCTCTTCATCAGGAGAACTTCTCTTTGCAAGAGACAGAAACGGCTACAAAAACCACAACGAATCAAAATGCACATTGGTGGAGTCTAATCCAAATTAATAAATCAACAGAACAGTCCTGCACCTAAAGTAAGGCTGAGGGAACACTGCCTATGACACAATGGAAAGATTCTGTGAGCCAGAGTGTAAGAGAGTTTGCTATAAGACTGTGTCTACTAGTAATATCAGAAACAACACCCATAAAGTCTCACCAACATGATTGTCCAAACAGAAGCCAAACAGGAATGACACCTATACATCTGAAAACTAGACAGAGAAAAGTCTACCAGGCCACAACCCTATACTAAAAACATTATAGCATTATTGAATATACAGGAGTCATAGTGTAAATCAATATAGATAATTTTTCTCAGTGTTACTGCTGTATGTACAAAATGAAAATAAAAAAAATGTACATTTAAAGTGAGAAGGCATTATGTTCCATTTGTCCTGCCTTTACTATACTTCCTGCCTGGCTGCTGGCCAATCAGTGTTTTATTTATACAGAAAGACATCCTCAGCATGTATGCCAAAAAATAAAGCTTCTACTAGTATAGTCATGAAAAGGCCACCACCTTGATCACGCAATTCCCAATGTGGCATGACAACCCTAAGGATGCATTAGTGACACACATACCTTGGCAGTAAGCAACAACACTTTACTTGGATTTAAGACCTACTCAAAAAGACAGAGACTATGCCTTGTATTTGAAACCCAGCTAAAACCTCAGTGCTAGTGTGAAGCGATGGTTATTGGAGGAAAATCTACAACCACTAATTTGCTAAACCAGCTTAATTTCCAACAAAAATCTATAAGCATTTGCCTTTACACCCACATGTAATTGTTGAGTTCGCTATTCATATGCCAAAGTGAAAAGAGAAAAGTCCACAATACATCAACCCTAAACAGTGAAATATAGGCAACCAAGGAAAGATGGAAACCAGAGAAGTGGTCTTCCTCAAGGAAAAGTACAACAATCAGTTGTCTGGTGCCAAAAAGCCAGCCCTGGAAACATACATAGAAGTAGCATTATACAGACTGGACAGGATATATCTAGGAATACATTATATATGTATATACACATGCACATATGCATGCAGTAAGAATTAGTGAGAAAAGAGGCCATGAATTTGAGGAGCAGGAGAGGTATATGGTAAAGTTTGGAGAGAGGAAAAGGCAAAGGAGAAAGGTTAAAATTAAATTATAATCACAACCAAGAAGTTTCTCTTTTAAGACTGAAAAGAGTTTATAATCAGAAAACCATCTAATTCTCAAAAGAATGAATTTATTAGAATAACTATCTAATTTGAATAATCACAGTGAAAATTTCTATCAATTTATCACTGTTACTTTTAAATGTTTTTTTCTTAAAATGAAAAGTATTTCCTTCTGAAAACACTACACCATTATTTAAGACACAGGAATCACCTTGTAAGTCAATATAGATAGGTAAAGCAACACAATCACCTGGGGCTGCTGCTTCATCTTCAAAAGGTGTGGCCTGTTCTTTCCAAGGTTTGGTGACCCTCTTCCTCTTGGGTTTTGTCTCAACTTTGTTGTGTTATGAAATGAAAAACAAAAGTTATGTACATTTAAAGCCAGAACACATTGTATTGAGTATGTATGCCAATTATGAAGGTTCTAATCCTAATGTATAGACTAATCTTGAAAAAACTCAGGTGATACACAGCTTCATAACATGCCCATGTGATATGCAGCTTCCAGTTACCTGGTAACCAATTTTAGTCAATTTTAATATTCTGATGAAGATTGATTGCCAGGCTAATTTTGATTATGTTCCCAGCAATAAATAAATAAATAAATAAAAACCAAATAAACCAATGAGATAGTTCAGTATCAACACCTTAAAAACTTACTTATTAATAATGAAGTTTACATAGTAAAATCTACTAATTGTAACTAAACAACCCTTTGAGTGAGAGAGACGAAACTATAAACATATTCAAGATCAACTACATTTACTTGGAGTGTTTTACTTTACAAATTTAAAGAGAAGTCAGTCTATTGCTTTGCTTTTTCCATACTCAAAGATGATATAATATGCATACAATAAACTTGTGACAACAAGTATCAAAATTTTGTGCAGCTCTGACATCCTACTTTTACTTTTCACCAAAAAAAGGGCAGCCTATACTCTGTTTCCAGGGTGAATGTAACATTATTTTACTTCCACTATAACTTTCCCACTCATTTTTAACTAGTTCATCTATTTACAACCAGCTTAATCTTATTTCATTTTAAACAACTACCTTCCATTGCAGGTTTAAGACTTATTGGTTACATTCTATACTATGACACCAAGAATCTTGTTAGTTTTAATCTGCTGAACATTCCACAAATATATGTCATGCCCCAAGGAGAAATGTAGCTATGCTCAAATAGAAGCCGCTGTCCTACTCACTGTGGTTCATATTGCTAAACAGTGTTATAAACATTACCACAGAAGAAAAGTAATCAACAAGAGACAGGTCTGTTATCCCTGTGAGCTAAAATAACCAGCTACTGGCACAATAACAGCGCAAACGTTATAGGACTAACAAAGTACTTTTTGATTGAATTTAAGGTCTACTCCATGAGCTATAACTCATACCTGACACTGTTAGTGAGACCAAGAACCTGTGACAAGATGTCACATTTCAAAGGCAAAATCCTATTAACAAGTTTAGAATGGACACAGCAATAAAACAACTCCTAACAATATATTGCTATACTCATTAATTTATCACTCAAACATCATCAGAGAAGCTTCTTTAAGTGGATATTAATTAGCAAAGAGACCTAAAACCGGACAATGTTCAGAGTGTGAGAGATTTTGCAGTGCCCAACCTTAAATAGGATGCCTGTACCACACCCTTTCCCTCAAAGCTCAGATAACTATGTGGAAAAGCAGACAGAAAGATTCTAGGCAGAAGTAGAAAAGCACTTCTCCCAGATAACATTTTTCAGAAACAACAGATGAATATAAGGACTCAGAAAGACTGCAACAGAATGCACATGTCTTGTATAAGTTCAGGTCTCACAAATTGCAGTATGGAAGAGGGAAGCTGATCACAATTCCCAGCCCTAGCCAAGAATTCATTACTGCTAGAAAAGAGAAAATCAGTTTTCTTCCATGGAATAATACTGAGTATATCAAGCACATACCAAAGCAGGCCACATGCTCAGTAGTCAGTTAACACAAACCAGACTCAGCTCAGTTTGGTGATATTGTGTTCCCCCAAAATATTGTGCACCCTAATAAACTTATCTGGGGTCAGAGAACAGAACAGGCACAATATTAAACATAGAGGTTAGGCAGTGGTAGCACACACCTTTAATCCTAGCATTCCAGGGCAGAGATCTACCTGGATCTCTGTGAGTGCAAGGCCACGCTAGAAACTTCCAGGCATGGGGACTCACACCTTTAATCCCATGGAGTGATGGCAGAAAGCAGAAAGGTATTTAAGGCATGAGGATGAGGAACTACAGCCTGGTTAAGCTTTTAGTCTTGAGAGCAGCAGTTCAGCTGAGATCCATTTGGATAAAGACTCAGAAGCTTCCAGTCTGAGGAAAGAGGATCAGCTGAGGAATTGGCAAGGTGAGGAAGCTGTGGCTTGTTCTGCTTCTCTGATCTTCCAGTGTTCACCCCAATACCTGGCTCCAGGTTTGTTTGTATTTAATAAGACTCTTTAAGATTCATGTAGCTGTGTGTGTGTGTATGTGTGTGTGTGTGTGTGTGTGTGTGTGTGTGTGTGTGTGTGTTTCAATTTTTATCACAACGTAAAGAAAATGAAGTTGGACAGGTAGGGATGTGGAACACAATTTGAAAGGAGATTGGGGAGGGAAAAAGAGTATGACCAAAGTAAATTGCATGAAATTAAAAAAAATGAATAAAATCATTAAACAAAGAAAAATACTTTTAAGCAAAGATGCAACATAAGCAAAGTTTAAAATACATTAGCATTTCATATAATTAAGAAATAGTCTAACCCCCCACTACCACCAAAAAAAAAGGCTTCTATGAGAACAACCAGCAACTTTGAACTAGGCATGGTGAAAACTTCCAGCAGTTTATCATGCAGCTACTTTCTGCATTTGATTTCTTAACACAGAAAAGAGTCTTTTCTTCTAGCACTACACCATTATTCATGTAGAGGAATTATCTTGCAAATCAATAGATGAATATAGAAAAACAAAGCAGTTACCTGGGGCTGTTTGGACATCTTTCCCTGGTCTGGCTTCATCTTCCCAGGCTTTGGTGAATCCTCTGCCCTTGGGTTTTTTCCCAGCTTTGTTGAAGTATGAAATAAAAAATAAAAATGATGTAAATTTACAGACAGAACTCATTATGTTCCTGTATATATGACAAACAATAAAGCTTCTTATCATTAAATATACTCTCTTCCTACAGTGTTGTCATGAAAAGGCTACCATCATGCTCACATGATACACTGCTTTGTTGCCTGGTAGCTCAGTTTAGATGATTTTAATATTTTCTGTGAAGATAACCACCTGGTTATTTTTGTAAGTGTTTGTAGTTAAAGAAGAAATATCAGTATTAATGCCTTCAAATTTAGGTTATTAGGAAAAATGAATTTTACCTAGCAAATATTACTAATTATAAATTAAAACGCTTTGTAGGTAGATATGAAACACACACACATACACACACACACCATTTTGAGGGTTTATTTTTTTAAGTTGAAACAGTCTACTGCCTTATTTTTTCATTACCCAAAGACCATAGAGGAATGCATAAACATGACCTGGGATAGCAAACATCCCATCTTTCTTCAGCCTTTTTATTCCACTTCTACTACTCACCAAAAAAGGACAGAGTCTATCCTCTGTTGCCAAGGCAAATATAAGATCACTTAATTGGCATCATAAATTTATCCATCATTTACAACTAATACACCTATATGCACCAGACTCACTTCATTCTTCGCAACTACCTTACACTCTAGTTTAAAAAACATACAGTTTAAAAAACACAAACAAAATAAAAAAAAAAAACCTCTAGTAATATTACTTACATTACTTTTTCTTACATTCTCTTCCTGTCATCAGTTTCAGATGTTGATCAAGACCAGACCACCTATGCCTCATCACATTGACATCATCACTGAAGATTACAGCTAAGGCCCAGAAATGGTTATTCTAGGCAATTTCTGAATCTCTTCTATCTCCAAGACTACAGTGTCTCTTTATCTACTGCTGTGGGATAATGCTTTTGTACACTGGTTTAATGAAACGCTGATTGGGCAGTAGCCAGGCAGAAAGTATAGGCGGGATAAGCAGACAAAGAAAATTCTGGCAAGAGGAAGGCTGAGTCAGGAGATGCCAGCCCGCTGTCCAGGGAGCAGCATGTAATGGCACACAGGTAAAGCCACATAACACGTGGTGACATATAGATTAACAGAAATGGGCTGAGTGCTGTGGGATGATTTGTATGTCCTGTGCGAGCCCTTCTTGGGTTCTTTGTGGCATTACCCAGCAGGTCGTTAGAGGACGATTAGACATGGGCTGAGTGCAGGTGTTGAGATGGTCTGCATGCTGTGCTGGGATGGTCTGTATGTCAAGTTCTGATTGGTTAATAAATAAAACCTGATCGGCTAGCAGAAAATAGGCGGACTAGCAGAAGAGAAATAAAAAGGACAGAAAGCAGAAGGAGACGCTGCAGTCGCCGCAATGACCAAGAGCTGCAGCGCGCCATGACCAGAAGTATTGAAGATGCGATAAGCCACCAGCACGTGCGAGTATAGATTGTAGAAATGATACTTAGATAAAAGAAATGTTAATTTAAGATAAAAGAACAGTTAGCAAGAACCTGCACCATACAGTTTGAAACAAAATAAGTCTCTGTTTATTTTGGTCTAGTGTACTGGGTGCAGAGATATGTCCTGACTGTGGGAAAGGCAGGAAAACTCAAGCTACAGCTGAGTAAAGTAAAGCTAGTAGTCGCCTGAGCTAATGGCGAGCAGTTTTAATTAAATAAGCTTCTGAGTGATTATTTTATAAAGCGGCTGCGAGGTCCATGGGGCTGAGCAGGACTGGAGAAAACTTTAGCTACAGTCTAACTTCAACTCCTTTATTCAGTATCTTTAGTTTCATATGATCATGTTTTACACTCTCATTGCAAAGTTTATCCATAGTCCCTTAGATTCCTTCTGGTTTTCTCTACTGAAGCAACTTGCACTCAACTGTCCACCTCCACCAATACTTCTAAATGATTATTAACTCTAAGCAGTGAGTCAGCTCCTGACTAAGTCACATACTCATTTACTTCCTTCAATAAGAAGCAACAGTAAAAAGATAAGCAATCTGGTTCTGTAAACAGCTAGACAGTAAACATTCTGGTGGTCACACATGGTCTCTTTCTTCTTTGTCTGATTGTTTAAGAAAAAACTAACCAAGGAACATAAAAACAAATCTCATCACATATGCTACATAGACTGTATATTGTTCTATGTAAAGTCCAAGCTAATCTCTATGGAGGATCCACTGTTTTACTTGATTTTTAAGTATATTTCCAGGCTACAATGTTTTCTTCTGCTTAAGTTCCTACCTCTATCTCTCTCTGTTCCATTTAGCAAAGCATTCAATCTTCTACTTTATATGAAGAGTAAAATCTGTCTTGGTGAATGACCCTAACTATACCATTACACCATCTTAAAACATTTCTTGGTGCTGAAGAGGTGGACAGCTATGAAGAGTGCTTGTAGCTACCCTTCCACAGGACCACAGTTCATTTCCAATATCTACATCAAGTGGCTCACAACTGCCTGTAATTTTACTTCCAGAGAAACAATGCTCTATTCTGTCCTCTTACGACACTGGAATGCATGTGAAAAAATACATACAGCTCAATCAAATCTTTCAATTTCCTAACTCTTCCATGTCTAAATATAGTGCTGAAATGGTAAAAATTGTAGACAATGAATTCAAAAGTCTAGTTTTTAAAAAAATGATTAATGACTTCAAATTATTCTCAACTGAACAAGCAAATACAGGGAATTCAGGGCTAAGATGAGAAATCCAGCAACTTGCATACAAAATTCAGTACAGAGGTAGAGATTATGAAAAGAAGAACTAAGCAAGGAAAAACTAGTAAATCAAATTTTAAAATTTTGTGAACCATAGGCCCTAGGAAAGGAAGCGGGAGATATAGGCTTGAAGATCCTGAGTGTGGAAGATCTGGCAGGAACTTCAGTGTCACACCTCATCTTCTTCAATGGGAATCCTCAGTCGTGTATCACATGAATAATGAATAATTATTCTATGAATAATGAAGAAACCCAACTGCTGTGGGATGGTCTGTATGTCAAATTACTCTGATTGGTCAATAAATAAAACACTGATTGGCCAGTGGCTAGGGAGGAAGTATAGGTGGGACTAACAGAGAGGAGAAAAGAAAGAACAGGAAGGCGGAAGGAGACACTGCCAGCCACCGCCATGACAAGCAGCATGTAAGCCAAGAGGTAAGCCACGAGCCACATGGCAAGGTATAGATTTATGGAAATGGATTAATTTAAGCTATAAGAATAATTAGCAAGAAGCCTGCCACGGCCATACAGTTTGTATGCAATATAAGTCTTTGTTTCCTGAGTTGGGTCTGAGCAGCTGTGGGACTGGTGACAGAGATTTGTCCTGACTGTGGGCAAGGCAGGAAAACTCTAGCTACACCCAACTACAAACCAAATTGCCATAGGTATACCCTTAATGATTTATCCTGTAGACCAAACAAACAAACAAACAAACAAACAAAATACGTAGATTGAAGGGAATGGAGGATAGGAGCAAAGAATAGAGGAAGAAATTTAGGGAGGGATATATAAAGTGAAAGGCCTTTCAAAAAAGGCCTTATGGGACCCTTCTATGGTAGAAAGGTCCTGAATATTAAGCATATACACATATAAAAACAGTTTAATGAAGTGGCCATGTACTAGAAGGACACTATCATAATCAGACAAGACATGTTACAAAAAAAAAAAGAAAAACAAAAAACAAAAAACCTGTGCCAGCTATGGGTTGTTATAAGTGTTGGTCAAATGGCTTTACCCCAATACTATAGGCCAGTGGTTCTTAACCTGTGAGTCATGATCCCCAAAGGGATTGCATATCAGATACTTACGTTGCAATTCCTAACAGTAGCAAAGTAACAGTTATAGAGCAGCGATGAGATAATCTTATGGATGGGAAATACCATAACATGAGGAATTGTATTAAAGAATCACAGTATTAGGAAGATTGAGAACCACTGCCATAGGTCATTGCCAATGCTACTGGTTACATTCTAAAACTTGATGGAAAAACCAAAGTAGTTTTAATTTCTGAGCATACCACAAACTTTTGTCAAGGCCATGGAATAATCTAGCTGGTACTCAACTGCAAGTTTCACCCCACTGACTATGAATCATAGTGTTAAAAGGTGTTATACATATTAACAGAGGAGAAAAGTAATCTTCAATCTTACCTGTCTACCAACACTGAATTATAATAACCACATGACCACAAGACATGCCCATTAGTATAATACGAACACAATGTTATGGGTGTTTCCAACCAAGTTTTAAATGGATTTAAGGTCCACTCCATAAGATAGAACTAATATCTGACACTGTTAAAGATACAAAGAACCTGTGACTAGATAGGTCCTGTGATAAAGAGATAATGTAACAAAATGACTCCTAATAACTTACTGATATACTCATTGATTAGTACAATCACTAAATCCTTTTCATAAAGGCTTCTTGCAGTGGATGATTAGCAAAGAGACCTTTAACCTGACAACTCAGAGAATGAGACACTTTGGAACTCAACTCTGAATGGGATGTCTGTATCACATCCCTACCCACTCAAGGCTCAGTTATTGATGTGGAAGTAGGCAGAAATATTTGAGCCAGAAGTATAAAAGGACTTTGATGATACAGTGTTTTCCAAACACAAAAGAGCAGATGCACAAAGAAAATCAAAAAGACCATAACAGAATTGTACATGTCTTGTACAAGCTCAAGACTCACAAAATCGTGGATATAAAACATAGCATTATCCAAGAATTGATAGTTTCAGGGAAAGGGAAAATCAGTTCTCTTCAAGGGAGTAAACATTGATTATATAAACCACACTCTAAAGCAGGCCACATATTCAGAAGTAGCTAGATAACACAAATCACTCTCCCATTTTTTTTATGTGTTTCATTTTTTGCTGGGGGGTTTCAAGACAGGGTTTTTCTGTGTAGCTTTGGAGTCCATCCTGGAACTTGCTCTGTAGACCAGGATGGCCTTGAACTCACAGAGATCTGCCTGCCTCTGCCTCCCAAATGCTGGGATTAAAGGCTTGTGCCACCGCTGCCCGGCTGTGTTTCATTTCTTAAGAAATAGAAAGGCCATCAAATTGGAGGACAGGGACATGAAAAACAATTTTGGAGGACATGGGAGAGGGGAAAGAATATGAACAAAATAAACCACATGAAATTTTCAATGATTAAATAAAATAATTAAATGAAGAAAAATAAAAACATTTCAACCAAAAGTGCAACAAAATTGAAGTTTCTCATACAGTAGATTTTCATATAATCAAGAAATAGTCTAATTCTCCAAAAGGAGGCTTTTCTTAGAACAACCAAAAATATTGGACTAGCACAATGAAAATTACTAGCAGTCAATCACTGAGCTACTTTCTGCATTTGTTTTCTTAAAATAGAAAGGTGTCTTTCCTTCTGAAACTCTACTCCATTATTCAATATAGAGGAATTATCATGCAAATCTATATAGAAAAACCAAAGCAATCACCTGACGCTGTTTGGACATCTTTCCCTGGTCTGGTTTCTTCTTCCCAAGGTTTGGTAAATCCTCTGCCCTTGGGTTTTTTTCCAGCTTTGTTGAGGTATGAAATGAAAAACAAAATAGATGTACATTTACAAATAGAACTCATTATGTTCCTGTATGCATGCCAAATAATAAAGCTTCATATAACATGAAAAGGCTACAATCATGTTCATCAGAGGTGCAGTCTACTGTTTCACTTCTTCCTTACCCAAAGACCATGTAATGTGAATAAACAGGACTTGTGATAGCAAATAGCCATTTTTACACAGCCTTTTAACGACATTTTTGTTAATTACTAAGAAGAAAGTAATCTATCCTCAGCTATCAGGGAAAATATAAGATCATTTAACTGTGGCCATACTTTACTCCCCATTTACAACTAATTCACTTAAATATACTTGACTCATTTATTTTTACAAACTGCCTTACATTTCATGTTGAAAACTATTTTAAATAAAGAACTCTAGTAATATTACTCACACTCCTTGTCATTATCAGGATTTTCATCAGGATCAGACCACTGATACCTGACTTTATCACAACAGACTTTATCACTAAAGATTCTAGTGACCCTAACATGGTTATTCTTGGCAATTTGTGGATCTCTTCTATCCCCCAAAACCACCGTGTCCCTTTGTCTACCTTCAACTCCCCTATCTTTAGTTTCAGACCAAAAGATCATGTTTGATACTCTCAATGCAAGGTTTAGCCACAGTACCCACTATTTTCATCCAAGTCATTAGGCTCCTGCTGGATTTGCTCTATTTCTGATGCAACTTGCACTCATCTATCTCCACCAATATTTCTAAATGAAGTATCCCTTTCTTCAACACTCCTGAGTAGTGAGTCAGTTCTCACCTCCAAGTTATCTGTCATCAACTTCCAATAGCAGAATCAACAGACTAGAGGTTAGCAATCTTGTTTTGTGAAGAGCTAGACATTTGTAAATAGTAAACATTCTGAAGGCCATATACAGTCTCTGTCATACAAACCTATTTGTGTGCTTTCTGTTAAAAATAAAACCAATGAGCCGGCGGTGGTGGCGCACGCCTTTAATCCCAGCACTTGGGAGGCAGAGCCAGGCGGATCTCTGTGAGTTCGAGGCCAGCCTGGGCTACCAAGTGAGCTCCAGGAAAGGCGCAAAGCTACGCAGAGAAACCCTGTCTCGAAAAACAAAAAAAACAAAAATAAATAAATAAATAAATAAATAAATAAATAAAACCAATGAATATAAAAACCAATCACATGTCACAACCATATGGGCTAGATAAGACTCTTGGAAAATTCCATACTAATCTCCAAGGAGGAGTCACCCTTGTAATTGATTTTATAGTATATTGTCATTCTTTAGTGTTTTCTTCTGCTTAAGTTACTACCTCTATCATTCTCTGCTCCATTCAGCAAATGACTCAACCCTCCACTTTATAGGAAAACTAATGTCTGTTTTTGTGAATGATCTTAACTATTCCATCACACTATTTTAAAACATTCCTGGGGACATGAAGGGATGGCTCAGCAGTTAAGAGCACAAGATGCTGCCTTTACAAAGGACCAGAGTTTATTTCCAACACTTGTATCAAATGGTTCACGACTACATTTCAGAGTAACTACAGTTCCAGAGGATCCAATATCCTGTTTTGTCCTCTGAAGATGCCTGCATGTAAGTGTAAAAACATATATGCAGACACACATACAGACGATTAAAAAAATCTTTTTAAGTTCCTAACTCATCCACAAGGAAATCCAAAGACACTTAAATGGTAAAAATTTGGGATAAATAATTTAAAAGTCTAGTTTTAAGGATGACTAATTATCCCAAATTGGATTCAAATGAAAAGATAATAAATTCAAGCAGTCAGTTCAGTGATGAGAAATTTAGTATCTTGCATAGTGATTTTGAACAATTATCTAGGCAAAGAAAACTCGTTAAATCAAAATTTAAAACTCAATACACCACTGGCCCCAGGCAGTGAGAAGGAGAAGATATAGGACTGAAGGTGGTAAGTGTAGAAGGCCAGACAGGGACTATGAGTGGCATATCTCATCTCCTTCAGGAGGAATCACCACTTGCATAGTATACCTATAACTAATGTAGGTAATATGCAACAAACTGAATGACCATAGGCACATGAGAGAACAATGAAAGAAATATCTTGATAGAGGGAGACATTATGGGATAAGGGAGAAACCTGGTGCTAGGGAAATTCCCAGGAATCCACAAGGGCAACCTCAGATTAGACTACTAGCAATAGTGGAGAGGGTACCTGAACTGGCCTGCCCTGGTCATCAGATTGGTGAATACCCTAACTGTCATCATAGAGCCTTCACCCAGTAATTGATGGAAGCAGATGCAGAAATCCATAGCCAAGCACCAGGCCAAGTTCCAGAGTCCGCTCAAAGAGAGGGAACAGGGATTAATGAGCAATGGGGTCAAGATAATGATGGGGAAATCTACAGAGACAACTGAACCAAGCTCAAATGAACTCACAAACTTTAGACCAACAGCTATGGAACCTGCATGGTACCAAACTAGACCTTCTTCTGTATGTGGGAGACAATTGTGTAGCTGGGTCGGTTTGAGGGGTCCCTGGCAGTGTGGTCGGGATCTATTCCTGGTGTGTGAGCTGGCTTTCTGGATCCCATTACCTATAATCGGACGTCTTGCTCACCATTGATGCAGGGGGAGGGTCTTGGCCCTGCCTCAACTGAATGTACCAGGCTTATCTGTGCCCCCATGGGAGAACTTACCCTATTGGAGGAAATGAGGGAGTGGGTTGGGGGAAAAGTCAAGGTGAGGGAGCGGGAGGAGGGATGAGAGGGGGATCTGTGGTTGGTATGTAAAATGAATAAAAAACAATTAAAAAATAACAACACTATCACAATAAGGAAGGATCTACCATCATGGCCTGATAACTTCCTAAAGGCACATCTCCCAGTGTCAAAGTCTCCAGAATTAAATTTTAAAATATGACTTTGGGAAGTTACTTTGGAGATTTAATGTCCACCTCAATAGTTTCTGTATAGCTATACCCTGTTAGTAAACTAGAATTGTCACACACACACACACACACACACACACACACCAAAAAAAGATCAATCATGTAGGCCAAACTAAAAAACTACACAGATTAAAGGTTGTGGGAGAAAAGAGTAAAGATCGGAGTTAGGAAGTTGGGGAAGAATATCTAACAGGAAAGACTTTCAAAGAACCAATATGGAAACTTACTATAAGTTTCCTGAAACATATACATATTTCCACCCATAAGTGAAATGATCATTTAATGGAGGGAAATAACCCCAACTAGACAACAAATATTACCAAAACTCCCCTGTAATACAAGAAATGGGTTACCACACTTTAGACAAAGATTGCGTTATACAAAGATGTCCTAGAGAACCCACACCCAATACTATAGGCCACTGCCAAAGCTATTAATTACCCTCATCAATTTGATGGCAAGAATCACAAGATAGTTTTAATTTACTGAACAAAGCACATACTTCTGTCATAGTGCACGGAGAAACCTAGCTGCTATTCAAATGGAAGCTTCAGCACTAATGACTATGATTCACAGTGCTAAACACTGCTGTACACACTAGAGAAGAAAAGTAATCATCAGTCTGACTCATTTATTAATCCTGTGACCTACTATATCAACCTACTGGCATCATACACTAGTGCTATAATGATAAAACTGTTATAGGGAAAACCAACCCTTTTTAATTGGAATTAGGGCCCACTCCATGAGATGGAACCCATATTGGACACTGTTAATATGGATAAGGTCACACGACTTAGTGAAAGTCCCACTAGTATGACTCTACTAAATGGATACAGTAATAAAGCCACACCCTAAAGGCATATTATTATACACATTGGTCACCATAATGCTTAATCCTCTTCAGAGAAGTTTCTTGCAGTGTATGTTAATTAACACAAGGATCAACAACTGAACAATCTGCAGAGAGTGAGAAACTTTGGAGTGTTGTACCCTAAATGGGATATTTGTATCACACTGCTCCCCTCAAGGCTCAGGGATCTATGTGGAAGAAGAGGCAGAAAGATTCTAGCCAGAGGTGGAAAAGGACTTCCACCACCAGACAGTATTTTTCAGAAATGACAGAGTAAACAAACACATGAAATCAGCAAGACTGTAACAGAATGTACAAGATGAGTATAAGCTCAAACCTGACAAATTCTTAGCATGGATGAGGGGAAGTGAGCACAAAGTCCAAGTCCTAGCAAACTGATTCATAACTGATAGCTGCTAGGAAAGAGAAAATCAGTTTTCTTCATTGGAGTAACACTAGATAGGTATAGCAACCACACTGTAAGGCAGGCTACATGTTCAGGAATAGTTGACTAACACAAGTCAGACTCCCAATGTTTTTTTATGTGATTTTCATTTTTTAAGAGAGAAATAACATGAAGTTTAAAGAATAGGATGGTGGAAAATGATCTGACATGAGCTAGGGAAGGGGAAAGAATATGGTCAAATTAAATTCTACAAAAATCTCAAAGAATAAAGCAATAAACACAGAAAAACAATTTTAACCAAAAATGCCACAAAAATCAAAGTTTTATATACAATACATTTTTATATCATCAAGAAATATTTTTATTCTCTAAAATGAAGGCAATGGTCTAATTCTTCAAAGAGGAGGCTTTTATTAGAACAAACAGCAATGTTGGGGTAGCACAGTGAAAATTTCTAGCAGTTAATCATTAGGCTATTTTCTGTATTTGTTTCTATTAGATAAAAAAGAGTCTTTCCTTCTGAAACACTACAGATTATTCAATGTAGAGGAATTAATTTTCAAATCAAAATAGAAAAACAGCAATTACCTGGAGCTGCTTGGTTATCTTTTCCAGGTCTGGCTTCATCTTGCCCAGGTTTGGCGAATCCTCTGCCCTTAGTTTTTTCCCCAGCTTTGTTGAGATATAAAATGAAAAAAAGTGTACATTTAAAGCTAAAACACATTATGCTCTGGTATGAAAGTCAAATAAGACTTCCTATAATAAAATATAGACTCTCTTATAATGTTGTCATGAAAAAGTTACCATTATGCTCATATGATACACAGCTTTCAGTTATCTGGTAACCCAATTTAGACAATTTCAATCCTTTGTGTTAAGAATATCTGCCATGTTCTTTATGTCAATGTTCACATTTTTACAAAAAGAGATATTTAAGTATCAACACCTTTACAATTTGGTTATCAGATAAAAAGGACTTTACATAGCAAAATGTACCAATTCTAAATTAAGAGAGGTAAGAAACACACACAAATATATACATGCGCATACTCTAATATATGTGTTCGAAGATTAACTACTCTCATTTTAAGGGGTTTATTTTATAACTTAAAACAATCTACAGTTTTACTTCTTCTGTGCTCAAAGCTATTTATAAATAGGACCAGTGATGAAAAACTATTCCATCTTTTTACAGCATTTTTATTCTACTTATATAGGATCAACTGCCGCCAAAAATCTATACTTCATTTACAACTAATTTCACCTATATACACCAGACTCTTCTTGTTTTATTCTTAACAACTACCTTATTTACATTCCAGGTTTAAAACTCCCAATTTAAAGAACTCTAGTAATGTTACTCATATTACTTTTTCTTTTCATAATCTCCCTGTCATCAGTTTCAGGATGTTGACCAGCGCCATACCACTTATGCCTCATTACTGTGACATCATCAATAAATAGTCCAGCTAATACCCTGAAATGGTTATTCTTGGCAATTTCTGGATCTCTTCTGTCTTCAAGACAACAGGATCTGTTGTAGAATATTATTTTAAAGTGTGCTACTTTTGTTTATGCTTCATTTGTTTAACTCTGTGAAGCTGTGTTACTATTCCTGTCTAAAACACCTGATGGTCTAATAAAGATCTGAATGCCCAATAGGAGGCAGGAGACAGGATAGGTGGGGCTGGCAGGCAGAGAGAATATATACAAGGAGAAATCTGAGAGTAGAAGGAGAGAAGTAGCTAGAGAAAGAGGAGAACTCTAGGGGCCAGCCAATCAGTTACACAGCAAGCCACAGAGTAAGAGTAAGATTTACAGAAGTAAGAAAAGGAAAGCCCAAAGACTGCAACTGAATACACATGTCTTATACAATCTCAAGCCTGACAAAATCCCAGCATGGAAAAGGGAAAGCAGGCATACAAATTCCAGCCCTATCCAAGAATTAATAGCTGTTAGAAAAGGAAAATCCATTTTCTTCAGCTGAATAACACTGATTATATCAACCACACACAAAGGCAGGCCAAGTGTTCAGGAATAGTTGGATAACACGACTCAGACTCCCATTTTTTTTATGTGTTTTACATGTTTAAGAGAAAGTAAGAACATGAAGCCCAGAGGATGGAGACATGGAGGACAATTGGGAAGAGATGGGAGAGGAGAAACAACAGGAACAAAGTAAAAATGCATGAAAATATTAATAAAAGCACTAAACAAAAATAATTTAAATCAAAGATGCTATATAAATGAAGATTTACATACAGGAGAATTTCATAAAATCAGAAAGTATTAAAAAATACACTAATTTATAACAACCAGAAACTTTGGACTAGAATACTACTAAAAATTTCTAGTAATTTATCATTGGGCTACTTTCTTTCTTTTCTTTTCTTTTTTTTTTTTTTTTGGTTTTTCAAGACAGGGTTTATCTGTGTAGTTTTGTGCCTTTCCTGGAACTCCCTCTGTAGTCCAGGCTGTCCTTGAACTCACAGAGATCCGTCTGTCTCTGCCTCCCAAGTACTGGCATTAAAGGCGTGTGCCACCACGGCCCAGCATTGGGCTACTCTCTATAGGTTTTCTTAAAACAGAAAAGAGTCTTTCCTTCTGAAACATTACATCATTATTCACTGTGCAGGAATTATCTTGCAAATCAATATGGAAAATTAAAGCAATCACCTGGGGCTGCTTGCTCATCTTTCACAGGTCTGTCTTCATCCTCAAAAGGGTTGGTGAATATACTGCCCTTGGGTTTTTCTGCAGCTTCTTGGAGGTATGAAATAAAAATAAAAATGATGTACATTAAAAGCAAGAACACATTATGTTCCATTACATATGCCAAATAATAAACCCTCCTATAATAAAACATAGAATCTCCAATAGTATTGTCAATAAAAGGCTACCATCAGGCTCGTGTGATATGTGGCTTCCAGTTGCCTAATAGACCAATCTGATAAGACTTTAATATTATCTGTGAGGAATACCTGCCAGGTCATTTGTGTCTGTGTTAATAGTTTAACAAGAGAAAAATTACACAATTCCTTCAAAATTTGGTTACTAGAAAAAATGAATTTTACTTATTAAAAAGTAATATTTCTAAACTTCTTTGTAGGGAAAAATCTGAAACATACACACAAAATATGCTTCTTCTGGGTCAAAGGCCATACCTATACTATGAATAAACAGGATATGTGAAAACAAATGCCCCATCTTTCAAGACCCTTTTTATGCCACTTCTTCTGTCCATAGAATAGGATGTAGTCTATATTCAGCTACCAGGACAAATATCAGATTTTTAAAGATTATTTAATTTAATTGCTGCCATAACTTTACCCTTCATTCACAATTAATTCAACTTTATTCACCAGACTCTTATTATTTTATTTTTAATAACTGCTATACACCCCAGGTTTAAAAAGAAAATTCTTTCAAAAAAGTCATATGAAAACCCATGGCAGTATGATTATATCAACACACACCAAGGCAGGCCATATGTTTAAAAGTACTCAGCTGACACAAATCAGATTCCAATTTTGTATGTGTTATTCCACATTTGTTTAAGAGAGACCTGCCTCAACTGAATGTACTGCTGACTCCCCATGGGAGACCTTGCCTTAGAGGCGGTGGGAATGGGGGGGAGGCTGGGGGTGGGAGGAAGGTGGACAGGGGAATCTGTGGTTGATATGCAAAATAGAAAATCTCTTAATAAAAAATAAAAAGAGAATAAAATATGAAGTCTACAGAATGGAGAAGTGACAGACAATTTGGGAGGAGTTGGAGGAGTACAAGAAATGTGATAAAAATAAATTGTATGAAATTCTCAAAGAATAAAAGCATTAACATAGAAAAAATAATTTTAAACAAAGATGTCACTTAAGTGAAGATTTATATACTTTAAATTTTCATATAATCAGGAAATAGTCTAATTCTGCAAAAAAGGAGGCAATAGTCTATTTCTCTCAAAAAGGAAGCTTTTATTAAAACAAAAATGTTGGACTAGCAAAGTGAACATTTTATCACTGGGCTACTTTCTATATCTGTTTTCCTAAAACAGAAAAGATCCTCTCCTTCTGAAAGCACTATTCAATTGACAGAAATTATCTTGCAAATCAATATAAAAAACAGAGCAATGACCTGGGGCTGCTTGCTCATCTTTCACAGGTCTGTCTTCAACCTCCAAAGGGCTGGTCAATATACTGCCCTTGGGGTTTTTTGTTGTTGTTTGTTTGTTTTTGCAGCTTTGGGGGATATGAAATGAAAAATAAAAATGATATACATTTACAACTAAGAAGACTGTGGGAGGCCAGCTCCCATCTTTCAGAGGGTTTCTATGAGGAGGAGAGAGGGATAAGAAAACATTAAACAGAAAGATACCGAAGAGGAGAAAGACAGGAACACAGGATAGTTTCGGGAGAGCCTGGATCAAAACTCAATGGTCCCTTCTGCCGCTTCAAAGGGGCTTTTTATAACAATGCCAAAGGGTAGGGCAAAAGACCTCCCCCTTGCTAGATCAAAGCATACCGCATAGTCAAGTGCAGACTCTTCCAAACACCTGGTAATGATGCCCATGGTCAAATCATCCCCTTATGCAGCCTGCTGGGTAAAGCAAGCTCAGATTCTCAGACCCTGAATAAGTTCTCACTAGGAAACCTCTGTGGGTCTCTAAAGAAGACTTAGTTGTGGTTGATACAATCAGTATACTCCATTGTGTTCCTGTTTATATGCCAAATAATAAAGCTTCCTATTATAAAATATAGATGCTTCTATAGTGTTGTCATGAAAAGGCTAGTTGGCTGGTAGCCAAATTCAGGTACTTTTATTATTTTGTGAAAATTACTTCCCAGGTTACTTGTGTCTATATTTACAATTTTTTTTTTTAAAAAAAGAGAGATTACAGTATTAATACCTTCACAATTTGGTTATTTTAGGGGGAGTATTTAGCATAACAAATATTATTAATTCTAAATAAAACTCTTTCTAGGAGATATATGAAACATATACACCCACACATACATATCCTTGTGTTTAAAGCTCATTCTGCGGCCTTTGTATAAACAGTCTACTACTTGTTTCTTCCTTACCCAAAGACCGTACAGTTTGCATAAACAAGACTTGTCATAGCAAATACCCCATCTTTCTGTAGCTTTCTTACTTTAGTTCTACAAGTCACTTAATAGAAGTAGTCTATCCTTAGCTACCAAGGCAAATATAAAATCATTTAACTATCAACATAATTTCACTCTCCATTTACAACTAATTCACGCATACAAGCCAGATTCTTCTTATTTTAACTACTACCTCACACTCTTGGTTGAATGTGTCCACTATTTTTTAAAGAGCTCTAGTAATGTTACTCATATTACTTTTTTTTTTTTTTACATTGTCTCTCTGTCATCATTTTCAGGATTTGACTGGCATCAGAGCATCACATTGACATTTTCTTTCTTTCTTTCTTTTTTTTTTTTTTTTTTTGGTTTTTCAAGACAGGGTTTCTCTGTGTAGCTTTGGAGCCTATCCTGGAACTCGCTCTGTAGAACAGGCTAGCCTCAAACTCTGCCTCCCAAGTGCTGAGATTAAAGGGGTGTGCCAGCACCACCTGGCAATACTGACATTTTCAACAAAGATTCCACCTAAGTTCCTAGAAATGGTTACTCCTGTCAATTTCTGGAACTCTTTTATCTCCAAGACAACAGTGTCCCCTTGAATACCCTTCAATTCCCTTATTTGCTCTTTCATTTCAGACCAACTGATCAAGTGTTACATTGTCATTACAAAGTTTATTCATAGTTCCTTGTATTTTCATTCAATCCATTGTGTTTCTTCTGGTTTTGCTCCATATCTGATTCAACTTTCACAACTGTTCAATACCACCAACACTTCTAAATTAAGTATCCCTTCCTGAGTAATGTGTCAGCTCCTGCCTCTGAGTCACAGTCTCATCTACTTTCTCTAGTCAGAAGCAGAATAGAGGTTAGCAGTTTTGTTTTGTAAGGAGCTAGACTGTAAACATTCTGAAGGATACATATGGTCTCTGTGTCTATCACATTTTTGTGTGCTTTAAAGAAAAAAATAACTAATCAAAGAACATAAAAATAATCTCATCACACAGATACACGAGCTGGATATGACTCACTGTAATGTCCACTCTAACCTCTATGAAGGAATCACTATTGCAATTGATTTCTAAGTATATTCTCCTGTTACAATGTTTTCTTCTGTTTAAATTCCCACCTCTATCTCTCTGCTCCATTCAACAAATGTTTCAAACCTCCACTTTACATGAAGCTTAAAGGCCATCTTTTGAAATGAATTTACATATTCCATTATACCATCTTAAAACTCTCTTTGGGCCTGAAAAAAAATGGGTCAGCAATTCAAAGTATTTTTTGCTGCCCTTCCATAGAACCTGAGTTCACTTTCCAACACCCAAATCAAGTGGCTCACAATTGCCTGTAACTACTACAGCTGCTGAGAGTATCCAATGCCTTCTTCTGTCTCTGTACCTGCATGCATGTGCAAAAACACATGCACACATGGAGAGAAATAAATATATATTACATTCCCAACTCTTACATAACCAAATCCAAGTGCTGAAATGGTAAACATTTTGGACAAAGAATTCAAAAGTCTACTTTTACAGATGATTGACTGTAGCAGGAATCTTAAAAGTTCTTATTAATAAGATCAAACCTGAGGCCAGTTTTTAGGGTGAAGCTGGAAGATCAGAGACAGAACAAGCCACAGCTAACCTCACCTGGCCAACTTCTCAGCTGGTCTTGTTTCCTCAGACTGGAAGCTTCTGTGTCCTCATCCCAATGGCTCTCAGCTGAACTGATGCTCAAAAGCCTGAAGCTTAACCAGCCAAATGCTTAACCAGCCAAATGCTTCTAGTGTCTGGTCTTCATGCCTTATATACCTTTCCTTTCTACCATCACTCCCTGGGATTAAAGGCTCACTTTTTGGGATTAAAGGCGTGAGTCACCATGCTTGGCTGTATCCTTGAACAGATGGATTTCTGCCTCTGGAATGCTAAGATTAAAGGCGTGTGCTACCACTGCCTATCCTCTATGTTTAATATTGTGGCTGTTCTGTCTCTGACCCCAGATAAGTTTATTAGGGTACACAATATTTTGGGGAACACAATACCACCACAACTGACCTCAAAGTGGATTTAAAGGAACAGGTAAATAAATTCAGCCAGGCAGTTCAGGGAGAGATGAGAACTCAACAACTATGATACAAAATATAGCAAAGAAACAGAGGTTTTGCAAAGACAAAGATACAGGCAAAGAAAAACTGAATAAATCAATATTTGAAATCAGTGGATCACTGGTCCCAGGAAAGTGGGAGGAGCTACAGGTCTAGAGATGAGCATGTCAGGCCAGTTGGGGACTGCGAGTGTCACAACTCATGTCCTTCAGTGGGAATCACCAGTTACATAGCACATATGTGGGTAATGATGAGAGTGCACAATTCACAGACACATTTATAAATCCTGTAGGAATGGTTAGGAATATGACCAATGTAAAATAAATATATGGATTTAAGGGGTGGAGGATGGGAGAGGTCAGAAGAGAGAATGTAGAAAGTGATAACTAACATGAAAAGCCTTTCAAACCATCCAAAGGGAAAACCAGTACAATAGAAGCTTCCTGAAAAATGCATGTACACATTTAAAAAGAGTTTAAGTGAAATGATAATATGAAATGGAGGGACAACAACCCAAAATGACAGCATATGCTACCAATAAAAGCCCTAATACCTGGAACTTCTGTTTGAGGTACTGGCCAAAGGTTTCTCATAGACCCAATCCCTAACACTACAGGCCATTGCCTATGCTGTTGGTAACCCTCTACAACTTGACAAGAATTTCAGAGTAGTTTTAATTTGCTGAACACACCACATATTTATGTCGTGGTACATAGAGAAACACAGCTGGTACTGAACTGGAAGCTTCACCCTTACTGGCTAGGGTTCACATTACTAAAATGTATTATAGACACTACCAGCAGAAAAAAGAAATAATCAACCTCATATAGCTATGAACCCTCTGATCTCAATAACCACAATAACCACCTGGCCTCAAGATATGCTCACTGGCACAGTAGTGATAAGAATGTTATAGAATGAACCAGTTTTTCACTGGACTTAAGGTTCATCCTATGAAATGGAATCTATAACACTGCCAATGAGGCCAATAACCTGTGACAAGATAGGTCTTGGGGCCTAGGGGGGAAATCAACCATTATTATTCTGCTAAATACACTAAAATGACTCTTAATGACATACTCATTGATCTGTGCATCACTCAAACCCTGCCAGAAAAGCTTCATGAAGTAATTAATATAGAGACCTAAAAGTAGACCACCTGAAGAAAGTGAGAGACTTTGAAATACCCAACCTTACACAGGACGTCCATACCAAACCCCTGCTGTCGAGGCTCAGGGATCTATGTGGAAATGAGGACAAAAAGACTCGAAGAACCAGAGATGGTAGAAGTCTTAAGGAGACAGGGTTTTCAATATCTAACAGGGCAGATGCAGAAAGAAACTCAAAAAGACTGCAAAAGAATGTATAATACTTGAACAAGCTCAAGCCTGACAAAATCCTAGAATGGAGGAGGGGAAGTAGGAACAAAGTCCCAGCCCTAGCCAAGAATCGATTTACAATTGAGACCTGCTGGATAATAGAAGATCAGATTTGTACACTGGAATGACACTGGCTACCATTCCAAGGCAGGCCCCATGTTCCACAATAGTCTGAAAACACATATCAGACGCCCTTTTCTATGTGCTTTGCCCTCTTTTATTAATTAATAGCATAACAAACAGGAATTCAGGTGAACAGGGGGTATGGGAAGATCCTGAAGGAATTGTGGGCAGGGCAAGTATATGATCAAAATAAATTATATGAAATTCGCAAAGAAAAGCATTAAAATGTAAAACTAAAAATATTTTAAACAAAAGTGCCACTTAAATGGAAGTTTTAGGTACATTAGAATTTCATATAGTCAATAAATAGTCTAATTTTCTCAAAAGTAGGCTTTCATTAAATACCAAGCATCACTGACTTATCACAGTGAAAATTTCTAGCACTTTAACATTGGTCTACATTTTTTTGTTTTCTTAAAACACATAAGAGCCTTTCCTTTTCAAAACACTATACTATTATTCAATGTACAAGAATCATCTTGTAGATTGATGCAGAAAAAAATGTTAATCACCTGGGGCTGCTTCAATACTTTCCAAAGCTGTGGCTCCATCTTTCCAAGGTCTAGGCACTCCTCTGCTCTTTGGCTTCTTTTCAGCTTTTTTGAGAAATAAAATGAAAAAAAATTATGTGCACTTAAAAGCTAGAACATGTTAGGTTCCTGTATGCATGCCAAATATTAAAGCTTCTAGTAATAATTTGTACATTCTAATATAGTGTTGTCATAAATAACATTCATTCTCATGTGATATACAGTTTCTAGTTACACGGTGGCCTAATTCACACAATTTTAATACTGTGTGTGACGATAACTTGACAGAAAAATTGTGTCTATGTTCAGTTTTAAAACAGATATTTCAGCACTCAGGAGGCAGAGGCAAGTGGAATCTCTATGAGTTTGAGGCCAGCCTGGTCTACAGAGCTAGTTCCAGGACAACCAGGGCTGTTATACAGAGAAACCCTGTCTCAAAAAAACAAACAAAACAAAATAAAAAAAAACAAAAAACAAGAGATATTTCAGTAATCGTGCCTTGACAATTTCCTTAGTATAAAAACTATAGTTTACATAGTAAACATTATTAATTCTAAAATTGTTTTTTTGGCTGGCAGAGACCACACACACACACACACACACACACACACACATTTTTTATATAAAGCAAGATAGAATTTTATAGCTAAGAGTGCCTACATTAAAATCAGATATCAAATTAATAACCTAATAATATATTTAAAGGCCTTAGAAAAGTAAAAACAAGCCAAACTAAAAATTCCTAAAAGGGAAATGACAACAAATATTTGATTTCTTGAAAGATAAATAAGACAAATAAACCTTTAAGCTAACCAAAACAACGAAGACTCAAATTAGTAAAAATAGGGATAAAAGTGGTAGTATCACAAAGAATTTAAAAATATAGAATTAAGTAATGAGGGTAATGTTCAAATCTGAGGAAGCTTACATGTAAACCTCAAAGGAATACAATTTAAAGCAGTATTGAAAATAAGCACCAATGTGTTCTCAGGAAGCCAATTTTTAGGTGATTTAGTTTTCTTCAATTTTATTGATATACAGGTTTATTTTGTTTGACCTCAAAGTAATTACTTTGAGTAAAAATAACTGAGTTTTCAATTTTATAGATTAAATATACATTCTAGCAAAAAAATCTACACCAAATATTTGGAGGAGTACTTTCTGACAAATTTCTTGGTTCTTTAACATTTCTTAGAGAAAGTTAGTCTACTAATTATAATAATAATAGGATAAGTAAATAAAAACAAATCAATATAATTCTATAATCATGCAAACAATATAATACATGCTCTGTAAGATGTTTTCAGTTGGTTTCTATGAGTACTGGCAATTAATATTCTAAGTTTTAATTAAAATATCCTAAAGCTTATATAGTAAAATATTAGCAATCATTATTTCTAGAAGGAAAGCATATACATAATTTTAGGTTAGCCTCTGACCACTGTAATCTTATTTTCTGAATGTTCTGTACTAAATACCAATTTGTAATTAAAAATGCAAAATGCCTCAAAAAAAAATGAATAATCTAGCCACTTCTGTAAATAACAGAATCAACTATTCTAAAGAAAAAAAATTATTTGATAAAGCATAACATTCCACTTAAATAGTCATATAGCTGGCCCTATAGTAAATCTGTAGTTTTGACCACCGATGGATAGATAATGCTAAGAAAAAAATTCTGTATCATTACTAAACATATACATACTTGTCTTTATTACTTAAATGATACAACTATTTACACAGCACTTATATTGGACCAGGTTAAAGTATTCTAGTGACAATTTAAAATATAAAGGATGGAGGCCGAGCGGTGGTGGTGCACCCCTTTAATCTCAGCATTTGGGAGGCAGAGCCAGGAGGATCTCTGTGAGTTCAAAGCCAGCCTAGTCTACAGAATAAGATCCAGGACAGGCACCAAAACTACAGAGAAATGCTGTCTCAAAAAAAAAAAACCCAAAATAATAATAATAATATAAGATAAAAGATAAAGGATGGTATAAATAGGTTATATAAAAATACTCCACCATTTTATATAGGATTTGGGCATCCTTGAATTTTGCTATCTCTAGAGGTCATGGAACCAATCCCCTGAGGATACTGAGGGATGGCTGTCTATGAATGAACCAAAAATAACAGATATTTATACAGTTTCAGTGCACGTCAGCAGTGATCTATAGTGTCCTCAAAACTAGTACACAATAATCTACAGCTCAGTCTCAAGCAATTTCAGAATTCAAGTGTAGATTAATTATATTAAGTAGAAGTCCTTCAAAAAGCCTGACTTGTCATTCCATAAAGGAAAAAAGCCTGACTTGTCATTCCATAAAGGAAAAAAGCCTGACTTGTCATTCCATAAAGGAAAAGGCCTCTCTGTTGTCCTGGTAGTTGAATTCTAACAAACACACAATGCTACCTCTATTACAAGAATAGGTGTTCTCTGTTATGTTTCAGCCATCCAATTCTACAGATTTCCACTTATAATTCTCCCTGTGTCATCATTAAGACTTCCAGATACCATTTTTTCCACTGTCTTCTACTTTCCTACACAGTGCCCCAAGGGAAAAAAAAAAGACAGTTTTTTTTGTCTCCTAACTTTCCCATTTTCAAATATTTATTATTTACAAACTGGGTGTAACGAGGACAAAGAACTAGCTACAAAGGAAAATAATGCTTCTAAAATTTAGTGGTAACTGTCCCAGTTTCTATTTTAAAACTTGGTGGGTCTTGCATCTATTTCAAATTTTTTTCTGAAGATTTACACTAATTGCCCAATATCTACAATATTAACAAGTCTGGACCTTAGCTCCTCCATCATCTTTCCTGGGTCTCTTTGATGACCCAAATAGATTTCACTCTAAGAATCAACAGCACATTTTCCAGTACTAAAAATATCTAAACACATAATAAAAGCTGACTCCTATTTAAAAGGAAATGATCCATTCAGAAAACCAAGGATTCATCTAAACGACTTTACTTTGGAAGGTATCAAATATAGCACTGTCATTTGAGAAGCAATTATATGCCATTTCTAAGAGATTTAAAACATTATGCCTAGATAACTAAAGCAAAAATGAACTATATTTAAATGCTCTATCAATAGCTTTGATTCAATCCTATTTCAAAACTTGACTTGTGGATTTAAGTTATTTTTAAAAGTTACAGAAGGAAAAAATCTAAAATGGTTATTGAGGCCTATAATCCCAGCACTTCGGAGAGGGAGAAGGAGACAGAAAAACGGCTGTAAATTCAAGTCTAGCCTATATTAGAGTGAGATCTTGTCCTTGAAAAACAAAAGAGTGTCTTTTTCCTCCTTGGCATACATTCTATACTAAATTAAAATTAGATCTAACAATATTTACATGCTTTTTCAGTCCTATTATATAGTTGTGGCTCATAAATATTCAGCCTGGTAAAGAAGTAAAAAAATCAATAAGCAAGAAATCACAATCAGAATTTAGAAGGGCTTTAGAATCACATTTTAAAAGCATATGAGTTTTCTGCTTGTAAATCACAGAAGCATTGTAAACTATTCCCTTCAGTTCTCTGGGGAAATATTTTCCATGGTGACTATTTTATTTCACAACTGCTACTAATATATACTTGACAGTATTAAAAAAGTACAATAGCTATAATCTTTAATATTTTCAGAAGAAATCACACAAAAAAAAGCAGTTTTAGGTCAATGGGAAATTCATTTAACAATATAAGCTTTGAAAAACATCACTTGAATTTTAAATCATAATATCTTTTTTCTTCCTGAATAATTTCTAACACTGACTTCCACTGGGTTGTTCAAAATAATCACAGCAGGAACTGCTACAAATTTCACAAAGAAAAACCATTTAAATGTTTTGATGTAATAACCAGCAAAATGTTATTCTTATTTCCATAGCATAAAGTTTTTAGTAAGTCTCAGTCAATGTCAGTGGAAAATTATTTATGGTCATATTCCTAAAACTTGAGAAAAATTATACTTTCATTATAAACTGCTCATCTAAATAATTAAATATTACTTATAATCAGATTGTTCCTTGCTTTAAAAAAAAATACAAGCATTTTTATGGTAGAAATAAGCAAAGACTGAATTTTTCCCCATGCATTTTAAAAACAACTTTTGAAAGTGACTATTCAAATAATAGTGCTAAAGGTATCGATAAGTAATATTTAAAACAGGACTGTCTAAAGTCTTTGGTATATGTAGTGCACAAAAACTAACAAAGCAGACAATAGATTTCTTTAACCAGATTTTAGCTACAATATAAAGATAATTCCTACCTTTATAAATACCCCAGAGTGACAAGTTGTTGCTGTATTTACCATTAAGATGACTTAGGTTCCACTTCATAGCCTTACTCTTTCTAACCAGGATTAAAACTGTATTTCTGGAGAAAGGGACTCAACAACAAAGCCCATGTTGCCTGAGCAAGCCTGTATTTCTAGCAAATGGGGATGGAGCTATTTGCATTGTTGATTTAAGGAGGGAGGAGTGAAGGGAATAGATAAAGGGGCTGGTAATGTAATTTGTATATTGTCTGTGAGCTGTTGAGACAGGGATCATCAGTCACCTGCTCAAACTCCCTTCATTTTCGCCCTCCAAGAAGGACCAAAGGTTACCCTGGGTCAGAGGATTTGGAAAGAAATGAAAAGATACGCAAAATCTAACTACCAATCCATTGTGTCTGTCGAGAAAGTTATCCTTTTGAACTGCATGTTCCTTTAAACAAGGCATTTTTAATAGCCTTAAGAGTATCCTGCTAAAATATATCATAGCACAGAACAAGGAAGATTTCAAAGCCTAGGCACTCCTTGTAATTACTATAATATTTATCAAGAAATATTTAAATCAGAGAAAAGCCTTTTTATTTATTCCAAGCTACTTCTTTGCATCATAATAGCTTTCTCATTCCCACAAGTGAAACACTTGATCCAAGCTGTTCATATAAGACAGAAAATAATCATGTTTTAGATTTCATGCCTTTCTGGGTTCATAGCATCTCTAGCTATTTCATTCATACATAACAAAAAGAATGTTCAGTGTACTAAGTATATTAATCTATACTGCATTACAAGTCACACAAAGAGCAACAATATAAACGAGTATTTGAATGTCAGTCAGTAAGACTGGCAAACTGAATTTTGTTTAAACTTTTTTGTGAGAATTTTATATGTACATATAATGTATTATGATCAAGTCTATCTTGAACTCTTTACAGCCTTTATTATATGAACATCTACTATTATCTGATCCACCTGACAGAAAACTACTTAATGTAGTTTTTAACTAAACACACACAGTCCTATAAAAAATAAAGTTGATAAATACATGGTTTAAAATGTACAAAAATCTTAATATTGAAATTTAGGTAGGTAAAGTTGTAGAACATACATACTCCTTTGAACAAAGAAAAAAGCAACCACAACTTAAACGTTTTCATGTGTGTGTTGGGGGGGATAATAAAAAAATAAAGCTGTTTCTTATTTGTAAATTAAATGTGTGAAATACTTCCCAAGAGACAAACCCTGAAACAGTTAAGAAGAAAAATGCTAAATGCTACTTTTCCAAAATATTGGAAGACTACATAAAAGAATCAGTTACACATTTTTAGAGGATCAAATTTAGATATCAAAATCTACTCCTTTAGAGTTTTAGTTAAGAAGAAAAACCCAAGTATTTATGCACACCTGCATGAAAGTGTAAAATAAACATTCAAAGAAACAGCAAATAATACAAAGATAATCATGGTTCAGATCTACTTCATTTTTCTTTTACTTTAACCTTAGGAATGGTACAAATTAAATAGTAATGCAGCTCCACCTTGCTGAATCTATGTTTGCCCCTCCTCCACGGTTCCTGAGACAGATGAAATTCCTCCATACCCTAGAGACCCTGCAACTTTACAGACCCAAATCATGTGACAGTCTGCTTCTTGTTCTTGATGCTAGTATATAATGTTACAATTGGTCACTCAGGCCAGAAGACCAGAAAGGAAAGAGAAAGCAAGGGTGGAAATCATCCAAAAAGTATCCATCCAACAAAGGCTAAACTGAAAAATCAGCACCTAACGTGATATAACCCCAAACACAGATGACTAGTAGACCAGCATAAGAACAATATCTGTAAGCACAAGACAACTTCACACAACTGAAGATAATTATTACAATCAATAATATATAAATGTGTAGCTAAATTTTAAAAAATTCATTGTTTTAGAAATTATTTAAGTTCAAATTTAATTTACATAGTTTATGCTTAAAGTACTTAAGGATTGTTAAAGCAAAGTAAAACATTTACAATAGAACTATTTCTTAAAGACTGAATAATTTCATAATCTTAGGAAAATTACTGGGGCGAAAATTTTTTAATTAATTAATTTTTATTTTATGTGTATGTTTTGCCTGCGTGTATTTCTATGCATAATGTGTATGCCATGCATAGTGCCTTCAGCAGACCTAAGAGGTTGTCAGATACCCTGGGACTGGAATTTCAAAAGGTTGTGAGCTGATATATAGGTCCTGGGAATAAAACCCAATCCTCTGGAAGAGCAACCAGTGCTTTTAAACATTGAGCCATTTATTCAGCCCCTGGTGCACTTTTTTAAACAGAATTTTATTCTTCTGAATGTCTCAAATGACAAATGTATATTCCCATCCAAAAAGAAAAATATCTTCATACATTAAAAAAAATGGGGTCATTCCTGTGGTGGTATTGTGTTCCCCAAAATATTGTGCACCCTAATAAACTTATCTGGGGTCAGAGACAGAACAGCCACTAGATACAAAGGCCAGAAAATGGTGGCACTCACACCTTTAATCCTAGCATTCCAGAGGCAGAAATCCATCTGTTCAAGGATACAGCCAAGCATGGTGACTCACAACTTTAATCCCAAAAAGTGAGCCTTTAATCCCAGGGAGTGATGGTAGAAAGGAAAGATATATAAGGCATGAAGATCAGACACTAGAAGCATTTGGCTGGTTAAGCATTTGGCTGGTTAAGCTTCAGGCTTTTGAGCATCAGTTCAGCTGAGAGCCATTGGGATGAGGACACAGAGGTTTCCAGTCTGAGGAAACAAGACCAGCTGAGAAGTTGGTCAGGTAAGGTTAGCAGTGGCTTGTTCTGTCTCTCTGACCTTCCAGTGTTCAACCCAATACTTGGCTCCGGGTTTGTTTTATTAATTAAGACTTTTTAACATTCATGCTACACATTCCAGTTATGATCCTAAATTACTGGAATATCCTGTTTGTTCCTTCCTGTATTATATATTTGTAATTACTGGTGATAAAGTTCTATAACATGCTAGAGACATGGGAAGAGCAATATGAGAAAAATAAATAGTAGTTTATAAGGAATCATTAAATTTCTATCAGTATATAAATGATCTAAAGGCAACTGAGAATTACAAAGAAGATATGGGAGTGTGAGAAACTGAAAAAATGAAAACAGCGAAATCAAATAAATTGTTCAAAGAAAATCACAACAGGCCCTGTTTTCACTTATGGGACTGTCTCCTCCAAGTTGCTAAAGACACAGCAACACATATGCAGTGCTACCTTTGTCACTAGATACCCTGTATTGAGAGTCTTGCAAAGAAATTTGATCAGTTGTGACATCACAATGAGCTTTGAAAGAGTACAGGGTCATAACAAGAGCCTGGAAAAGAAAATGTGGATAAATAAGAAAAAAGCACAGATTTACTAACCCCAGGAAAGCCCAATTAAAAACTCCATTATTTCTGATCATAGAAATGTTCAAAATTTTAAAAAATGAAAGAAGTTTTAAAGCAAATTAAACTTTATTACTCTTCTCTAAATCAAGTAGTATTCATGTTTCACTGCAACTTTATTGCTTTTAATGATTATTTTTCAAAAGTTTTAAGTGCTATGAAAAAGAAATTGTTTATAAGTTCAGAAACATTTATAATATATTTAAGAAATAATCAAAATGAATATAAAATCTTAATTTACAAAATCTGATTATCTTACTATCATTTATGCCTTTTGAAAATACTTAAAAGTAAGGCCCTTAAATTATTAAGTCAATAAAGACTTCTGTTAGTTGAAAAAAAGACTATAATGTTAAAAATCAAATGACTGAGGAAAATAATTTTAACTGGGGGACATGGGTTTAAGCTGTGCAATAAATGAAACAGACAAACTAGTTTAAAAAAGTAGTATTCTAAGATGAAAAATGAGAAAAAGGTGATTATTAGACAATTATGAAGGAATATTAATGCCCAAAACTTATGGAAAGAAAAAGCTTTAAACTCATTAGCAAATTATGGAATTAAAAATGTAAAAATAATGAAATTAGAAAGACTTTTCCCAAGATTGGGCAGAATAGAGAAAAATATTTTACCTAATTCAGAGGGGGTAATATAGGACTTCCTGAAATACAATTTTTTAGCTTAAAAACATATTCTCTACTTCAGCAAAATTACTGTATGAAATATGGAGGAATGCAAATAAAAGTACTTATAACATCTAGTATAATAACATAAATGTGAAAGAACTTCAATATCTAACAAAACAAATTTAGTTAAGTCAATTATGTACAGCATATGATGGAATGCATGTAGAATTAAATTGCAATTTGTAGGATATATTTTACACAGGAATATATGTGTTGTTCAAGTTATGATGGGATTGCATTTTGATAATCAAAATACATTTGATACACTGCTTGCCGAATATCATTGCTTAAACTTAAACCTAATTTATCTTAAGACATGCTCAGAGCATTTATATTTGCTTATAGTTTGGTAAAATCATTTAACAAAAATCCCATTTTAAAATAAAATATTGGGTATCTTAATTTATTAAAAACTGTACTCAAAGTAAATATTACAAAGTATATGGATGTAAGAGATACATATGGGCATTTTTCAATCAATTGTGAAAACATAAACACAGCATACAAAAGAAACATATCTAGCTGGCGGTGGTGGCACACGCCTTTAATCCCAGCACTCGGGAGGCAGAGCCTGGCGGATATCTGTGAGTTTAAGGCCAGCCTGGGCTACCAAGTGAGTTCCAGGAAAGGCGCAAAGCTACACAGAGAAACCCTGTCTCGAAAAACCAAAAACAAAAAAAAAAACATATCTAGTATCAAAGCGTTTGCTTTTCGCCTTGTTGTCCACTGCCAGTACCTAGCATAATAAAATATTTTATTACATATTACTAGACTAGAAAATTATTAAAATTTACTATTCAAAGTATGGTTTCTCCTGAATATTTATTGCTTTCACTGAATTGTAATGACAAAACTTGTAAATGTAGTCATCCGAAGATGATTAGGGATCATCTACACAGTCACAATATAGTATGCAAAAATAAGCAAGGAAGTAGAATATTCAGGATAATCTCTTTCATACTGAAAGTTAAAGCACAAAGTGATGTACAAGTATATTCTTGTTATTAAACAAAGAAAAAAGCCAAAAGGGATTATGGACAGAATTCATATAAAGAGGCCCTAGGTATGATTTCTACCACCACAAAAACATAACCAGACCCACCACCACGGGGTTGGAGATGTAGCTCAATGTAGAAGAAAAAGAAGGTACTCAAGGGTAATAACATTCTTATCCACACATTCCCAACTAACCACGTCTTAAGCAAAATTCATCTGTTTTCAGAGTAAATTCAAATTTTATACCCGTGATATGTCTACCCTGCCTACAGTACAATTCTGCATAGCAAATTACTTCTCCTCTCTCAATAGTCATGTTTTTTCTCTGAGGCTTTCTTTACTCAATCACCATTCTCTCCAGAGTTTGAGCTACTTCCATATTTACCATATATTTCTATCTTTGTAATTTTTAACAGGTTTATCCCTCAGTCCATTTCTCTTCACTAAAAGGTCGATTTCATGAGGGCAGATACTATGCCTTGGCTACCTTAGTATCATATATAGATCTGTGTAATAGAACTATTTACCAAAATTAAACACTAACATCTGCCTGCTAGATATAGCATCAAGAAACTGGTATGTATTACTGTACTATAATGAGATGTGTTAAATCACAGAAGACTTCAATAGCAGTCCGTTACAAGAATAATATACCTATTGGCCCTTTCCTAGCCCCTAACCTCCTCTATATTCTTTACCTACTTACTTTATCTTTATTTTTTATGATACAGATAGCATTTAGTGAGGTAAATTGTAATTGTTTACATCTGATTCCACCAGTAAATTTGTACTAAACTCAAGGCCAATGTATCTCAGCAGTGGTTATTTCAAAGTCCACATCAGGCTTGCTTAAGCCCTTGAATGAGTTGCCAAGGAACTCTGATATTTTGGAGACATTTCTCTGAAAGAAGGTATCTACATAATCACAGTATTCAATCTAGAAACACCATTACAAATGATGAATAGTATGATGACTGAACAGAAATCTACAACAGCATCCACAGAAGCTATAGGCACATATAGATTTTACTTGAGAATATCAAAGTATCAGTTTATCTTTAAAATATAAACAGAAAAATACATTTAAATGCTTATTTTGTTCAACTTTTAAAATTATGGTTCAGATGTGACTAATGAAATACCATGTGCAAATGTTTTTAAAAGGCTTTGGTGTTGAGAATAGGATCCAGGGCCCTCTGCATGCTACACACTCATTCCACTGAGCTATATCTGCAGAACTCATGTATACATTTTAATTGAATAGTAATTACAAAAGTAATTTTAAATATAATCATCTCCTAAACACATCCAATGTTTATAATAACATGGTTCTAACATTCTAAATGTGACTTTTGGCTTTGCCAATATTCTTAGCATGAAATGGAACATAAGATGCCTAGGGAGCTCTCAAGAATTCTAATTACTCTAATTTGAAACTTGCATCATCTCTAGTACCTAGACTAGAGAATGTTATTACTGCCATTCTAATTTGGCATCAAGTCCTAATATCACCACTACTAAACACAATGCCATCAAAATAAAATCTAAAATAACAGAACATATAATTAGATATTAGCTTACCAATACTTCCTGGTGGCTGCAATATATCTCCTGTGAGGCAACACCATCCAACTGGGAAGATGTCCCGGGAGTCATATTTGCACCAATAATCAAATGTTCCACTCCACCCATCAAAAGTAATATGAATTTGATCTCCTTTGACAGCTCCAATTGTGGCAGGACAGATCAAAAACGGGTTTTTTCTATCAACAGCTTCAATCTTCATCCCAACTTTAAAATTATTTAGGGGTGGCGGTGGTGGTTCCTACAAAAACATTTTAAAATTTTTCACAATTAAGATACATTAAGAACTATCTTTTTACTGTGTTCTTTTTTAATCCTTAGAAACCAAAAATAGGTTTCATATTTATTAGGAAGAAAGGTATTCTTAAAAATCACAAACTATTCTTTTAACATTTCACTTTTTTCCTGCAGAGCCAAGAATCTAGAAGGAAACAAAATTAACCTGATCCATCCACTCATACAAGAAATTCTATCATGTGGCAGAAATTTAAGATTCACTGACAAGCAAAAATATTAAATACGGCTTCCAGTAAAGTATCACTTTAAAAGGTTTCCCCTCTGACTCCAGGAAAGAAGAGTTAGAATATCAAAGGAGAGATTTTATTCTGAAGAGATAAAAATAGGAAGGTCTCTGGAAATCAGTTACAAAACAGTAAGGCTGTTGAAAAGCATGATGACCAGAAAGACCATGCTGGGAAACGTAGGAAGAATTAGAAGAAGTCTTGTCTGCACCTTCATGTCTGACTTCCAACCTCCAGAACTGATGTGATGTTTAAATAAATCTAGCCATCTACAGTAAAAATTTTAAAACATTGGAGAAAAAATTGAAGATGACACAAGAAGGGGAGACCTCCTATGCACATGGAATGGTAGTGTTAATAATATGAAAATGGTCATCCTACCAAAAACAATCTACAGATTCAGTGTAATCTCCAATATTCCAAAAACATTTTGTACAGAAATTGAAAAATCAATCTTAAAATTCATATTGAAGCCCAAAATAATACCCTAGAGATAGGCAAAACAATCCTGAACAATGAAAAAAAAACCACTGGTGGGGGGTGTCACTATTGCTGATTTCAAGTTACACTGTAGAGCCATAGTAGTAAAACCAGCATGGCATCAGAACAAAAGCAGACACAGTGATCAATGGAAGAGCACTGAAGAGCCAGGTATAATTACACATACAACTCCCTGATTTCTGACAGACACCAAAAACATACCCTAGAGAAAAGATAGCTATTTAAACAAATTGTATTGAGAAATCTAGCTATATACATATAGAAGGAAATTTGATTCTTCTCTTTCAACCTGCACACAAATCAATGCCAAATGAATCATAGATCTCAATGATAGATCTAAAACTTCTAGAAGAAAAAGTAGGAAATACACTTCAGTATTGGGTAAGGACTTTCTGAATAGGGCTCCAGTCATCCAGGAATAAATACAACAATGAACAATTTTGACTTTATGAAATTTAAAAAGCTTCTGTACTAAAAAGAAACTGTTAATCAACTGGTCATTGTGCAGAGAATAAATGTTCTCAGTTATGAATGGGATAACCGTATCACACCATGTTATCACCACAAGGCTCAGGAATCATTGTAGAAAAGAAAGGCAGGAAGATTCTAAAAGCCAGAGATCAGAAAGAACCAGAGCAAAACAGAGTATTTCTGTATGTGACAGGACTGTTAGACTCATGACTCACAGGAACTATAGTTGCTATAATGAACTGAGTGGTGTCTCTTCTAACACAAATTTCTGTTGAAGTACTACCAATATGAATACATTTGAAAACAGACCCTTAATCCAATTTGACTGGGGTGGTGTAATAAGAGGAAGAGACTCAATAGGTGTGCACACACAGAGTAGAGGCCATAAAAGGACACAAGAAGATGGACAACTATAAACCAGCCTTCAAAGCACCCTAATTCTTGTTCTAGCCTCCAAACTGTGGGAAACATTTTTTATTATGTAAGCTACTCCACTTTGTTATAGTGGTCTAACAAACTAACTTAGTATTTGCCAACCTGCAATTTAAAACAAAACAAAACAAAACTTTTTCCATACAGGAAAAGACAATGTATTAAGCAGTCACATTAAAAAAATTAAAATCATGTTATGGGGGACAGAAATTTGTTGTAATGCTTTTCTTACCTTCTTAAAGAACACTGCAGGGGCCAGTTCAGATCCAGTTAGTGTCCGTAGTAAGAACATGGGCCAGGATGAAACATTCATTCTGTACCCTGTTTCACAAATTAGATATCATGAGAAACCTGTGAAACTATGGTAATAGAGAACAAACAGGTTATAGTCACATATCCTCTTCAGAGAATGACTTTCTAAGGACTTGAGTAAAAGGAGATCAATCTTCTTGTAGCTACAGCCATCACTCTGATGTCTGACAATGATGTCAAAGTGGAACCAGAAACTTTCATTTTAGAGAAGCCATTGACTAGGGTTTGCCAACAAACACACTTATGTTGGGGACAGGCCATAATAATACAGTAGATACATTTACTAACATAAGGGTGCAAGTGAATCATTAGCAACAGAGCTAAAAACAGTCAACATATACAAAAATGTTAAGACAGACCAAGTCATCCTCAAATAAACTTTTACTGAAATTCCCCAGATATAACCAGGAAAATAGATGGTGATAGTGGAAATGGATGGAATGGTTGTTACCTAATGCTTACTGCCAAGCCTGACCACCTGAGTTTGATACTTAGAACTGGCATGGTACAAGGAAGACAAGAGATTTCCCCAAGTTGTACTCAGGCCTTCACATGTGCTCTGTGCGCGCACGCGCGCGCGCACACACACACACACCAATAAATAAGTAAAAGAAAAAGAAGGAAAAATTAAAATGTACTCTTTGTGTAGTGGCACATATCTGTAATCTCAATACTTGGGAAGCTGAAGCAAGAGTATCAATAGTTCAAGGCCAACCTGAGCTAAATTACTGAGATCCAGTCTCAAAAAAAAAAAGAAAGAAAGAAAGAAAAAAAAACCTACCTCTGACTGGTTTAAAAACCAATAAAAGGGGGCTGCTAGGCAAGCACCTTGCCACTAAGCTTCACTGTATCCCTTTAAAATTATTTTAAAATAATCTTTGGTAACAAGAATTGAAACAGCTCTTTGTGAATGCTAAGTATGTGCTCTTATCACTGGGCTACACCCCAGCCCTTAAAGTGGATCAAATTCAATTAACAAAAATTTAAAAGATATTATTAAAGTAATTATCTGTATTAGTGGGTCTTAGGAAATATGTTGCTAATAAAGAAAATTCATCCTGAGTTTTACATTATTTCTTATTTTAAGCATTGTAAAGAACATGAAAACTAACATTCGAAATTCACTGGGAATGAACAATGATGACCAAATAAACTAATCACTTATTTTCTACAGATTATACAGATATTCCTCAGTTCTAAAAAGATTTTCTTCCAAAATATGTCATAACTTTTTCACATTTTAAACACATGGCCCAACCAAACACTACATGTGCTTAAACTTAACCCTCTGCTAAAATTTCCATTCTCTCATCTTTTTCTATGCCTAACAGTAACTAGGTTCCTCGGTGTCTAATGGTTAGGAATGAAAGAACTGTCTCAATAACTAAAAAGTACTGATTCTTATTCTCCTCTCATAATGTAGAAGCCCACAGTCTTCCTATCCTCATCCTCATACTGAAAGTGTTGAATGGCTCAATGTAAAGTATCAAGAGGTGTGTCACTCATATGAACTATTACAGGCTTCTTCTCTAGGAGAGTTTCTGAATTCACATGCAGAATGTAAGTGAGCTTCTTTTGGTATTTTAAATTTGAAGATTACTCTAACATTTGTTCAAAATGAGGCCTTTAGCACACTTGTGAAGTATGTATACAAGTGACACGGTACCGAGTTCCTCTCCAATCATATATCCTCTACAGTAACTCCCTGACCATATACTTATAAGAAGGCCTAAGTGATATTTAAAAGAACATTTCAAGCCACCTCTAGTAAATAGCTTACTAGTAAGACTATGGTATTTCAAGAAGTGTTTATCCTTACCCAGTGGAGGTTGAAGTAAATCTCCTGCCTGTTCACATGTCCCAACAGGCTGTATGTCTGATGAATCAACAAGTCTCCAAAAATCATTCTTATTGTCACTACCATCCAGTCGTAAACGTAATCTGGCACCAGTAGTTGCAATAACAGAAGCAACACACACTGAACCGATATTGCGAGGGTCACGGGCTTCCAATTTCATACCAACTTGGAATTCATTAGTTGGTGGAGTCTTAGACTATATATAAATGACAGACACTGTGTTAAAATGCGTGAACTATAAGAAAAACAGATGGCAAATTATGTTACCAAAATACTTAGGAGATGTTTTGTAGGTAGAGTCAGAGCAGGTGAATGAGATCAGTGTTACAAGGCTCAAGGCAGAGTTTCCCTTTTGACTGACATGCAGTATAAAAACGCTGGCTATCACTAGTCTCACTCATCTGCATATCCAAGAAACCCAAATATGGACTATAAAATGCATCCGGAAAGACTTTAAAAATTAAGAATCCCATTAAGCTATTCCCCTTGAAATGAGCAAACTAGAAGTCATATCAAAGTCTATGATAAAGTTAAACTCTTCAGCACACTTCAAACACCACTACACACCTTTAACCTTGATCCCAAAGTGCCTCTATCCACCTTGCACTCCAGCGACTCTGTGCCATATCTTGATACTTAAATTATTTTGGATATTTTCTTTCTTCTCATTCTAACAATCTTATATAGCATCTGTTCCATAAGCTTTCTCAGTCCAGGTTTATCACATTTCTTATATTTGCTATTTCTGTCTTTCCTTCTACATGGGCAATTTTAACGGCTTAGTATATCAAACAAAATAACTACAAATAGGACATTTGGTTTTGAGTGGCACAAACATAATCCCACCTTCTCCTCATACTACCAGAATCCTGAAACTACACAGATACCCTTCCACAAGTTAATGCTATACAGTACTGTATCAAGTCTCAGGAGAATTTTGGCATACCTGTCTGAAGTATTCTGAAGGTGCACTTACAGAATCAGTCTCTTTCAAATACTTGTCCCAGTCAAAATTATCTGGAAAAAAACATACAAAATAGGCTGGGTTTGAAGTATATAATAAGATTTTTTTCTGAATAAAGTAAGTTTTAATCCATACGCAGAAAAAGGAGGAATATGGGAGGGTCTTGAAGGGAGTAAAGGAAAGGGAAAGTGTTATTATATTATAATCTCAAAAATAAAAAAAATGGAAACAATACTTTCTACAATCTACAAACCAGTTCAAACTTCTCAGTTTACAGTCAATTATGCACAGAAATAAAAGCAACTTCCTGATAATAATGGTCTTAATGGAAATTATAACCCATATCCTCTCAATGAATTGTGGGCTAAAGCAGAGCGATTTTGAAGGAATGGGCTATGAGTGTGAAGTAGAAGTAGAGGCCCAAAGTTCAATACTTTACACTGCAAAAAAGTGTGGACATTAGATACAACTAGGAAAGTTTTATAGACTAGAAAATCTATGCATATGTATCAAATACACATTTCCTCAACAATTTTGTTGACACTGTATCATCCATTAATGTGAAGGTACTTTGTTTTTTATGGGGCGCTAACAGTATTTAGTATGTGTTCTAACAGAATTTTAACACTGCAATGTTTTACAAAAAAAAAAATTCTAAGAACCAGGGTAGATCTTAATGGGCTATTAAATTTCCCTCCACAATGTCAAGAACATGGTGTTAAGATAGAGCAGAAAACAACTGAACAGTGCGGCCACTGGAACAGATTATTTTAGTGCTGTCCATCTTCTATAGATTCTTGCTGCGCTCTGTCATGTAGTTTTCATGATATTCGACAGTGCTATCAGAAAGCAGTGTCCTCTGCCTGGCTTGAACACTTTTGTTATGCTAGCCAGACTGTCAAAACAACTGACAAACTGATTAGAAATACTAAAAAACACATATTCACAAACAGAGTTTAATTTTCAGCAACAGAATGTTTTTTAATATTCTTGATAAACACTATAAAAAATTGACTTCTCTTCCCTAGGTGAATCTGCATTACCAGTTTCTGATATGTACTGGTACTTCTTTATCCTCAGCCTCCCTTAGGTATGATTTCAATTAACTTGATTCAATTGCAGTCCAAAATATTAAAGAGAAAATTCTTAGTAACAACTTTTGTCATCAGACTGCCTGCTAAGGTAACAAACTGTTCAAATATCTTATCTTGCTTTCAACTTAACAATGGCCACAAAGTCCAAGACTGCTGATGCTGGTAATTCAGACATGCCAGAGAGACCATAAAGGGCTTCTCTTCCATGAAATGCAAAGGTAAAAGCTCTCAACAATGAAAGAAAAGCAGTACATGTTGAGGTTCCAGATATTTATGCTAAAAGCTACCAATCTCTTACTGTGTCTTCTTTATAAATCAAACATTATTATATATTTGTATGTAAAGCATACATTACTATCCAGTTTCAAGCATCTACCAGAAAAGAATCTTGGAATATACTTCCCCCAAGGGAAGGACTAATACATCCTTCAAAGGATAGTACAGTTATCTGCACACAGAGATTGTCTACCAATCAATTTTCTAGAAAATACAAATAAAAAATCTGACTGTAAGTATCTGCAGATTTCTCTAATATAAATATTGACACCATGGCTGACTGTAGTAGGCCAAACCAAAGCCATTAAGCATAAAGATGGGGAAAGATGTACACAACTAGCTCCTCCAAGTCAGAATGAGCCATCCCCTGTATACCATAAAATATAAGTATTCACATATCTATGCATGTGTGGTAGACATGCCATATGTAAGATTATAGAATTTTTAATGAAAACTCAACCAATGATCTAAAACTACAGTTTGATCCTGCTTCCGGATGATGTAAAGTGAGTACCACCACAGTGTTGAAAATCATGAAGCAAAGTGTCAAGAACATGCACTTCAGAGGCAGAGCTGCCTGTTTTCACTATGGCTCTACCTCTTATTATATAACCATGAACACATCATTTCACTTTCTCTGCCTCAGTTATCTTATTTACAGTATTTAAAATTAGTATCTATGGTACCACATGTGTTTAGAATTAAATGAAGTAACACCCATGAGCACTAAACAGTGTATTGTAAAGATTGATGTTAAAACTGTCCCTAAAGTTGTGCATACTTAGCTTTGTCAAAAGTAAAAATTGAGATCCACAAGTCCACTAGTGTCAAAATATTACCATTGTCTCCTAACAATCAGGAATGCTACAATTCTAATTCAAGCTCTAATACCACATGATCTAACAGAGCATTAAAAAAGAACAAAATAATACATTACAAACAACAAAAACACCAAGATATAGTTAATGTTATGACACCCCAAAAGGAAAACAATGACTAAAATCTCTTCCCATTTATTCCTCAGAGAGTTAATACTCTTCTTTGAAACAGTATCTGTGAAGTTTTAAATGAAATGAGAAAATATTTAACATATCTGACTAACACAAAATTTTGTTTGAGATGAAGTCTTACTACATACATAGTCTAGGCTGACCTCAAACTCAATCTTCCTACCTGAGTCTCTCAAGTATGGGAACTACAGATATGTTCAACAAACCCTTAGCAACACAATTTAAATATTCTATCTTCACTTGTATTGGACATGGCTATAATCTGTTACCAATTCCTATCCAGTTGTATTCTATTAGCTTTATTATTTTCTATCATATTGTTAGTCAATGACAATCTATAGTATATATCAAAGAGAGACTTACTTTGCCTTAACAGAACTGTTCTTGACTTCTCATGTGATAATCACTACCATTAACACAATGAAAACACACATGGATCCAAAATTTATTAGTTTAGATTTAACACACCTAACACTTATATTAACACCACAGTTGGAATTCCTAACCAGCAACCAAAAGTCAACCTGAAGTTTTTTTTCTCTTCAAAAGATGGGTGCAAATACATGACTGTGTGATCTGACTACTGTACACACACACATCCATGGAGTCCTTCTTCATATTAGCCTTTACTCCATTCTAATTTATACAATAGGTATAATACATTCTGGCACATGGAATATAATTTTTATCAACCTCCTTGATTTTCTGTGTAGTGAATCAGAATTATAATGTCAGTGCCAGGCCTGGGTTCCTATGCTATGTGAAGACAATGAGCAGAAAATATCTTAGATGAAGTCTCTCAGTTTAATAAACAGCATACATTACTTCATACCATTTATTTCAACTATAATTAGGTATTTACTATCTACCAGGCCACGTAAGATCAGAGAAAGCAGGAATCACATCAGTCCTGTTTGGTACTAGATTATAACATGAGCCATTAATATGTGTTGAGCATTATCCTAAGTACTACAGATGCATCAGCTAAAACAAAACAAAACCTTTACCTTGAACAGTCACTCACTGATTTCTAAAATGAAATGCCAGGGACTATATCCTGAAAATATATTCATGTAATTGCCTAGTTGAGTAAGTAATCACATTTTTAAAAAAAGTCTGACAATTTTGAATGAAAAATTTCTATCATTAAAAATTGGACAAATTTGCACTTAAATATACAGTTGTAATTTCATGCAATATTTATCAATTCATCTTTAAATAAAATTAAAGTTAAAATGTCACAGTGAATTGTTTGCCCTTTCAATGACTAAGATTTTACAGTATTAGAAGTTAGTATAAAAATACTATACCAGAAGCTACATGAGTTCATTATAACACACTGAAGAAAGAAAAATGATGTGTTAAATTACTTAAAAACCTACTGCTTTGCGCAGAAGATGTACTTGAATGAGTAGTTTTCTCTTGATTGTCGTTCTTGGCATCCATGGATTCTAACCAAAAGGAAAGAAAATAACATTGGAATAGTCTTAAAGAGCACTTCAACATTTATAAAATTAATTTAATTTTTAAATGGGAACCTATTTAAATTTTATGATTATCTTCATTTTCTATGTGTCCTAACAATTTCTAGTGTGTTCTACACTTTATAATTTACTTGGGCATTTTTCTTTACTGTATTTTTCACTACTAAAATGAGAGCTTCATAAAAACAGATATTTAAGTCTATCAGTCTTGCTCAGTAATATATGCTTACAACATTGACCAGGATCTGGGATACAGAATGCTCTCAAGCATTTGTTAAATGAATGTGCCAACAATCTAAATAAACTTTTGGTGAATCCTTAAAACTGCTTAAAATAATTTCCTAGAAATAAAGTGTTATTTTCAAGTGTTTAAAACATCACATGCCAGCTAGAATAGAATACAATGTACTTCAATGAAATACTCAGGTTTTTCTCTATGATAAACTAAATATTTCAACGAGTACTCAAAATCCTTGAGATGTCACCAAATCTAAAATATATCACTTCACTCAGACAAATTAGAGTATATATGAAAGAAATATAAGACATAATGCTAAAAATTATCCTGTTTTTAATATCATCAAATAAAAACAGTATTGCTGTTTTTCAAACTGCCTTCATTATCTTAAGTATGAATTCTTAAATCTCAGGACTTATCAAGTTCCCATATTGACATATCTTTCAGGTTTTGATTAAGAAATTCTTCAAGGTATATGAATACTTTAGAGAAATATATAGCCATCTTCTGTTCAAATTACCTGAAGAAAACACACATTTATAAAACTTACTAAATAGTTCTATGGTAAGAATGTCTAAGACAAAAATGTAATGGCATGGGTCTTGTTCTAGGGAAACCAATAATCTATTTATAAATAATATACCAATGTCAACAAACTAATAAACTAAACAAAATTAAAGGACAGCATTCATCACTCAACATGTAATCAGAAGAAAAGCAATAAGATATACAAGACTTGAACAAGGAACAAGAGGGCAAATGTGTGAAGTATGTATTGGCAAATAAATGCAGCAAAATATAAACAGGTGTGGCGTATTAGTGAGTCAATAAGCATATTTCTACCTACAGAAAGACAGGACGAAAGAAGTATTCATTCATTTTACAGTTAAAAGAACTGAATTCTATTTAGTTCTTTTTTAATTCCTATTTTCTACTTTTTCAATCTTATTTTTTGCTGGGATGACCTGAAAAAGTGCTTTTCACATGCTAGGCAAGTACTCTTAATGCCAAAATTAAATCCTTAGCCCAGGATATTTCTATTCTTACCTTGGCTTTGTAAAAAGAGTATTTTAAGACCTGTTCTGTTGCTTCTAAGACTTTTAGTTTTATTTATAAAACTAGATTGGAAAATTCTAAGTACTTATCTCTAGTATCAAAAAACAAAATAAAAAACTCCATAAAACAAACAATAAAAAAACTAAAAACATTTTATTTGAAGGCTAGAGAGATGGCTCAGCTGATAAGAGCACTTACTACTCATGCAAATGACCCAAGTTTGGTTCCTAGTACTCACTTTACGTGGCTGACAATGTCTGAAACTACAACTCCAGGGGATCTGATGCCCTCTTCTGTCTCACATGGGCTACTTCACTCACATGCACATACCCACAGACACACACATACACATGTAATTAAAATTAAAAACCATTGTTTTTTTTTTTTAAAAAAAAGGACTTCATTTGAATCACCTAAGGGACAACAGAATAAGTAAGGGCAATAAAAATGATTTCAAGAAACAAATATAAGAATTCCAAGTATGCAGCAAAGAGTTTATTGAGATTAGGAACCATTTAGTTCCTCCCTAACTTGATGATTATCTTCTACATAAAGAAGCTTCTAAGAATGCTGTACTCTAATCAGTTGTCAGTATGTCTAAAGAGAAATCTAAGAAAGGACTTCTTCTGTCAAATATGCAAAAGAAAATAATCCTAGGAGGAAAATACTAGAAACAGACAGTATTCGATAGGGAAAGGGTATAACTCAGCAGGTAGTTCTTTAATGTTATTTGTTAAAACATTTTAAAGGCTTTATTTCACAAGTTTAGTATATAGTAAGATACTTGTTACAAACAACTAAAAATTATCTTTAGATAAGCAAATCTCACCTTCATTCACTGTTTGTCCCATGGTATTCTCTTCTGCTTTACTTTCCTACAAAGGAAAACAATTAATTCCTTATTTTAAGTACCATAAATTTCTGAGAGGTAATAGTAGCCAAAATGAGTTTCAGAGTCAGATCACTTCAATAAAATGATAAGGTAGCTGTTAGCTAGAAAAGAGTGTATGAGTAATAATTGCTAATGGAACATGGGTAGGTATAGGGCCTCATTTTAGGGTATCAAAAATGAAAGGTTAAATCAGAGATGATGGTAGGTTGGCAGTTACTGACTTTCGATTTAAGGCCATATCAGAGCCCATGTAATGTTGGTGGGAAGTAGAAAAAAATCATGAATGCAATGAAGGTTCCACGAATCAAATCTCCTAACAAGAATTACTTGTTAAGAGCCAAGTAAGTACTGTGGTACAGGCCTATAATCTCAGCACTCAGGAAGCTAAGGCAGGAGGATCTTACATTTAAAGTCATCCTGGATTGCATAGTGATATTCTGTCTCAAAATTCAAGTAAATTAATTTTAGGAGCAAAATGTTTATTAGGAGGCCTGATACATTTAAACCACTATTAATTAGTTTGACTTCTTTTCCTGCATGTCCTCAATATATCGCATACTCTAAAACAAATATATTTATTAGACTGTCCTACCAGAACAGCTCAATCAAGGCCAAAATTGAAATATTAATAAAACACAGAATAAGCATTATAAAAAATATCAGGTGCATAGAAAATCTCAATACAGAATGCCAATGCTATATGCCTGTTGTTATGATGTGATGGTGTATAGACTGAATATCATTTGGTAATTAAGGGAATATACTTACGAAGTTACCCAGAAAGACCTCTATATCTCTAACCCAAGAGATTTATTTGCATTTAAAGCCTCAACTCCCACAAGTTTGCTTCTTCTGATAGTTTTCTCTCACCAATACCAATACTTCTCTCAGTACTTAGCTGTGCATCTATTCTTTCACTCAGTGGCCAATAATAGACTACACACCTAATCTCCCTTCCCCTTGATACTGGTTTATACTTTCATTCACTTCTACCTGGTGTAGTAACACAGCTGATCAAATTGTTTTGTAATTGGTGTACTTTTCTACCATAATAATACATAATGTCAGATATAATCTGGGCTGTTTGCCTCCCAAATCACCCTCCTGATTCAAATGGCTATGCAATTAAGAAAAAATTAGAGCTTTCTGCTGTGGGACAATGCTCTTGTACACTGTAATAAGTTGTTACTCCTATTGGTTTAATAAAATGCTGATTGGCCAGTAGCCAAGCAGGAAGTATAGGCAGGGAGACCAGACTAGGAGAATTCTGGGAAGAGGAAAGGAGAGATGGAGTCACCAGCCAGATACAGAGGAAATAAGATGAGAATGCTGGACTGAGAAAAGGTACCAAGCCACATGGCTAAACATGGACAAGAATTAAGGGTTAATTTAAGCGTTAAGAGCTAGTTAGTTTTAAGTCTGAGCAATAGGCCAAACAGCTTGTAATTAATATAAGCCTCTGTGTGTTTATTTGGGACTGAATGGCTGCAGGACAGGGCAGGACAGAAACTTCTGTGTACAGCTTTCTATGGGTTAACACTAAGATCCTCCACAATTTCAAAACCAGCAGACATATATCACTCAAACACACCCTATACACTAACCCAAAAAGATTGTTTCAATGACTCCTCATCTTATTTTGACTACACAGATTACCCTTTTCTCCTTTTCTTCTTTTTGAAATACTACCAGTACTTTGAGACCATCAATAAATACAACCTATTTTCTGAAAGCTTTTGTGTTTCTTTATTCAAGTATCCGATTCCAGATTTGATTTATTCATTTACTTAACAAATATTGATATAATTCCTATGATGTACTTGGTACAATGTGGATAGAAGATACACACTCTAGAGTTAGCAGTGGAGAACATGCCTAACATGCCTATAATCCCATCACTTAGGAGGCTCAAACAGGAGAATCATGAAGTTGAAGCCAGCTTTGCTAACTAGCAAGACCTGTAACTGAAGGAAGGAAAGAATGGCAGGAAAGATACACAGTTTACTACATAAAAGCTGGGAAATTGGGGCTAGAGAGATGGCTCAGTGGTTAAGAGCTCTGTCAGTGGACTGGAGTTCAGTTCCCAGAAAACATATTCAGGAGTTCACAGATGCTGTAACTACAGTTCCAGGGGATCTGAAGCCATCTTCTGAATGCCAAGAGCATAAGACAGACAAGAGCACAAACACAAATCATGTTAATAGATAGATAGGCAGGCAGGCAGGCTCATGCATACACGCTAACTTTTTTAAAAACTGAGTGTTGTGGACTATTATTTTACCTAGGCAAACATGTGTTACATTTGTTTGTGCTCTGGAATATTACTTTAACTTTGTAAAGGTGTGTTACTTTTGTTTATGCTGCATTTGTTTAATGATGTAAGGATGTATGTTTAATTATGTAAAGATACATTGCATCTGTTTCACCTTGCCTGCCTAAGGCACCTGATTGGTCAAATAAAGAGCTGAATGCATAATAGCTAGGCAGAGAAAGGACAGGTGGGGTTGGGCAGGCAGAAAGAATAAGCAGGAAGAAAAATCTAGGCTCAAGAGAGGACGAACAGGAGAAAAGGAAGAGGGAACAAGGACCATAACGTCCAGGGCAAGAAGTCAGGCAGACGCCAGCCACCCAGACATAGAGAAGCAGTGAAATTAAGATATACAGAATTAAGAACAGTAATAAGCCCTGAGGCAAAAAGTAGATAAAGAGAAACAGGTTAATTTAAGTTAAAAGAGCTAGCTAGAAACCTGCGTAAGCTAGGCCAAATATTAAAAACTAGTAAGTCTGTGTGTCATGATATGGGAGCTGGTTGGTGGCCCAAAAGAAAAAGCCTGGCACACTTGAGAACTCCACAGAAAGAAAATAGCATTATTAAACAAAACAAAAATATAGGCATTAAGAGGGGTTGAAATGATATTCTATTATCAGAAAGTACAATTAACTTGGAATAAAAAAGGTTCTTGAATTTATCATATAACAAAGATAATTTCATTTTTTGTGTGTGTGCTTAGAACACTCCTACAAACATGATAAATGTTCCTAAAACCCACCAGGCTTTGTGCAAGAATGAAGCAAGCTCCAACCCCAGAGTAATATAGAATAAGCAGGAAAAGGATTCCTTATATGCCCAGGGAAAGAGGTGTTGTGACAGGAAATAAAGTGGCTTTGTGGACAATCTTACACAATTTTTTCCAAGGAGAAAGAGGCGAAAAACTATACACGCAAAAAAGATTATGCTGAGGCTTGAATGTGTGGAACCCAACTGCAGATCTAAGAGAATGCTGGCTATAAAGAGGATACTAAGAGGAGAAAGGGTCAAGTGATCCACTTCTAAGCTTCATCTTTGTTATGACGACAGTAAAATCATGGTTATATTTGCATGTGCACACATACAGTGGGGGGGGGGTTGTGAGTCATTCACACAGCTGACAGTTTCAATGAGCAGATAAAGAACAAAGTGGAATTTCAGACTGAAGACACAAAAGAATCTTCTTTCTCTACCATTAGCTTTATGAAATCCATTGTTGGTCAGGTTTCTTCTTGGTCCTCAAGTCACTCTATATTCTCTCAGAGCTCAAGGCTTCAGGACGTACCCATACATACACAACTCAAAACATTACTCATCTCTCTTTGACTTGCTGTGGATATCGCTCTATATAAATAAAACACTGATGGCCAGTGACCAGGCAGGAAGTATAGGCAGGACAAGGAGAGAGGAGAATTGGAGAAACAGGAAGAAGTGGGGAGAGACACTGTAGCCACCGCCAGGACAAGCAGCATATAAAGACGCCGACAAGCCACCAGCCATGTGGCAAGGTATAGATTTATAAAAATGGGTTAATTTAAGATATAAGAACAGTTAGCAAGAAGCCTGCCATGGCCATACAGTTTATAAGTAATGTAAGTGTCTGAGTGATTATAAGTGGATTGTGGGACTGCAGGGCTTGGTGGAACCTGGAGAGAAGCCCTCCAGCAACAAATGGTGCCCAACGGCTTGAGTTTCCACCTTAAACCTGAGAATATTTAATAACCAATTCTAAACAGAGCCAAAACCAGGTTCCTGCTTCATGTCTCATACAGGCAGCTAGACACCACAAAATGGAGGTTTGAACTACTGGCAGTTTCCTGGTGTTTGCGTTTGACCGTCAGTATGGCGGTAATGAAGTGTCTGCCAGCGGCACATTACGCTGTGTAGTACATTTAGTCTTTACTGGTATTTTAAAAAAAGGTTTCTGGGCTACATGCTGCTTTGATAAAAGCTTAGGCCCACTATTTCTGAGACTTGATGACTCACAGAACTGGCGGAAAATGCCATGTTGGTAAGCTGAAATGGGCGGAGTCAGCAGCCACAGCACCGTTTCAGTCTTAGAATACTACAGTTTAAAGCAATAGATTCACAGTAAGACTGATTCAGATAAAATCGTTTACAATGTGTGTAAAATATACATAGGCTTGAAAGAGACAAAAAACATAAATTAATGTAAAAAAGCCATGTAAAGATGAATATTACACAGAAAATCTAGATTGTATTGTCTTTGGGATTTTTAACTACAAAAAAACATTTGATTGAAAAAGATGTTGAATTAAACCAGTATATATATTTTAAAGGTACCTTGACTTCAAAATTTGGATTTAAGGATATGCTGCTTTAGAAAACAGGTTCTGCTTTTGTTTCCACAGAAAGCCAGAGGCTATGGATTTGTTCCATACTAAGATACTTCAGGTTTCACCAGCCAAGACCCCCTGAAAGGTCTCCGATGACACCATGGCCCAGATGATCCAACATCCGAAACGGTTTCAAGGAAACTGGCTCACACAATACAGCCTCACGGACTACCCCATAAGCCTAAAATTTTCTTTACATCCCCATAAGATACAGCGCCCCCCCCCAAATTCCCAAATATACCAAGCTGACTTTAGAGGTGGAATTGGCTCACTCCCCCTCTAAATCCAGACATATTGCTTTAAAAAAAAATGGTTAAAAGATTCTTGTGTCCCAAATCAGAAGAGCCCTCTGGTGTGGGACAGAGAAAAACCAATATTTTTATTTAAAACAGGTTGATTATAAATGCGATCTCTTTCTAAAAAGGAAAAGGGGATATGATGTAGATATATAGGAGGATATAGAGATGATAAGATAAAAGGGTAGATTAATGAACCTACTTTTAAAGAACAACTTGTTTAAAATGTTTTACATTGGTATAGATTTTAGTTTATGTTTAAAATGTTTTACATTGGTATAAATTTTAGTTTATTAATACAAACTTAAAGTTAATTTTGTTATACTGTATATATATTTCTATTCTTGTTTGAGGTATTATGTTTATGTAACTCATTTAAAATTGTAATGGATAATTAAGAAATAGATTAATAATTAGTCATCTATGATAATCATATTTATAGCCATATTAGTTAAGTCTTCTAGGTATACATAGATATATTTCAGATAGATAGGTAGTCTTCAAACACTTCAAAGACCTATAGAATATGGCATTTAAAATGTTTTAAAAATTTAGACATTCTAGACAGTGAGACATGTCTGCTCCTGACAGCACTGGATTTACTTCGGAGAGGAAGGTGGGCATCGAAGACACTCCATATGGAGTTTATCTTCACCTTGGCAAAGATAGCCATTTGGGCAAGAAACTGTTCTTGCCTGGACTGCTTGATTGACTGGACATGCAAGACCCATGGAAGGATGGCCACTGAACTTTGTTTGACAAGATGGTCCTTCAGGTTCCTGCTTTGCAGAGAAAACTGCCCGACATTCTACAGGACACTGAAAAAAATGACAGAGAGACTCGAGCCCTGTGAGCTGAAAACAGATGCCCCAACTTTACAAAGGAACATTAGGTGACCGTCCAGGCTGTCAGCTGTCTCTGTCTACCCTGCAAGACTCCCAAAAGTTACATACATCCTTCTCCCATTTCTCAGGTAATATTATATCCTTCTGAGGTCTTTGATGTGGTTAAAGACTAGATAGTTGTAATTTCCTCAGTTATGATAAAAGATAAGTTAGATATAAAACCTTAAACTCACAAATATAAGATAGATAGGACATCTTCTTTAATATTGCAACTGTAATTCTTGCTCGATAATTGTTTTGTTATATGTAATATTACTATGTTAAAGTTAAAACCTTCCTTTTTAAAAAAAGAAAAGGGGAAGTGCTGTGGATATCGCTCTATATAAATAAAACACTGATGGCCAGTGACCAGGCAGGAAGTATAGGCGGGACAAGGAGAGAGGAGAATTGGGGAAACAGGAAGAAGTGGGGAGAGACACTGTAGCCACCACCAAGACAAGCAGCATGTAAAGACGCCAGTAAGCCACCAGCCACGTGGCAAGGTATAGGTTTATAAAAATGGGTTAATTTAAGATATAAGAACAGTTAGCAAGAAGCCTGCCATGACCATACAGTTTGTAAGTAATATAAGCGTCTGAGTGATTATTTTATAAGTGGATTGTGGGACTGCGGGGCTTGGTGGAACCTGGAGAGAAGCCCTCCAGCAACATTGACCTTACCTCTAAAAGTCAGACTAGTGTAATCAATTGGGGAGACTATTTGATACCAGCTAGAACTACAAGGTGCGTGAGTTCAGAAGACAATAAAAGAAGATTCAAGGCTGTAGAGATGGCTCAGAGGTTTTCTGATATTAAATTATAGCTAACATTTCTTAGACTATACCATGTAGCGATGAAAATGAGATATAGCCATGTAGGTACAGCACCCAATCTAGAGTCTTGAAAAAATGAGAACATAAAGACAGAAACAAAATAAATGGGGTAGGTTAAATATATAGGTTTACAATGATCAAGTATTTTTATTGCCAAAAGAAAAGCCATTCTCTAGAAATTATCAGGAGAAGTAGTCTAGCAAAACCCAAACCAATGTCACCTTGTGCTGAATAACTGTGAGATAAATATTCACAAACATTTTTTCCTTTAAGGTAAGTTAACACTAGAAAAACTTTTGGACCCACACTGAGCCAGCCTTGTGTATTCCTAGAAACTGGATTTTCTAAAAAAAAAAAAAAATGAACATACTCTCCTCAAAATTACACAGATAAGTAAATGTGAGAGGGTGAAAAATTACCTATAACCCCACTTTCAAGAAATATATGCCGTTATCTGTTGTTTATCCTTCCAATTAAAAAATAACATACACAAAAACACATAAGCAACATAAATTTGAAAGTATGTATTTTATATACACTTTCAAAGTTCCACATGTCAATAATCTTCCAATGGAATTCTATCCACATATATTATAAATTTATATAGCCATCATTTTCAGCTAAAACAAAAATCTTTTGTCCACACAGTATGCAAGAATGAAAAATATGATTTAAAAGCATGAAACATACACTTAAGTTTTTCATGGACTTGAAATAAGTCTTCATTTAATTCAAATATGCTGTGGGATGTTCTGTATGTTAAATGTATTGCTCTGATTGGTTAATAAATAAAACACTGGCCAGTAGCCAGGCAGGAGAAAGTATAGGCAGGACAAGGAGGAAAATTCTGGGAAGTGGAAGTCGCTGAGTCAGAGAGACACTGCCAGCCGCTGACATGACAAGGAAGATGTAAGGTACCAGTAAGCCACTAGCCACATGGCAAAGTATAGATTAATAGAAATGAGTTAATTTAAGATATAAGAACAGTTAACAAGAAGCCTGAGCCATTAGGTCAAACAGTTTAAGTAATATAAGTGTCTGTGTGTTTATTTTGTAAGTGGGCTGTCGGACTGCTGGGGCTTGGAGGGACCTGGAGAGGAAACTCCAGCTACACAAATATATTGTAGCAACATGCTTCTCTCTGACAAACAAAAGCGCTCTCATAACTAAGATTTTGCAGTACTAATGGCTATCCTAAAAAGGAAAAAGACAGAAAAGGTATATTATTTGTATGTTACTTGTTGGCTCGGTCATGATTCATCATGCTAAGACTTCAAAATTATGGATTTAATTCACCCAGGTTATTAAAATAATCAAAAATTCCATTTTTACAACATAAATGAAAGTAACTAGAAAAAAACCTAAATTGCACAACTACATTTAAAAATAGCCAGGCATGGTGACACACTCCTATAATACTAACACATGAGAAGCTAAGTCAAGAAGATGGCAAATAGGGAGACTTACTGTTTCTCAAACGTAAAATATTGCTAAGGATAAAATGGAACAAAAATTCCATTGGTCACTCACCAATACTTAGATTATGGTAGTAAGCTTTTGGATCAAATTGAATCTTCCAAAGGAAATAATGTTTTCTATGGAAAAGATTTTAGCAATCTTTTAGCAAGATCTACCCCCAACATATCAGAAATTAGTCTTTTGTGTCTCAGAACAAATTCAACATCACTTGGAAGGTGGAAACAGGAGGATGAGGAGTTCAAGGTCAGCGTGAGCTACATGACACCCTGGCGCAAGAAAGAAATAAAAAGAGAGGAGAGAGAGAGGAGAAAAAGAAAGAAAAAATCCAAGAATCATATTTTTAAGTTATTTAAAAATTATAACTTACAAGTTAAAGAATCACTTGCCATTTTAAAATTATTTATGTGGAAGTTCTGTACATAGTTAGGTAGCAATTTATATCAGAAAACAGATAAATGAAATACAAGTCAGGGTTGCCAAAATTCCAGTTTATAGTTGTAAATTCCTAAGGAAAGCACAACCACAAGCTAATTGCCCAAAGACCTGCTGCCCACCGACATTTGTGAAGGGCTAGGGTTAATGGCATGGCATGTCAATTTACTACAGGGAGCTCATGGTGTTATACTTTGACAAAAGAAGTAGATCAAGTTACAGCCTGCTTCTATTATCAGTACAGCCTAGATTTATGGTTTCTAACACCAGTCCAACACGAAATAATGGGAATGATGACAACAGTGCCTACTAAACGACAGAGTGTAGAAAAGCATGCAATAAACTACAATCTAAAGTGACTAGAAATCTAAACATCCCTGACAACACTTCAAACATGTAGCAGGTATCTGCAAACTACTCATTTAAATATTTCTATAACTTCTGAAATCTAAACATGAAAAAAATCTGGTTATAAAATAATCTAAAGCAAAGTAATACACACATATATTTATCACTATTTGCTATTTTATCTCATTAATGACTACAAAGACTGTTTTATCTCAGCATATTTATGAAATTCTACCAAGTTAGTTGAAAACTGAATATGAACATTACTTCCAAGTAACTTTAAAGTATAATAAAAAAAACATTCCAAATAATACCCTTTAAATTTTTTTCAAAGAAAAAAAAGTCAGCTCCATAGCAAGAATATTTCTGTGTTCAAAAGTAAGAGAACTTAAATACATTTGGATTAGTGTTTGAATTTGAGGATATATAAATCAAAATAAAAGCTAGCCAAAACTGATGAAAGGTAGGAAATGTGACCAAATATTAAAACCAAGGACTTTGACAGTATTCATTCTTAAATAACTACTAAAGGCTACAAGGTACATTTCAAAGAGAGTTGTTTATGTCTGGAATTCTGTACTAGCTAATCCTCTGAGAAGCAAAAGTTGTGAAAACTGTGATGTATATTCTGAAGACAAGAAGCAAGACACACAAGCTTTTTCAAACGAATGTATCCTCAAGTATATCATAGAACTGCACTGTGTCTGGCCCTTTGGAGTTTACAATGGCAAATTACTACAAAAGGTGAGCACTCTCTTTCCGCTCTTAGAACAATTTGGTCCTATAAACTTAGGAAGGGGCAGAACCACAGCCATAAACACAAGTCACAAGTAGGGGAGTTAAGTGTTCTCTACTTTCAAATATTTCCCAGCCCTTTACTCACACAAAAATTCAACAAATTTTCTCCACTTTTTAACTCTTTAAAGAATTCATCTAGTCTAGAAAACACCATCATATCATATCAAGCTTCTGTGTGAACTGAAAATCACTTAACTTTTCACATAATAAGTTACTCCTCATTTCTTGTTTAAAACATCTCACCACATGCCCCAAAACAAAAGCAGGAGAAAGATTTAGGAACATTATGTTTAATAGAAATCACAATATAAACACCATCACTATTATTTCTATGGCTACCAAGGTTTACTTATACCAGATAACAAGGCAAAATAAACAAAAATGTCTTACTCATGAAAACCAGACAATATATGCCCACTTCAAATCTTAGTTTTTCAAATTTGTTCAAGTTATCCCGCTTAAATAACTATCATTTCTGTTAGACTTTTTGCAAATGAGACATTAGTTGTAAAGGCATTTCTATGCTTCAAGTAACCAAAACCCAAGCTACTAAGTGTAGAAAACATATTCAACACTAATTTTATTCCTATATTTATAAAATTAAATAAGTTAATTATACCACTTTGGACTTAAGATAAATGAAATTGGCATTCTTCTATATCCATCAGGATAAAAGATTATTAAAAAGAGTATCAAGACTATCCATGAAAGGTAAACTTTTAAAATGATCAACATTGACTATTGTCAAATTTCCAGGTTTTCTATTTCTACAATCACTTCTAATCTGGAGATCCCATGTACTAACTCTATGACATTAATAATGACTTTGTTTCTAAAAGGTGACTAGTAGCTCAAAGAACAGAGGATCATCTTGCAACCACCCCAGTATTCCACTTAACCCAAAGGTGGGGGCAATAAAAAGTTCAAGTAAAATATCCCCCCATAAGAATTCAAACTAAAAATTTGTATTTGAAACTAACTTATAATGGAACAAAAGGATAAGTCATTTTCATTCAAAAGACCTAGTATTTACTCAGCCTTTTTAAGGCACTGTGCCATCATCAATTATTTCTTAGTGAGACAGCCCAGGATTACCCAGACCATTTCACTAATGCGGAAACAGACACCAACAGAAGAGAACATGGGCAGGAAAAGGGGTGATAGGAAGCATCTGGGAGGAACAGGCAGGCAGCTAAAAAGGAACAAACTCAAAAAAAATGAGAGTCACATCTAGCCTGTAACTGACCATCACAATCCTTATTATTTTGGCTTTAGAGAGATTTAAGATATATTTTGAAATAAGAAAAGTACTTTTTAAATCTAGTTATAACCTAAGCTACTTGGTCATAAATGTGCACTTGCTTAGCATTTAAAAATACCCAACTTCCAATGTGCATACTGATTTCAACTAATACTAGCAAAATATCCCTGTCTCCCACAGACCTAACCAGAGATAATTTTTGGTTACAACCAGAATGTAAAGAACAGTGGCAAAAATACTCGAGTTTGTCCATTAAGCAAAGAAATATTTATTCTACATAAATTATGATTTTCTTAGCAATACTGAAATATACAGGAATAAAGTACTACTGCTGGGTTGGTTGCCTTAAATATCCAGAAAATAAAACACATAATGGGCTCTGAATAAATATACCTCAAACTGGTGAATTCCATAAAATAAAAGAGCACAGGTGCTTAATGAAGACCTGTTAACTGAGCCATAAATTAAAAAGGCTGACCAAATGCCTCGTGACAAGTAATAGATGCTTAAGAGCAACTGGATACATTTATGACATCATCAATTTAAAAACAGCCTCATATAGATAGTGCAATACCAGTTACAGTATTCTTTCTTCCCCTAACTACAATTATAAAGCAAAGCAGTTCTCTGAGGTAAACAGATGCATAAAGGAACTTACACGCTTAGATGACAGACACAGTATTCAAACTTTTCAAAGCTGTTTTAAATGACTTGAATAAATCATTTTATAAATTTCAGACTATTTTAAAGATGATAAAGCTATAGATCAATGTAAGGTAACAAACTCACTGTCTTCTCAAAATCTTGATTAGACACACTTTCGAAAGCTTATTTCCACATTCTTCCCATTAAATACATAAAACCACAACCAGCTTAAAAAGACACCCATCATTACAAATAGATTATTTAATGAAGAAAAAAGAATAGCAAAAAAGATAAAATTGTCATCAGTGAAAAACATTTCAAAGCTATTATTAGAATTAAGTATATGCCAATATGGGGAGAAAACCTCCTTGTACTCAAGTACATCTTCCAATATTCTTCCCTCAAACTGAAAATAATAATAATGTCCCTGCAAGCACTGAAATTGCAACAGCTGAAGCTCTCTGAGGAAAAAGGCATCGCCAATACTTGAGTATCATTTACCAAAAGATATTTTCCCTGCTCAAGACACCAAAAAAAAAAGTTGGATCAAATTCTAAATTCTCCTAATATCTCATCAGACTCTTGGAGTACAAGTACTATTCAGGTAAGAAAAAAAATCAATAAATAAAGGAGAGGAACCTTAACAGGGCTGTTTTAAAATGAAAGGTACAGTGGTCAGTAGACTTAAACCTTGACTAACTATATCCCCTCGCCTAATCCTTGCAGGAGGAGTGTCTATGCCTTCCCATCCAGCTTTATCCAGGAGGCATCCACTCTTGCAGGCTAACAACCCTCCACCCCACCCCACCCCCCTCGAGGAGCCCCAAGGCACACACCTGGCACGGGACCCGCGCGGGCTCCAGGCCACAGGCGCATCTTCCTATGCTGATGTCCCCTCCCAAAATCCAAGTTACCTCGCAAATTCTGGTCTGAGCCCAAACCAAGTCATCCTGCCTCTCAGCCATACTAACCACCCGAAAAGCCCCCAGGCTTGAGCCTGGTCCCACCTACCCTGGGGAGAATTGCAGAGGGCGCTGTCGGCACTGCAGGCGAGGGGCCCTCTGAGGGAGCTGGGCCAGGGGCCAGAATGCCTCCAGCAAGACGGGCCGGTGAAGGGACTCCGAGCCAGCGTGAAGGGCAGCACTGTGCGCTAGCAGCCGAGGTGGCCCACGGTAACCACTAAGTGAAACACAGCAGCCGTGGCATCTGGGGTAAAGCGTCCAGGAGTGTGAGACAGGGGTGTCTGGACAAACTGAGGCGGGACGCTGGCGCGGCAGTAAGGGGGCGTTCCTAGCGCAGGACGTGCCCCTAAGGCTCCCGACCTCCCGCCCTGCAGACAGTAGTCATCAGGATTCCGACACCAGGACTTAGTCTCCACTCCCCATGGGGGGCCGGGGGCACCACGCACCTCGGGTCTCCTCCGCCCTAGCAACAAAACTTCTGTCATGCTAGTTCCCGGAGCAGACACCAGAGTTCACACTGCCGCCGCCATTTTTGAGAAGCCGCGCGCAGAGCCGCGCATGCCCCACAACCGACATAGCCACCCCGCCCTCCCACAGCAGGCTATGTGCCCTGTGGTCGCTGCAAACACGCCCTAAGACGGCCTCCGCAGAGGAGCTTGAAGCCCTGGACCCACCAACCTGCTTGCACGAGTTCAAGCAGTGGTCATTAGAGACATGATGACCCTGAAAAAGCATTTTGGCAGTTTTTCCTTATCAGCCAGAACCAAAAATCCTAGCAGCAGCCCTTGCACCCAAGACCCCTGGAGTCTAGCATCAAGTTCCATCCTGGACACTCACTCCCACTAGCCTGCTAGACTCCAGGCTAACTCCTACTTTGACCACTGACCCAAAAAAGTAAAGACTTCCCCAGGAAACCAAGTCCAAGGAGCAAGGAAAACTCAACTCAGCTCCTATACAGGAATCTGAGCAAAGACACTCCCTCCTTCCTTGGTTCCAACATTTAGAGCTTTATCCCTCTTCACCATGGTTTTTTTTTTTTTTTTTTTTGGCACCAATACCCTCACAGTCCCACTTTCTGGATTTTGTTGTTTTTCTTAATTTATGCTTAAACTAAAAGATACTAGACTAGCACAGTGACAGAAAGCATTTGCTCACATTTAAGGGTACCCAGAAGGGTCATACACAGTGCAATTTGGAATTGCCCCTCCATATACTTCCTCACCTTGGAGGAACCTATAGCATAAGTAAAGATCACTCTGAAGAGAGGAGGGGGAAAATGCCATAAACAACCCATCAATCTGCACAAAATATATCAAACAGAAATCCAGAAAAAAAAAACATGCACCTCTAGTTCTGAGTTTATTATAAGCTGATTTCAAAGTTTTGTTTGAAAAATACACAATGTGCCATGTTAACCAAAAGTACACTATTGATAGGTCTTCTCCTCTCTCTACAACTCTTTCCAAAACTGAGTGGAGGTTTTGCATCTGTTATTACCTTAATGTATAATGGACTTTCAAAATTATAATTCTGAAGTTAGAGCCTACAACTGAAAGCATATATCCACAACAACAAAGTATATCCATCTTCTAAAGTATAAAATAAAATTATTTTCATATGCAACTTTTACAATACAAAACAAATGAAAGTTCCTCAAAGTTGTTAGCACAGTATGTATCAAACACTGCTAGTTCTAGGGGAAACGGAAATAATTTTGATCTCCCTAAGAAGCTAGTAGTTCCTAAGACAGTAAAATAGAATGTACTCTCTTGTATATCCACGCTTGGAACTAAAGAGGCCTGCCACCTGAAGATCTCCAAAATGGTGTGGTATTAAATTCTTTTATCTCTTCCTAGTAACTGGCAACCTCTCTTCCTAAAGATGATCATACAAAATTCTCTCGGTATAAATTAGCTGATGACTTAGGCCATAGAGTGCTACTCCAAACCTCACTAGATATGCAGGATCAGATATTCCAGATTTCTATAATGTACCTAGTTCAAGAAAGAAAGAAATACGAACTTACTGATGATTTGCTTCACAATTTGAAAATCATTTGATAATTACAGATAAACATATTAACATATTTTTTAGCCAGGCGGTAGTGGTGCACACCTTTAATCCCAGCACTCAGGAGGCAGAGGCAGGTAGATCTCTGTGAGTTCAAGGCCAGCCTGGACTACAGAGGGAGTTCTAGGAAAGGCGCAAAGCTACACAGAGAAACCCTGTCTCGAAAAAACCAAAGAAAAAATAAAAATAAAATATTTTTTATTCTTTAGAGCAAGGCAGCTAGCCACTTATTAGACCTTTTGCTACTTTTATCTATTAGAATTCTTCTATAAATGTATATATACACCTTTCCTAGTTTTAATCTTAATAAAAATATGATTTATTGCATTACAAATCAACCAATAACAGAATTTTCCATTTTCATATTTACAGAAATTTTATTAAAAAATAAAATCAGATCTTTAATATGTAAATTTTTCTCCTACAGAGGGACATTTATTTATTGGATTTAAGATAGGAGACCTTTCAAGTTCCAATGTTTTTACCCTTTGTAGTATAAAGCAGTAGTCATGGGAAAGTATTCAAATATTAAGACACTTAATCTAAGAATTATTATAAATAGTACATATACAAAAAAGAGAACAGAAATATTGAAAAGGAACATAAAAGTCAATGTTGTATGTTACAGAAAATTTGTTTCACTGTTTGCATCTGAATGAAAAGTGTGTGTGTGTGTGTGTGTGTGTGTGTGTGTGTGTGTGGTTTTGAGTTCTTTTGGAATTACAGTAATTTTATAGTTTTTCTTAAAAGAAAAAAAGAAAAGTCTGGCATAGTTGTAATCCCAGCACCAAGGACAGACTGAGGCAGGTAACTAATTCAAAGCCAATTTGGGCTACATAGTAAGATCTCCATTTCAAAAACAAACAAACATAAACAAAAATTAAACTGCTCTGATTGTTCTCAAATCCTTTTAAACTGAAAGAAAAGTAAAAATGTTAATACAAAATTCAAGGTGAAAAAAATTACTAGGTCAGTGATAGGTAAATATTAAAGAAATATCTGGTCACAGCAATTGTTGTATAAAGAATGTTTGCATTATTTAAGAGGAAGATTCAATGAGTTTTCTAAGCCAGAAAGATTTTAACAGAAAACAAACTGAACAGTTTTATTCTAAGCAAACCCTTTACAAATGATAATACTGAATGAGCTTAAATCTCTAACCAATGGTCACTGTCTTTCTAATCCTGAATATTTAAAAATTCAGCTCTGCAGCCTGTATGTGAAAGATTTGGCTTGCTATCACTTCTGTTAATGCACATATCTTTATATTTATTGCTAATTTTCCAGCCTCACTGATACCTCACTACACCCCCTATTTCTTTAAAGCATAATTATTGAATCCCTTACTCTGAAAGGGTAATTTGCATCATCTACATTAGAACAACATCTGCTCACTAACTATAATTCATCTTGCTAAAGGATTTATATAAATGATTATTATGTTAAATATGCTATTGCTAATGACAACTGCATTTAATGAGCTCCTGTGCTCAAATCTCTAGGGTCAGTTTGGACTGCTCAGTGGATAAAGGCATCTGATGCCAAATCTGACAGCATGAGTTCTGTTTGCAGGACCCATATGTTGAAAGAAGAGAACTGACTCTTGCAAGGGGTCCTCTGACCTGTGCATGAGTGCTATAAGCATGCCAGCATGCACACACTACAAACCACAGATGTAAAAAATACTAAATTAAAAAATAAAATTAAACTTCCGATATTTTAAATGTTATTTAAATGAGGTTAGATAGTCTTATCCCCACCTTACAGATGAGGAAAATGAATTTCACAAAGCAAGTAAGTATCAGTTAGCTTCTGAACATATTTTAGAACATTTCCTAACTAACCTTCCAACTTAGTCATCAGGCATATGCTTTCATCATATCCTATACATGTAATCTTTCAATAATAATTATTTGGGGTACTTATACCTTATTTTTCTCCTCTGTCAAAATAGAGATTGCTTTTAAATGAGAGCAAAGGTTAGAGCATCACTCTTTTATGTTATATGGTAGTATTTTATATGTAGTTAAGACTCTGATAACTTAACTGGGAGAATGAATACTTTCATTATGGTGTTGAATAAATACTTCCTAGAAAATTAAAAATAAGACTCTTTGAGCCTGCCACCTCCAGATTCTTGAGTCACAACTGCTGCTATACAGAGTCCCTCTAGCCCCATGAATTCAGAGACTCATGATTGCTCAAGATGCTGAGTGTAAGTCATAGCTGAGGGCTCAGTCCTAACACAAGATATTTATACAACCTCCATCAAAGGCTTGGGGAATAATGCAGAAAATAAGACAGGAAATATGCAAAAGCCAGAAATTAGGGTAAAGTATATCATCCTCTAGCCATGATACGACCATTGAAATCAAACCCACAGCAACTGCAGTTCCCTGCACTGGATCTTACACAAAAAGACTGGACCTGTCAGCAATCAATCATGGAAGGGGCTCACAGGCCTCTAGCCCTTATTGCTAAACTAGTGACTATTGATACATTCTGGGAAAGGGGGAGTCATTGTCTTGAATTATGTACCTACTACTACGCCCACCAGGCTACAGGAGTTAGTCCCGAATCTACGCTCACATTGATGTTTCTGGTTAAACTTAGTAGGTCACAAAACAAAATGAATAAACATGAAGATGAGAAAAAAAAGATTTGTAGAAAAGGAGGATAGAGAGAGGTACCGGGGACTTCCTGGGGTGAGATTGGTCAGTATGTATTGCATACATGTGTAAAACAATCAAAGAACAAATCTCATTAATTAATTTACAGAGAAGACTCTTTGGACTGAGAGGCTAAGAACTAAGGCTGGAATAATCCACATTTTCATGATTTCTCAAGTAAGCATCAGATTTCCTATCAATATTCTCTGATAGTTCTCTTTACCCAGACCAAAGCCTATAATAACTTTATTGACACATCACCCTACCACACCCTTGTCCTAATCCAAATCCAGTGCAAAATCCTGTATCTCAAAGTGTGTTTGGTTAGTTCCTTTTGAATTTTTCTTTAGTGTCTCATATTAATCAAGCAGAATGAAAAGAGTATTTCCTAGGTTAAGTTTAACCCAGAATTTTCTCAATACACATGCTATAGCTTATACTGAATACTATTTACAAACACAAAGTTAACAATCTAGGATGAATTAGCAGAAGCTATTTTCCCTACATCATGTACTTCTTATTGCAACACAAATGCCTATGTTAGGCAGAAATTAGAGATCCAAGGTGTAATTAGTAAACATCATTTGTCTATTTCCACCTTAGTGATAAAAACCACAATAGGGAAAAAATAACTAATACATTATTGAAAGAGTTAACTGAGATTACAAATACCTTTAGATTCTTGTTTAAAGAATCTTTAAAATCATTATTAAATTGAAAGCACACATAAACTATGGTGAAGCGAGGCGGTGGTGGCGCACGCCTTTAATCCCAGCACTCGGGAGGCAGAGCCAGGCGAATCGCTGTGAGTTCGAGGCCAGCCTGGGCTACCAAGTGAGCTCCAGGAAAGGCACAAAACTACGCAGAGAAACCTTGTCTCGAAAAACCAAAAAAAAAACAAAAACAAAAACAAAAAAACAACTATGGTGGCTTTAGCACACTGTAGGTTTTAACAAGCCTCTTTTCATAACTTCAAAGTAGTAATTTATCTAGAAAAGTAACGTAAAGTGAAGTCTGCTAGAAAGCCAGAGAAGCTAGCCTAACAGGTGAAAGGATGACATGACTGTACCAGGAGCCCTGAGTTATTGTCTGAAATCCAGGTTCTATCAATTAATTATTTCTTTACAAGCAATTCTACGCCTCTACTTTAAAAATTCAAAACTGTGGTAAATATATAAATGACATTTAAGTCACAGATGAGAAAACATTAGTCAAACTGATCAGAAAACCACATGGATTTTGTTTAACCAATCCTAGCATTTTAAAAATAAATTACTCTTTAATAGCAAAATATCTGACATCTGAGCTAACTAGCCAAGTGTTTTATAGGCTGTGAAAACTGGCATGAATTCCATGAACACTACATTATACAACATTTAGCCCTCAATACATTCACTCAGTCCTTTATTCAGTTTGTTTATTAAATTTTCACTGCAATCAGCTGTGTTAGAAATAGAGACAGAAAGATGAGTGGGAAAATTCAAATAACCCAGGAGTTTATACCCAGAAAAAAGAGAAAGACATTTTAAGATCTGTTAAAATGAAGTAGGACCTCTTATGTCACACTTTTTGTATCAATTTGAAATGGACCCGTATCAGAATATTGGGTGGAATGGAAAAGCAGTTTGCCAGCTGAAAAGTGGCCCTTTGAACATAAAAACACAAAGTAAAACAAAACACTAGTTTTTATTTTACACTTTGTGCACTGTTTATTCTCTATTTGAGCCATAATCCTTCCCCTTTCTCCTAGGTCCCAGAAAAATCTCTTCATGATTCCTCCCAGTAAAGAACACCTTTCCAACTCAAATAACATTATTCTCATTTACATCACTGTGGATCAGTTTTGCATCTTCTTGATATCTTATTCATGAACATATATATATATACACACATATACATATACATATATACACATATATACATATATATTCTTTTTTTTTTTTTAAGTACATTGGGGAGTGTATGTGTTACTGCTTGTCTGTATGTGTACCACATGTGTGTTGTACCCAAAGAGGCCAAAAGAGAGCATCAAATTTCAGGAAGTGGAGTTAGAGAATTCTGTGAGCTACATGATATGGTACTGGGAACCAAACCCATGTCAACTGCAAAAGCAGCAAGTGCTCAAAGCTGTTGAGCCTTCTCTCCACCCCTTGTGTTTGTCTTATTTTCACTCAACATCTGTCCTTCAAATTCTTCCCTATTGGTAAGGCACCATGCTCATTCTTAGCAAGTGTTACAGATAACTTGATTATATCTTTATCCCACAAGATGTGGTCTGGGCTGAACTTATTGGAATTTGTCTTCTAATTAATGTAATCTTTTTGACAAATTCTCTGAGGCTATGGTCTGACCTCCAGCTAAACTAAACATTAGCTATCTTAGGTATCTTTGGAGTTTTGCTTATTCATAGTCAAGGGCAGGATTCATTTTGTACTTATAGGGTACTATATAAGTCTCTACTATTAACCTTTCTTTTCCTTAAGAATTCACTGTCTGAAACAGATTTGTAATCCAATCAGATAGTTGAGTGGACAAGCATATTCAGATTTTATTTTAATTTTTTTACTTTCTATACACTTCATAGATGAGACATTTTTGTTCACTCTTGTGCTGAGAAAACTAAGCAAATTATAAAGGAAATCATCAAAAGAAATTAGTTGGAAGGACAGAAAATCTAAGCTAGGAGAAGAAAAGGTATAGTTAGAGAATATAAGGCTCAAATGAATGGAAAGGGGGAGGAAGAGAAGTAATATAGTAAAGAGAAGCTGTCAACTATATAAACTTGTAACTCAGAACCTAAAAGATAGCAAATAGTACTTTTTGTCCTATGAAGGATGGCATTTTTTTTTTCGACTGGATTGGTTTAAACTCACTTTTTGTTATCTGAACACACTGGTGTCTTAGCTGATTTGATGTTCTCACTTTCTTGGATCCTTACAACGTTTAAAAAAGGAGTTGAAAAGTATAAATATGTAAATCAACATCACTTCAGCAGCAAAAACACAACAGAAGTTCAGAAGAAAGTTTTACCATTTAAAATTACTCAGAAATTTCAGATTAAGTTACATATGCATTCAAAGCATCCCTCCTTGAAATTTACAAATAACTTCTTTTAAATGGACATCTCACAACAATGTTGATTCAATGAGCAAGAGGATGGAAAGAATGGGCAATATTTTAGTTATAATGGCATTTGAACACCTGGATTAAGAAATACAGCAAAAAAATCACAAAAAAATCTATACACGTATTGTACCAATACCTTTATATCCAATGGGTATGTTTTTTGAACATCTAGAGTCTCTCATGGGACCAGCAAGACAAAGCATAGGCAGTTAAATAGGCTCTGCTCCTTTCTGGAATTGTGACTAATGCAAAATATACTGAACTCTAAACTGCATAGTAAACAATCCTACCAAATATTAGAATCTCCCAGGCTGTTTAAAGCAACTGAGCTAAAAACAGCTCCACCACCGTAATGCATCTGTATGGAGCATGATGTATGTATGATTCATTCTTTATTAAAGTAATAGTAGTAGATGCTGAAGCTACCATGGTCCAATACTTGTACTAAATACATAGCCCAGACAAATAAGTGATTGGGGTGAGGTGGGTATATCAGAAATCAAATCCATGGGCTCAGTCATTCAAAACAAGTGTTTTAATTATCACTGAGTCATAAACATGCTTAATAATATATTTCAATGGTAAGTTCACAATTAAATCAACGTATTGCTTATAGATACAAATAGGGACTCAGTTGTTGAACAAGTAGCCTGTTAAGTTAAATAAATAAAAATAGGCTTTGATGTAAAACATAGTACTTTTAATGTAGAATATAGTAACACTAGATTAGCTAACATGAAATTCATAGAGAAAACACTTCCCTCAAAGTTTTTTGTCCCCTTGTTTCTAGAAATTTCAAAAAATAAATAAATAATTCTCCATAGCAAATCCCCAGTAAGTTGTCTTTCTGAACCTTGGTTCTGAGCAGCTAGAGTCACTCAGCCACCTACATGGTCTAGAGAGTGGGTCTTACCAGCCTTGAATAGACCATTATTCTATCTTTTCCCCTACAGTGGTGGGGACTTTCAACCCACATGACTGAGAAAAGAAGATGGAAATTTGTGGCTTTGTGGGATGCTTTGTATAAACCCACAGTGTGAAAACCATTTTTATTATGCAGTAAAAAGTGAAAGAAAAATATACCAATCCAAAGTCTGCAAACTTCCAATGTACAACATATTAAAGGTTTAGTGTCAGGAACAATCAGGTTCTTGTCATCTACCATTTACTAGCACAGTTTCCACAAATAATGGGCAAAAACTACAGTTTCACAAAATGTTTTCACAGTGCAAGATGAGCCAGCTTTCTGGAGGTCTCTCTAAGGAAATGACTGCAAATGTTTTTTGGTGTGAACAGCCTTAAGTAGTTTAAATCCATGGTAAACAAAGTGACCAACTGTCTCAGATATGTTTTACTATTTCTGAACTGAATATTCAGGATTATTTTAGGATGCATTTTTTTCAATAATAAACATTAAAATAAAGGAATTATCCTATTTTCTTTTATTTAAACGGTGGTGACTTTGGAAATTTTCTAAGTGAGAAACAAATTTTAGAAGACAAACTGCAAAAATTGAGATAAAATATTTTCTAGGAACCAGGGTTGACAAAATGACTCAGTCAGTAGAGGCACCTAAGCACAGGCCTGAGGACCTCTGATATTCACAGGAGCACAGTAGCATACTGCCCCCCGACACACACACAAGAAATAAATATAAAATTTTCTTTCCTCTAAATCATACTATAACGACAATGTGACTATTGAAACTTCCAGGAAGAACACACAGTCTTTACAACATTGGCATGCTGATTTTAAATTTGAAGAACTGAGAAACTACATCACTTATGAACTTGAAATGATTTTACAGTATGTCTTTTCTAACACAGTATCTTGAAACAAGTAATAAATGTGACTTCTACTATAATAGCACTAACAAGATGTAGGTATTTAAATTTAAATATAAATTAATCAGGGTTGAAAGTTAGTTAAGGGGTAGAGCCATATTGGAGACTCTAGGTTCAAACCCTGGTACTAAACACAGAAAATTTAATTAAAATATAATTAAAATTTCAGCAAGGAAATCCAGAAATACTTCAACTGCTCCCACCAGGTCTCTGTGCCTGATCCTCATTAAGCCTATAATGCCAATGCCACTGCAAGGGATAAAGGAAAACCAGGGTTAGGCCTGGGCTGAACCTTAGAGTCAGCACTCTTTTGTATCAGGGGACTGCAATACCTTAAGAAATGCTTTGTGGTTTATGTCAAGTAAGAGCACAATATATGCATCTTTCCATATTCTTTGAAAATGACTTATAGCAGATATTTTTCAAGCATAGTAAAACTGGAAAGGTTACTAGAAGAGACAAACTAAGGACAAGCAAAGAAGCTGTATTTATACTTGTTTTTGTATAAAGACACCACAAAACTATACCACAGCAACAAACAGGAAAGTGGATAATTAAGTTATGCCTGTCTTAAAATATGCTTTGAGAATAAGAATACCCAACAGAAAACAGGAGAAAAAATTCTTAAACATGCAGAAAAATAAATAGAAAAAAACAACCCTGAAGCTAAAGAGGAAAAAGTACTTCTCTTGAAAGTCTAAGTGAGGCCAGAACATTCCAGTAAGTCAGGACTGATGAACAAAATAAATGCAATCCCAGTAAGTGGTGGGACTATTGAACTTCAACATAAGATGATTCGAGATTCCCAAGAATTAAGAAAACCATGTATTTCAGTGATGAGAACTTACTGATTAAAACTTTTTATTATGTAAGTACCATTAAAATTAAAAGGCAAAAATCTAAGAGTAGAAATCTACACTAAAGATTATATTGAAATAGCCAATCATAAAACATTTAATACTAAAGAGTTCTGTATTACAAAGCAGTATATAGAAATTTTAAAATAATTTAAAATATCATGTTTCTATTATTACCTGAGCATATTGTAAGTTGAATATCTTTAACTTGAAATCAAAATCTAAAATGTTCCAGTATCCAAAAGCAGTAAAACCATGATGCTTCAAGAAAAATGCTTATCATGAAAACCTGTTTCATGCACATTATTAAATTATATAAAATTATTATTACCTATAATAAATATCATAATGAATTCCATGCATAGACTGATCTGATCATTTCATTATGTATATCCTAAGAGTTCCAAATACAAACAACTTCTACTCTCAAGCATTAATTACTTGTGAAAATTACTAATTTAGTAAAACTTAATAAAATCAAAGTAATGTTATTGTTATTCTATAAAAGTATCAAAATAATTTGATAACTCAAAAGCTTGATTCATTGCCCTATTGATTTCCATGAGGACATGTGAAATAAATATAATCATTAAAAAAATATATTCACTTTATCAAACTAGTCTCATTTCAAATGCTATACAGCCAAAACGAACAAGTACCTATTAAATTGGATATGCAAAAGCATTGTACTAGACAAAATTATTCACTATCCTTACTATTCAAAGGATGGGCCCATCAAGATTCACTATCAAGGAGCTGCTTCTTACAAAGATAGAATCTCACACTTTAAACTAAACCTAATGAATGAGAATCTTCATTTTTAAAAAGCTGTCAAGGGTTAGGGGTGGGGAATGAATGTTTGAGAAGCATTGGTCTAAATCACTGCTCTTCAGGTTAGCTTATATGCAAGAACTTTCTAACAAAGAGTGTGAGGGGTATATATGAACACTGCAATCCCAGAAATATGAAGGCAGAATTGATGGGGAATGTCTTTCTGTACACTGTGAATATATGTTGTTCCCATTGGTTAATAAATAAGCTGCTTTGGCTTATGGCAAGGCAGCTTAGAGGCAGGTGGGAAATTGAAGGAGAGAGACCGGAAAAAGAAAGGCAGAGTCTAGAGAGAGACGCCAGCACCCCCAGGAGAAGCAAGATGTAAAAGTACTGGTAAGCCACGGCCACATGGTAACTTACAGATAAACAAAAATGGGTTAAGTTATAAGAGCTAGATAGCATGAATCCTATCATAGGCCATACAATCTGTAAATAATATAAGCCTTTGTGTGTTTACTTGGGTCTCAGCGGCTGCAGGACCATGGGTGAGAGAGATTTGTCTGGACTGTAGGGGGCCAGGCAGACAGGAGAAACCTGGTTACACCAAATCCAGGAGTTCAAGTCCAGCCTCAGCAGCCTATTAAGACCTCTTCTCAAGGAAACAAACAAGAAAAATAACCTTTAAACATCCCATGGAAAGTGATGAAGGGTTCTCAGAGATGTAGGGGAGGCTCCTCATACTATATTCCATAAGCCAATGTATTAACCTAGTTTTTACTGAACATTTTAACAGCTCTTGAGTGACGTAACCACATATTATTCTACATGGTTTCACCTATGTTTTGAGTCTTGGTCCTCAGAGTAAAGTCATGATTCATTAAGCAATGAAAATGAAGTTTCATATTTTTTTCGGATGCCCACATTTCTTTTTGAAATTATGTTATTTGTTGACAAACCTAATCAATCATGAAATCATAATAAAACAGTCACATAATTTTAATAGCAGCATATAAAAGACCTTCCCTAACAAAAGACTACTCATTTATGAAGAACTAACAATCCTATAACTGAGATGCAAAGAGTGAATAAAAAATGGAAGTAACAAAATAATAATTAATAAAAAATTTACATGCATGTATTCAGATTCAGAAAACAAGATAGGTGCTGTAGTCTCAGCTATTTAAGTGTTTGAGGAAAAATTATTTCATTATAGACCTAATGATGGCAAGACGTGCAAAGATGACCAGCAACACTAGTGGAAGCCCATGAACTGTGGACTGGTGGCCATGGAGGCCCCATGGGACTGGACTAGGCCCTCTGGATATGGAAGATGGTCGTTTGGCTTGAACTGTTTGGGGGGGCACCCAGGCAGGGGATTGGGATCTGTCCCTGGTGCATGGGCAGGCTTCTGGAGTCCGGTGCCTGTGGTGTGACATCTTGGACAGCCTTGGTGCAGTGGGAACGGGCTTGGATCTGCGTAGGCTCAGTGTGCCGGGCTCTGCTGACTCCCCATGGGAGAACTTGATTTGAGGGATGTGGGGTGGCTTGAGAGGGAGGGCTGGGGGTGGGAGAAGGGAGGAGGGGGGATATATGGGTTGTATATAGAGTGAGTAGAAAATTTCCTAA